>NC_139579.1:6144653-6472153 GCF_946808225.1 Silurus aristotelis
TATTTAAATAATGGATGACAAAACGCTTAAAAATTGCTAAGCTCCCTCGTAAATAAAACCCTTCTAGGTGGTGGACATTTTTCGGGAAAACGTTGAAAAAGTGCTACACAGGGACCAGCAGCTGTCAGAGATGGACCAGCGGGCTGAAGCACTGCACGATGGGGCTCAGCAGTTTGAGAGCAGTGCTGCCAAGCTAAAGAACAAGTACTGGTGGAAAAACTGCAAGGTGCGTACTGTGAAACGTATTGCACCATGTGTGATATTTCATGCGTACACAAAAGGTTCACTTATAACTAGAATTATAAAAGCATGTCTAATAAGCTGTGCCTTTCCCTCGTATTACTAAACATCTTCTTCTTCTTCTTTCGGCTGCTCCCATTAGGGGGTCACCACAGCGGATCATCTGTCTCCATACCCCCCTGTACTCTACATCTGCCTCTTTCACACCAACTACCTGCATGTCTTCCCTCACCACATCCATAAACCTCCTCCTTGGCCTTCCTCTTTTCCTCCTACCTGGTGGCTCCATCCTCAGCATTCTTCTACCAATATAATTCATGTCCCTCCTTTGCACATGTCCAAACCATCTCAATCTCGCCTCCCTCACCTTGTCACCAAAACATCCTAAATGGGCTGTCCCTCTAATAAACTCATTTCTAATCTTGTCCATCCTTGTCACTCCCAACGGCCTCGTATTACTATACATACCGCATTGTATGTTTTAGTCCTAATAAATGTGTTGTAAATTATTAATGTGGGTTTGTCCACAGGATTTTAAAATCCTTTACACCAAAACTGCAGTATCCATTTTTAGGGGTCAGTTTGAATATACACTGTATTGACAAAAGTTTGTGGACACCTGGCCACAAGATTTATATGTGCTATTTGAACATCTATTTGAACCACATTTAGTCCCCATTTGCTGTTATAATAAACTCCACTCTTCTGGGAAGATGTTCCACTAGATTTTGTGTGTACTTATGGAGATTTCAGCCACAAAGGCATTAGTAAAGTCAGATATTAATGTTGGGTGAAGCATTTTAATTCAACCAAAAAGTGTTCAGTAGGATTGAAGTCAAAGCTCTATCTCAGGCCATTTAAAATCCACTTCAACCCATGTAAACCAGATCTTCATCTTCATGGACCTATTAGTTCATACGAAGGGAAAATGTAATGCTACAGAATCAGAAGACATCCTATACAATTGTGTGCCACCAAGTTTGTGGGAACAGTTTGGAGAAGAACCACATATGGCTGGAAAAGTTGGGTGTCCCAATACGTTTGTCAATATATTATACTGTCATTTTTGTGTGCATGGAATCATTATTAACAGTGACAGGAAAGTTTTTTGCAAGATATTTCAAAATAACATTGGCCTCTAAATCATTGTGTTGCCAGAACTAGATAAATATCCAGCACCAGCTTGAAAAATAAATATCTGGTTTGTATAATCGCATTCATTAATGTGAGTTAATTAATGAGTCATTAATGGCCTGTGTCTCCACTCCATTCAAAAAGCTAAAACATTATATTTGTTATAACTTCAACAAAACCTCTGCCATTAAACTTTCATCCCTTTTCTTCCTCCATCCTGCAGTGCATTTTTACCCAAATGGCAGACCAACCTCTAATTCAATCATGTCTCAGGACAAAGGCAGAGTGATGTCACTGGATTAAACACACTGCTGCTGAATCTCTTGATGCAGACCCTAATAATTATTTTGCATTTCTTTCCCTTTTGTATTTCTATTCGTTATCTGTGTTATCCGAAACAAAGTGAATCGGAAGGAAGTTGGAGCTTAGGGGCAATAAATTAAAGAATAAAAAATGATGGCCACTTTATAATGCAGAGCACAATTTCCTGGCATGGATTTGAATCACTTTTTTACATAAAGCAAATTAGTCCAAAGTGGAATCTGTGTGATGGTGCAGTAAAGATGTTCTGCTGATTCATGGCTTCTCAGAACTTTGTTAGTCCTTTCTTTCTTTGGTCACCTGTCTGTATATTTAATATCTTGTTTTCTACTTTCCTTCATGCTTTTTATTATTCACAGAATGATGTTTAAGAGTTTTGTTTTATATTATGTAAGTTGAGTGCATGACACACTGGCTGCATTTAAACAGAGCATATTAACACAATATGATCATTGATAGCTAACTCATAAACAAAAAAAAAGGTTCATTTAGCTGAAAAATCTCTCATAAAAATGTACAAAGTTTTTTCACTAATTGGAGATTTCTTTCCGAACTTGAGATCCAGTTCATTCTGGATCAGTTCAATAGGATTTAAGTGAGTTGTCTTAGCAGGACATTTCATGATAGAGAACACTCCAGCTGACTGTTTGCTCTCTAAGTAATGCTTTTAGAGCTTGGACATATGCTTCAGGTTATTGTCGTGTTGTATGGTAAAGTTGGTTCTAATTAGCTGCAGTCCAGTTGGAATTGCACGGTGTTGAAGTATGGAATGGTAGCCATGTTGGTTTAGTGTTTCTTTCACCCGGAATAAGTTTCCAACCTTCCCTGCTCCAAAACAAACCTTCCCAAACCTTTAAGCTTCCACCCCCATGTTTAACTGTGGCTGTGAAACTGTCTGCTAACATCTTCCTCCTGTTCTTCCTCTTACATAAGCTCTTCTGTTAGAGCCGAAAATTTCAAATTTGGACTCATCTGTCCACAGAACCGTCATTCACTGTCCAATTCCTGTGTTTTTGCCTTTAACCTAGATTCTTCCAGATAAACAAATGGAGCATGCATGTGTCTCAGAAACCATATATGACTAGGTGTTTCCAAACTTTTGACAGGCACTGTATACTCAATGCATGTACATTAAGGACAAATAATTTTTATCTTTCTAGATGATGATCATCGTTGGAGTTATTGTTGTCCTCCTACTGGGCATTGCTTTCAGTGAGTAAATTCCCTTATACCTTAGTTCCCAAGACACTTGATATACTTTATTTGCCTTCATATTGTTTAGTGATCTGTAGCACATATTTGCACTTTTCAGCCTCAGCGATTTGTCTAGAGTTTTTTTTCCTTTTTCTTGTAAGTAATGGTACATACTACATACAAATCCAAATATAAACAAAATATTTTTTTTTTAGAAACCTTGACAGAAATGTTCGTAGTACATTGAATAGAAACTGAATGTGCATCAGGCAAAGAAAACAAAAAACATAAACAGGAGGATTTTTTATTTTATACAGTATTTATAAAGCTCAGTGGATAAAGAAACACCATGTTCATTAACATGAAGATGTACCAGTGTGCAATGCATTGACAATGGGCCTCCACTGAGTCTTAGTAAATGCCTGGTTAGTATTACTTAAGAAGATTACATAAGTTAACTAGTTTGTTATAGTCTATTTAGAAAAAAAAAAGCACCAAATGTATTTAAAAATACCACAAATGGAATGCCACATGCAAACTGAACAACTGCAAAAGAGGAGTTTTCTTTTAAACATTTTCATGCACAACTGAAGTTGAGAAAAATTCTAATCTGAAGTGATGTTGAGGTTGAGAAACAGTATTTAAGTCGGTACAGTATTTAAGCTAAATTTACAAACTATGCTGAGAGTGCTAGCATTGACGGACAGACAGACAGACAGACAGACAGACAGACAGAGACAGATTTGTTCACTTTCTACATCACAAAAAAAAAAAACTAATTTAAGCCACATCCATTTTGAATTCAAATCTAAATATCGATATTCGTTTTCTGTATCTATTGCTAAGGCTAATCCTGTACCTTTTACTAACATAAATGTTTGTTTAGCATTTGCAAGTAACACATATGAGGAAGATGATCACCCAAATGCATCACCAAGTAGTTGTGGGTTAGAGGAATAGCTGTTCTCAGATATAAGCCCAAAATCTTCTAATAATAATATTGCAATAATATTTGTATGATCCATTAGAACTTTTTGTGATCTCTTCTCCACAGTGTACTTCTACCACTGAAAAGAATGAGAGCATTTGGCAAATTCTACCATTTCACCAGCAAATAATTTGTGTAATGTTATACCAAAGCTTTGTCCTTTTTCCCGACTGATGCCTTTTATTCCAAGTGCATGTTTGTGTAGTGTCTCTCCAGTACTTCTACATTCCTGTTTAAATACCAACCTGGGCTATTTGCAACCCGAGATCTCACTCTCTATTGCTTACTCATCCTCACTTTTATTGTTCTAACAGGAGGAAATATACATAACTGTTTGTTGTTGGATAGATGAAGCTTTTAGATGCTTTGTATGCTTTTAGATACACTATATTAGACAAAAGTTTGTGGACATCTTACCATATAATTCATACATATTTTTTTAACATCCCATTTCATTTAGTTCTCATTCACACGTATAACCTTCATCCACATGGGAACATGTGGCACTAAATTTTGGAGTTTATTTGGAGATTTGTGCTCATTTAGTCACAAGGGTTGCAAACTGGGTTGAGGACTGGGTTGCAGTCTGTATTCCAATTCATTCCAAAGGTGTTTAGTACAGTTGAGTTCAGAACTCTATAGCAGGGCACTCAAGATCCTCCACACCAATCCTTGTAAAGCATATCTTCATTAAACTGGCTTTGTGCAGAGGGGCATTGTCATGCTGGAGCAGGTTTGGGTCTTCAATTTAAGTGACAGGAAAATTCAATTCTACTGCATCCAGACACACTATAGTGTAGAATAGAAGTAATGAAATATAAATACTTCGTTACTGTACTTAAGTAGGTTTTTCTGGTATTAAAATTTTACTTTACTATTTATTTTTCAGACTTTTTACTTTAATTTATAACATTTTGACACAAATATCTGTACGTTATACTTCTTACATTTTCAAACCAATCTCGTTACTTTAGTTTAATTCTATTTGGCAGTGTGATCAATATTTTTTCTTCTCGTTGCGTGCCGTTTTCAGCCCATCAGCATATTTCTTCTCATTGCATGTCTTTTTCAATTTACCACTGGTGTATCATTTCCTGGTTCTCACACACCACAGATGTAAACTAGTTTATGAAGCGAACAACAAGCAAGGCAGAAGGCAACAGAAGTCTGGGGCTAACATGTTCCTCATCTGTGCTGTATTATTTATTGTAAGCATATTATTTTATACATATTATTGCTGGACTCTTTGTGATGTCACTATTTCAGGAGTGTTTAGTGTACTTTGACTGCCTATTATATACTAACAATAATAAAGGAATGAAAAGCAGCCGAAGCCTCTCATCAATTGTAATTTATTTCACAAGTGTATTATCATTCATTCATTCATTTTCTCCCGCTTATCCGTAATTCGGGTGGCGGGGGCAGCAGTCCAAGCAGGCCCCCGCCTTCGACTGCTGCCCAATCCTCACAGCAAAGTCCCTTACGGTCCCTCCTGCAGGTGGTGAGCCCACGGGAAAACAAGTGTATTATATTTCATTGATATCTGATATTTGAATCCATAAGTCATAAACTGATACATAAGAGCTTTGACACACTGTGTTGATACTAGTTTTAGTAACTACATACATACATACATATATATATATATATATATATATATATATATATATATATATATATATATATATATACACACACACACACACACACACACACACACACACACACATACATACATACAGTACAGACCAAAAGTTTGGACACACCTTCTCATTCAAAGAGTTTTCTTTATTTTCATGACTATGAAAATTGTAGAGTCACACTGAAGGCATCAAAACTATGAACTAACACATGTGGAATTATATACATAACAAAAAAGTGTGAAACAACTGAAAATGTCATATTGTAGGTTCTTCAAAGTAGCCACCTTTTGCTTAGATTACTGCTTTGCACACTCTTGGTATTCTCTTGATGCCTACTTTAAAGAACCTACAATATGACATTTTCAGTTCACTTTTTTGTTATCCTCAGTCTCTTCACCATGAGGTGCCACGTTGAACATCCAGTACGAGAGAATTGTACTGAAACACCAAATTAGAACTGTTCTAAAACAAGATACACAAATATGTATGATCCTGTCAAGCTGAAAAAAACATGATTATGATGAATAGGACATTTGGTTTTGCATGGTTACACGACAGCTATCATCAGTTAGGGTGTACTCAATTCTGTTGCCAGCTATTTTGAGTTACAATACAGTAATGGCTGTATGTTAGACAGTAAATGTGTACTGCTATACAAGCTGCACATTGACTACTCTAAAATATATTCAAGTTTCATTTCTTTAGTATTGTCTCTCGAGATGACAAACTGGTTGTTGAAATGTGAGCGCTGCACTCAATTTTGAGAGATACTGCATGTACGTCACTTTCCTGGCTCCAGGATGCACTATGGGAAGAATGCAAGCTGTTGGAGGCAGTCTAAAGTTCTGACCAATATTTTGCTGGAAAACCTCAATTCCTGTGCATGCACCTTTGACAAGTCCCACCTCCCCCAAAACACTGTTGTAGACCAAGTACCTACCGTCATGTTAGCGGTATTTCCTATTGGCAGCGGCTTCTTTTAGCTAAAATAATGTCCTGCACATTATCAGTCTCTTTCAAATCCAGCTTAATAAAAGTCTGGTTGAAAAAATGGTTGAAGAAAGGATTTTATTAAAGAAAAAAAATATCAAATACAAGTGCTCACATTAAACAGTGTCTAGTTGTTAAGAGTACAGATTAATGTAGAAATCAAACATCAAAGAAGTTACTAGAGTAGAAAACAAGCCTATGCAAATGCTGTAAAGCTAGTACATCTATGCTAAATGGTTAGGATCAGTCATTTTAGGGGGGTGGGGGGGGGCAAAAAAAATAAAAAAATTTATATACACGATCTACCAGGGATGTACACACATCTACAGTCAAATAACAAGGCATTAGACCAATCTACATGAACTAAATTAACAACAGAGAAATTCCACAAGCGAAAGCTGCAGACTGGAAAAACACCACATGGAGGATATCAGACTTTTGCGGTTTATGTAAAACACCTAGATTTCAACTCTCCGGTCAGGGAACCAACCCCAGCCACTCTTAGTGGCGGTCCCAAGCCCGGATAAATGGGGAGGGTTGCGTTAGAAAGGGCATCCAGCGTATAAACATGTGCCAAATCAAACATGCGGATGATCCGCTGTGGCGACCCCTAATGGGAGAAGCCGAAGGAAAGTTTTACTTCGATTTCAACCCAAATATTGCCCGTTGGAGAGGTGGGTTGTACTTGATTGTAGCCTAGGGTACTTAATGTTCTACACCTCTCCTTAATCATACAAATGGTAAAATAGTTCTAAAAAAGGGCACCGGGAACCATTCTCTATTTCAGACGTTATGAAGCATAAAAGGGCTAAAGACTGATTTGGCTTCAGCAATGAGAAAGTAATAACTTTGTTGCTTTAGGATCAATTTAAGTTTATCAAATAAAACAAATTTGTCTATAATTAGACTGTCAGGAACGTGCGACCAAAAACACCAAATGATCTTTTTTTATTATATATATATAACTTTTATACGTCATCCAAGAAAACATTTTTTGGGAAAAAAAAGGTTTGGTGAAAAAAATGTAGCAAGTATGGAATTTCTTTTTAATATTTCAAACTTATACTTCAATATATGATCACATAACAATAGTGACTCATTTGCATGGCTACTTTTTTGGGAAATTCACAAAGTGTTTGTGACGAATTTAAACAGAAATCCCAACAAATACAATCGGACAAATAGAACTAGAACATCAGCAACACAAACAACTAGACTTACATATAAATATTTCTGTTCACATGGGAATAAAAAAAGAAATAAAATAAAAATAAAAACTCCTTCAGTGTGATCATGTTTCAAACATCATAAAATGAAATTCTACGAACTTCTATTAACACTGGCTTCGCGTTCATGTCCATTTAGTTTTTACTCTGGAAAATAATTACGAAAAATTTCTGCTTGTAAAAAATAAAATGTCTTCACAACCAGGACAGAAAACATCACCACAGACATCCTGCTTAATAACAGGAGTAATTACAATGTACTTTTTTGTTAAACAAATGCAAATATATTTTTGTAACAAAACAAAAAAATTCAATCATTTTTACACATAAAAAGGTATAAAAGTAAGCAATCAACCATTCGAGTCAAATAACGAGGGTGGTTTCGGGAACAAGTATATTAGACAACGGTTTTGTTTTTCCACATCGTCCGACCCAATTTTTAGGTAATATTCTTAATACAATGCATCACTGCTTTGCCTTTGCATTGGATAGGAATAGTACTATAATAGTAATATAATAGCGCATACGATTTTATAGCAATGCTGAGGCGAATATTCCATATTTTCACTTTTGTACTGCATTCCAATTTATGGAAATGGTGTCTCAGTTAAAAAAATATATCATATATACTGAAACTGTAGCTGGGACACATAGCTTATGTGTTTAAAAAGACTGTTCAACAATCTAAAATTTAATTGCCTTTCAATCACATGAAATACATTTTAAACAGCTTTTTGAACACAACCCTGAAGGTTGGTGGTGGAGGGGTATATTTGGTTCACCCACACTACAACTCATTCTACAGCTGGTGTGAAGAAAATATAAAAGGACGAGTTGTATATTTAAACGGAATACTGCCGTTTTATGCATCTCAAACCACGTTTGCATTGTTGCACACGCGACACTTTTTAACGTGTTCGGTGGATTCAGTTGATGGTAGCACAGGCTCAGGATGCAGCGATGTCTAGCTAGAACAGTTTGGTGTGTTGCCGTCCAGTGATGGAAACGTTAAACTGCATGCCGTGTTCTCTTCACAAAATTCTATTCAAATTAATACAAAAAAAAAAAACAACACAGGTCCTGCACCAATACACCAGACATTCAAACATCAAGCCTAGTGGAAAGCACAAGCACAAGTAATTTCAACAAACACCAATACAGATAAGCGTTTTGTTCTGTTTGATCTTGGCGTTGATACATTTTTTTTTTTTTTTTTTTTTTACTGAATAGCTTATTTCTGCTCCCAATAAATTTGTATAAATAATAGAAATGCTCAGCGAACTAATTCTTGCTTAGAAAGCCAAGTCATACAGATGAGAATGTGCCTAAAAATCGGAATTCCATTTTGTGTCTGGATGCAATTGAACATCTGCTTTTGTAATAAAAAATAATAATTGTCTTGATGGGGACGTACATGAAGGTGGTGTACCATAGAGTATCAAAATAAACTTTTTATTTAAAAAGACATGCAAAAGCACAAGAGCTGAGCAACAGACACAAAAAAAAAAAAGTCTGCATTGTTAACCTTCGGTACAAGTCAAACGATTTGTATGAAATCTGGTAAAAACCCATTAAAAAATATTTGTGCTCTGTTCTACCCGATGGTTTACTTCTTTTTTTGGGATTTACCTGCTACCCTTGAGGACAAATACTTTCTGCTGTTACTCTCGTGAACCTCGGCATGATTTAGCTCTTCACCCACTTGCGCTATACGGTCTGGTTTTGCAGCACCTCCAGCAGACAGAACAGCGTTTTCTACTGCATGGCAAGCATCGTTTTCACTGGCCTTTTGGTCTTCGGCGCCTGGTTTACTTGAATTCTTGGATGAGGCGTACGAGTTACGGGGTCGTTTGGGCGAGGGTTCGTCGTTTTCCTTGCTCTTTGCTTCTTCGCCTTGAATGACTGAAGAGAACTCCGGCTTTTTAGGGCGTCCCCGCTTACGGGGCTGGGCATTCACAGACAAGGCACTGTTATTGAGAACATGTTCCACCTCCTCTGTAACTGTTTTGACTTTGCCTGATCCTGGGGGTCGGCCCCGCTTTCGAGGACTTCCGTTCGTTTCCCGTAGTAGACCTTTGATCTTTGTCCCAGAACCTGGAGGACGACCCCTCTTTCGGGGAATGCTGTTCGTCAGCCGCTTTTCGACTTTTACTTTAGTACCAGACCCTGGAGGACGGCCTCTTTTTCTAGGAGTTCCGTTCGCTTCAACTGAAATAACCTTTAGCTTATTTCTAGAGCCTGGAGGTCTGCCCCTCTTTCGAGGTGTTCCGTTTTCAACCTGCTTGACATGTAGCTTGGTTCCGGAGCCTGGAGGTCGCCCCCTCCTTCCTGGAGTACCTGGTATTGGTCTTTTTGCTGGAGATGAACCTGATGGTCGCCCCCGCTTCTTCTTAAAAGAACCTCTTGGCCTTCCCCTCCCTCGAGGAGTGTCGCCACCTACTTCCGAGATCTTTAGAGTTTTCAGATTCCTGTCAACTCGGCCATTTTGAGAAGCCATGGGTCCGTATTTGCGCGGCCTACCTCTTCCCCGTTTCTCCTTCGCCATGTGTCCGAGAGGATGGATGCGTGGTCTCCCGAGGGGCTTCGAGAGTTTCCGTTTCTTGCTCAACCTTAAAATTCTCTCTGCTTCTTCCTCTGGACTAAGGGGAATCTTTCTCGGTCTTCCTGGGATTCTGATCTTTTTTGGACGGCCGCGTTTCTTGGCTTTCGGCCTGATCACCATCTCGGGTGAAAAAAAATCCACCCGTTTGGACGTTCTAGCGTGGTGAGATGTCTCTTTCATGGAGATCATTTTTTTCTTTACTGACCCTCGAGGTCTGCCCCTGCCACGTTTGCCTGAACTCCCATTGGCCATTGTGGTGTTGGAGGCATCCTTCTCTTCGACCTCCATCACAATGTGTTTTAAGCCTTACTGAGGGTCTGGGACCTTCACCCAGGCTTGCTTTCTCCAGCTGCTAAATTCTAGAAGAGTAAAAAAAAATAATAATTCAAGTCTGTCAAATGAGCAAAACTATTAATTAATACACAATTGTTCACCTTAAAACCAGTAAACAGTCCTGGTTGTGAACAGTTCTGTGGGTGCTCCATAAACCACATCTAAAAAAAAACCTGTATGAATTAAAAGTGAAATGTGGCATTTAAATTTGTAATAAGAGCTTTGTTAGGAGATCACATTTATGGAAAGAGTTGTAAGTGGCATGTAACATTTAAAGGAAGGTCACACAAGAGGAACTAATTTGTCTCTTGGACTTTCCTCAACCGTAAACAATAAAACTGATGTGTCTTTCATGTGTGTGTCTAACAAATTAGACACCGCTGGAAAGTCGCTGAGCTTCAATAAAAGAACTACAAGCACTTTACTATTACTATTATTACAAAAGGCATACAACAGGCACAAATGGCGACTACGTAGCAACAATTTCCACAGACATTTCGTTTAGTGACAAACATGTAGACGCTTTCATATCCTTTTAGTGAAACCCTCCACTAAACTGTTATCGCTGCAAAAAAGTCTATTCACTTTAACTTGGGTGAGGAAAATATCGAGGTAGACGTTTCATGCTTGTATATGTTAGCTCTCAAAAGCACACCAACAAACAAAAGATAGGCCAAATGACCATGTAATCTGGAAACTCAACTTCCCTAAACACTATCGGGACAAAAACACTGGAAGACGTGACTATTCCAGCCATATGTGGTTCTTTCCAAAACTGATATCACAGAGTTTAAAGTAAAAAAATGTATAGGATGTCTTTAGATGCGGTAGCATAAACATTCCCCCTTCAACTGAACTAGGAGACGCAAAACCTGTTCCAGCATAAGAATGCCCCATTTTAATGAATCTATGATTTACATGAGTTGGAGTGAAAGATCCTGAGACTCAACCCTTTTTGGAATAAAATGAAATGCTGACTGCACTGGAGGCCTCCTCATCTCAACTACAGCAGTACCTGACATGTACCACCCCTGTGGCTGAATGAGCACAAATTTCCACAAGCACATTTCAACATCTAGTGGAACACTTAACCTGGCTGACGTACGGATGGCGGAAAGTCTTCTGCCAACTGCTACAGAACAAAGTGAAGATGATCTTGCAACCAAACCAAGCGTCTGTAAATACACTATATGGAAAAAGGTTTGTGAACACTAGACCATGAGATTTGTTATTTGCTGTTATAATGGCCTCCAATCTTTTGGGACTAGATGTTCTACCAGATTATAGAGATTTGTGGTCATTTACATTTTCCTGGTTACTACACCTTTAAATGCCATTCTTCTGATGGATACATTGCTTTCAAATGGTTAATAGGTGGTTCTGTTATTTATATAAACAATACCAGTCTGTTTCAAAACTGAACCACATGGAACATCATAGCATTGTAGAAACATTTCTACCAACTAAATGTACATTTACAGAGTGATTTATATTTAACAGATTTATACAACTGAGCAGGAGGTAGAGGTCGACAGATAGTGGATTTTACCAATAACAAACGCTGAGTTGGATTGTACTTGCCGATAACTAATTTATCATCTGATTTAAAAAAAATAAAATAAAAAAATTTAAACTACATGTAAAAAGGTACTGAACCCAATTATAAAAAAAGATATATATATATATATATATATTTTTCAATAGTTTCAACCTTTTTAACATTTACTTAAGTTAATAAATGCTTCATAACTATTGATTACTGTTAACTTCAACATTTACTAATACATTTTATAATTGTGTTAATTTTCATTTTATTTGTTAATGCGCTATGAAAAAACATGAACGAAGTACAGCAGTCGCACGCGTCAGTGATTCGCCTCTAGAGGCCACTCTCGTGCCATATGATCAAAGCGGATCTTCATAGCCACTCTAACAGACGCAACCCAGAAAAACTATCAGTAATATTTGTTGTTAATAGCTGATAGTTCCAGCAATCAACTATCACTGCCTATTATTATGCAAAAACGATTAACTGGTCTACCTCAAGTTAAGGGCCTTGCTCAAGGGCCCAACTGCGGCAACTTGATGGTGCTGGAATTCAAACTCATGGCCTTTGGTTCTGAATTCCAACAACTTAACCATAATCACACATATTCAGGGAATAAACCTGGTGAATCCAAGAGTCAAGATTTCAGCATCACTCCTCACGAAGCTGCCATATGGGTCTGTTTTGTGTGTTCCCATAGTTCCAACAGTTTTCGCTCTCTATATGATGAGCTACAGTCACAGGTCTACAGAATAGAACTTCCGGAAAGTTATTAGAACGAGGCAGTGGGTCTTTCGCTCTCAAATATCAAACATTATGCAGGTTCTTCTACAGATTTTTACCTGAACACCTTTAGCTCTAGGATCTTTTTCTTCCCCCTTAGATTTCTACAATTCGGTTTACATTTACAGCATTTGGAAGGCACCCTTTCAACAGGCATTTGTAATTACATTTGTGCACCTTTTTTTTATTAATAGAAATACACAAATCTTTCGTTCATCCTTGACTTGTCTTCAGGCTTTCAAAGCAAATGATACCTGATTATACTATATTAGTAAATACAATTAATATACCTAATAAAATATCAATAATAAAATCTCAGCATTAACAATATTATTAAACCATATAATAAATAGTAATATAAATAATTCATTAAAAAAATAATTTTTATTAAACCAAACTAAATTAAACAATGAATAAGTTTTCATATTTTTCTAAAAGACAGAGGTATTTTTATGGAATTATTATAAACAGAATTTGAATAAAATCATATTGCATTTAAATAAGTAAATAAATAAAATTAGAATAAAAAATAATATTAATAATAAAACATAGTATAAAATGTTAATACAAAGTTAATAAAAATAAGTTTAAATAAATAAACGAATCGAATAGTTAATACAAAATTATATTCATACATTCCTAAAAAGACAATCAAAATAATAGATATATAATAACATAAAAAATATAATAATAATAATAATAATAATAATAATAATAATAATAATAATAATAATAATAATAATAATGCATTAAAAAAATTGACCAGGTTGTAATTTTATTGCATAAACTTTAATTCTAGCATTAAATCAGTTCAAGTCATTAAACTGAATATAATAATATTATATAATAACAATATGTAATTGTTTTTATAATAACAATAAGAAAATGTTATTATATTCAATATTAAGATGTTGAACTCCTCCGAATACTATTTCATAATTAATCTTATTTCAAATATTAATTGTTAATTTATTTAATATTAGATTGTGTTTATTTGATTATAAATAATATTAGGATCAGAGATATTAGAAATCAATACCGCACAAGCGCGTGCACGGGCGGCCAACTGATAAACAATTTTTATTATTATTATTTTTTTATTATTATTATTATTATTATTTATTTATTTATTTATTTGTTTATTATTAGAGAAGTCCAGACCGTGGAGCGCTGGGGGACATGCATGTCTCCCCTGGACAATCCTAATCCCCTGGTTATTAGTCTGGTGTACACAATAACAGGCTGATAAAGAAGCAGGTTAGCTTTGTGGCTATCGGCTAAATCGCGGCCAGCAAATTAAAGCAACTTCATTTTGCGGTGAAAATCCGCCGGAGATCAACAACAACATCCAAAGTATTTAACACAACACCGTAACTTACTTACTGACCCTGTGACCGGCGCGGAGGCGCTTCCCCACATCCACTCGAGAATAAACTCGGATGCACACTGCAGCACACACAAGACGGAGGCGGATGCGATTATTTGAAATCTAACGTTTTTCCGTGTCCCGTTGTTTTGTTGTGCGTGGCTGTGAGGCCGCGAGCTAAACAGCGCCCTCTGCTGCTGTGGAGGATCGCATAGTACCGTACGCCTCGAGTGGTCAGTGACGGACGGAGTGTGGAGGACGGAAATGACGTAAACATTAATCAATAAATAAAAAAAATATAAATAATTAATTAATTAATTAACGTTTTTGTTTAATAAAATACATTCATTTGTACATTGCTTCTTCTATTAGGTGTTTCAACATTTATTTGTTTATTATTACATCTGCATTTATTTATTTCTAAGTTTCTTTCTTTGTTTGTTTGTTTTTGTATGTTTGCTCATTTTTTTAATATGTAGTAAAAATGTGTAGAAAATTGTTTATTTCTCGAGACTGTAAAATGTCTGGTAGCGGCCTCTACTTGTTAAAAGAAATTATAGTTCTGTGTACCTTGTTTCACAAAGACGGAATAAAGTTGTGTATATCATGCTATTATTTTGTGAAGAAGAAAAAACATATATAAGAATGTCGATATATGTATAAATAATTTATGCATGAAAGGTTTAAGCCTGCAAAGGCTTATGATAATGTATTTGACATAAAAAATATAATTAAAAAAAGACAGAAATATAATACAATACACGTATTTTTTAGTGTTTCATACTTTTATAATACACAGAAAAATATAATATACATAAAATATAATATGCATGACATTGCAAAGTATATCAGCCCTGATAAAGTGTTTAACTATTATTTTACAAAACATTTTACAAACATAATAATTTTCATACATATCGCAAATAGTTTTTAGATAAATATGTAAGAATCCTTTTTCACATTATGTCAGTGAACCACTAACAATCCTTGTGTGTTCCACAGCCTTGGCATTCCCTGAATTTAGAACTCAACCATTTAGCAACTACTAAATCCAGCTTAGGTTTTCACTGGTATTACCAGACTGAAGGAGATGACCCAGCATCAGGTTTTTTTTTTTGTTTTTTTTTGAGGTGAGGAAGTTGGACTGAGATGATCCTCACCTCCCAAAAAATCCTTCTGTATGACTAAAACATTTGATAGGTATTAAGCACCAAATCATCTGTGATATAAATCTTTTTGAACATCTCAATCCATATTCAATCTCCATTTGCTGTTATAATAACCTCAATTCTCCTGGGAAGATGTTCCACCAGATTTTGGAGTGTGCATGTGGAGATTTGAGTTAATTCAGCCACTAGTGTGTTAGTAAAGTCAGGTACTGATGTAGGTGAGATGAGGAAACCTGGTGAGCAGTCAGTGTTCCAATTCATCCCAAAGGTGTTCAATAGAGTTGAGGTCTGATCTCTATAGCCACGCACACAAGGTCTTACACTCCAAATTATGTAAAGCATATCTTCATGGAGCACACTTTGTGCACAGTAGCATTGTCATGTTGACACAGTTTTGTGTCTTCTAGTTGAATTGAAGGAGAAATGCAGTTCTCCTGCCTCCAAATGCGTAATATACAATTGTGTGCCTCCGACTTTGTAATAACGGTTTGGGAAGGAACCAAATATTGCTGGTCTGTATGTAAATATGGCTGCTCTGTAATATCATTATTTAGGTTTATTTCAGCAACAATGTTTTTATACTGTTCAAATCATCACTGATGTGGTAATTACTGGAAAGAGAAAAAAGCCTGTAAGATAGACACTGTGTATATTCACACGGAAAGCTTGTAATCCTGTGTTTTATTCTGCACTTTTCGCATCTGTTTGGATTTAATGATGAAATGTAGTATAAATTATGTTCACATGCATTTCATTATTCTCCTCAGTTGAACCAATACAACTTCCTGCTGGTGCTCATAACAGAGCATCTTTTAGCACTACTATGGTGGTCTGTGGTCAGTAAAGCTAAGGTCATGAACATGGACATGAAATATTCCAAAGACAAGTCAAGTCAAGTCAAGTTTATTTCTATAGCGCTTTTCACAACAGACATTGTCTCAAAGCAGCTTTACAGAAATCAACAGTTAAGGTGAACGGTATGTATTTATCCCTGATGAGCAGCCATGGCGACTGTGGCAAGGAAAAACTCCCTTAGATGTTATGTGGAAGAAACCTTGAGAGGAATCAGACTCAAATCCTCATTTGGGTAAAGACACAACAACAGTTTAAGGAGTCATTTTAGTACCTAAACATATGTATATTTAGATTCAGTCATATATCTGAATGCTCTTGTCATAGATTTCATTTTAATTCATACTGCCAACACTAGAAATCTGTAATAATATCTTATAGCATCTTCTTTTGGGTCTTTGGTTGATTCAAAGTGCAGCTGGTGTTGTCTCTGGTTTTGAGCTTTTCCCACTCACGTTTGAGTTTTTTCTCTAAACTTTCTTATTCTGTGCAGGAGCTCAGCCAGATGGACTGTTTTTGTGATTGATTTTCTGATCCCAATGGAATGTAGCGAGTTTTGCCTCTGTCGTAGTCCTGCCATGTTCAGTACAGCACCATCATGCTTTTAGCCTGGTTGAAATCCTTATGTGGTGATTTTATCTGCACAGAACTTTTTGATACCAGATTAGTGCTGGCTTTTGTTCATTTTGACTTTAACACTAATATTTTGACTACCTTCACTAGATTTGAAAATGTTCACACTTTGTTTTTATTCAGTTGCATTGGCTCTCTGAATATACTGTACACTCTTAAATCTCCATGAAGTTGACCCCATCCATTGGTTCCTAAGGTTTACTCTTAGTGTAGCCATCTTGAAGGTCTTCCTGCATTTGAATCACTACTTACTCAATGCTGAGGCATAGTTTTCTGAGGTACCAGAACATTCTATTGTATGTTGCTGTTTGGCCGCTTTGGCTTCTAGACACTGTAGACTTGAGCATTCTTACTTCATGAAGAATACCTCACTATTAAAATAGCTACTTCTGTTACACTGTTAAATGTTTTACATGTTATTAATAGGTTAGTAGGTCCCTCCAAAGTCAACTTGATTCTTACATATCAATATTAATGCAAACCATAAAAAAAGTCTGGTGACAAATCACAGAATTAATCGGCTTGGGGTCAGTTTATGAACGAGCATTAACTATGGATAGGAGACAGGACATGTACAGACTATACGCGATAACATGTTGGCACTCAAAACAAACCACAACAGCACCAAAAGCTTGCCAGGAGAGACACTAAAAAATTAACTGTGACTTGGTCCTGTGATGTGCTGAACAATTGGGTAGCGTAGTTCTGCACCATTCGTTACTACGATGATACATTGAAGTAAAATAAGATGCCAATACAGTAGTTTTAATCCACTGATTAGTATCTATAGCACTAAATTAGCACAAAATGGTTGTCCAGAAGATATGTGTACTGGTCAAGCACCTGGGCTGACTTCTGACTGGAGACTGACTGAGGTCCTCACAAAATGACAGCTGGATCTGAGGGACTTGTGAATGAGATTCATAAGGATTCGGTGAATTCTAAGGATTCGAGGAGTGCCCTCTAGTGGAATTCCATGGCAAAAGCAGGCAGAATCAATACTGATTAAAGTGACTCAAGGGACTCGTGAGACTCGATTCCCCTCACTGATTGATTCAGAAGGATTTGAATCCTTAAACGGATTCGGATTTTTTCATCTCTAATATGTAACCACTTTAAATGAAGACATCACTGGCAACACGGTTTATTTATTCATTAAAGTAAATACATGTAGATTGTTCTAAGTTATACATTTTAACAAATTTATCTACTTAAATTTGTAAATACATTGGAATTAATTACAAGACACAGTACTTTTTTAGACGTAGTACTAGATTTTTCCAGTTGTATGTGGTTCTTCTCTAAACTGTTACCACAGAGTTGGAAGTAAACAACAAGGTCTTTGGATGTGGTCGAATTCAATTTTCCGTTCACTTCAACTAGGAGACCCAAATCAGTTCCAGCATAACAATGTGCATAAAACCAGCTCCATGAAGATATGACATACATGGGTTGGAGTGAAAGATCTTGAATGGCCTGCTATAGAGCTCTAACCTCAACCCTATTGAACACTCATGGGACGAATTAGAAAACTGACTGCACTATGAAGATGTGCTTTACATGTGTTATGTATCCACTTCAAAATAGCAGTTTTTTTTCTGAAATGCAGAAAAAAAAGACATTACACAATAAACTATATTGAAAGAGATAAATGAACTGGAAAAAACTTTATTAGTGTACACCATTGTATAAAACCTTATCATCAGCCTGGGCGTTCCTATTTTCCTATTACAGAGCATCTTTTAAACATGGTGCACAGACTTTTGCATGAACTCTTTTTAAGGTTGAATTGACCATTTGCGTTGGCTTAATTGATACATGTTTGGAGAAAAGTAAGAGCAATTTACAGGACTGAATGTATACTAGGGGAGTGGTGGCTCCAGTGGTTAAGGCACTGGGTTGCCAATCGGAAGGTCTGGGGTTCAAGCCCCGGTATCGCCAAGCTGCCACTCTTGGGCCCTTGAGCAAGGCCCTTAACCCTCTATGCTCCAGGGGTCCCTTATGAGGGAAATATCAAGGTTTGTGACGTCGGAGTGGCGTAGGGCCGCCTTCCCGTGGGCTCACCACCTGCAGGAGGGACCGTAAGGGACGGTGCTGTGAGGATTGGGCAGCAGTCGAAGGCGGGGGCCTGCTTAGACTGCTGCCCCCGCGACCCGAATTACGGATAATCGGGAGAAAATTAATGAAAGGATGAATGAATGTATACTCTATGTTCCCAAGGACCTCACCTGTGAGTTTGGAGGGACACCACAGGTTAAGGGTCTCAGGGACACAGAGTCATACTCAAAGGTGCAGTACAAAACTTTCCAAGCTGGTGTGACAGTGTGTAACAGTTTCTTAACACATGCCATTCGATTCCTCAATAAAAAGGGATTGGTTTTACACTGAAACAAACACACACACACACACACACACACACACACGCACGCACACTCCATATACAGTATTTATTATTATGGACAATTCAAATGCACGCCTTTGTTGTGTTGGCTTTGTGCTACGCTGTCACTTTGTTTATTTGTCTAATGATGTTCTCTTTGTTATCACTATATATTGTTGGCAAGTTTGCACACGTGCACTTGATGTAGTGTCCTAGTTTGCTTTGTGTTTTGCATAATCTTTTCTTAAAATATGTTGTTTCACATTGTTTCATTACACTGTGCACTGTACTCCACTTCACATGCCTGAAATCACAATAAGAGCCACTTGACCTCAATCAATATTACTGCATTTTTATTAATTGTTAACTGAGATTAACACTTTCCATATTTTTATTAAAACATACAGCTGACATGTCATTCAACTTTTAGGTCTATAAAAGGAGATTTATTTTGCTTTTTGTGTTAAATAATAAATAATTTAAAACATAAAGATTTTTTTTTTCACTGAAGTCTAGAAGTTAAGTATGAAAAGCAGTAATGACAGTATTCGTCTGTAAAAGTACAATACATTGCTGTTAATGTTTTCAGGATCCAGGGGTCTTGTCTTGTTTTGTTTTTATGTGTACTCTGTTTTACCACCAGATGTCGCCATTGTGTCCCTGTGTCCCTTATTAGTTACACATTGTTTCCATCTGTATTCAATCTCCCCCAGTATCTTTAAGGTTTACTTCTGTCCCTGTTCCTTGCTGGTTGGTTGATTTTATGTAACCGAAGTGCTTTAGAAAATTTCATTTTATACTTTTGAGTTATAGATTGTCTATAATATAATTATAATTAGATAATTTACATATGCCATTTCCAATATTAGTTTTAATATGTAAATTGCATACTAATTTGAATGCTTTTTAAGTTGCAAAATGAAAAGGTATTGCCCAAATTGATTTCACACGTGTAATGGCCAAGCCAAAAAGGTAGCAAAATTTTAATGCATTTATACTCGCAGTTAGGACAAAATTTGCTAAATCTCTGTGTATTTCAAAATGCATTCTGAGCAAAAAAAGTTAGCAAAACAGTGATTTAAAAAATTTTTTTGAATGCATTGACACACAGATGTAAGACATTTAAAAAAATGCTGATATAATATTACAGTAGATTACTGGATATGGTAACAGTACTATACAGTAAGTGTTAATTACACTGAATAGCCCTGTAAATATACAGTAAGTGGCAGGCAATATTATACTGTCAACTCGCACCAGAATATTTTACAGTGTAGAGCAGCAGTAGAATTACAGATTTCCAAAGATTTAAACAGAAACATTGCTGATTTAACAACAATATGCAGAAAATAAATAGAAAACACTTTATCACTATCTGGAGGAATTTCTCTCTCCAGGCTTCCACAAAAAGTAATTTGAGATTTAAAAAAAAATTCTAATATTGTACATGTATTATAGAATATTGTGCAGTTTTTCATTCAGTAGTATTTAGCAGTGACTCTGAGTAATCAAATGAACTGAGAGGAAAACTCACTCACTTTTGTTGAATCTTATTTAAAAAATGAAATTCAACATAATGAAATATACAATTAAAAAAAGTTTTCCTATTCTGTATATGAAGGAATCAAGACAATAATAATAATGAAAACATATCAAATATAATAAAAACCATTCTACACATTACCCACACACAGATAACTCATTCTCACACTTCTCTTACTAGTTCCTTATGGCAACTTTCCATTGATCTAATTATTAATGCTGCACATTTAACCGCAGATTGTTGTTGCATAACAAAGTGTTTTTCTACGTTATTATACTCCTCTTGCACATTAGGAGGAAAAAACAAAGACAAACACACCAGTTGTTTTCAATGTGCTTTACATTAAGTTAATTGTATTAGTGACCTTTGACAAAAAGACATTTAAGTGATTAGAGAATGGGGGAAACACGTGGCTCGGCTGAGAGAAGGGCATGGTCGGAGATTCTGGTATTTCTGAATTAGCGTTACAAAAGTTTTTATTATAACTGTCCTGTAAGTGTATATAATATGTGCCATGCATTTGGAAGTGTTTGCTTAGAGGCTCAAAGTGATTAATCATGCTTTTCTTTTCTGAATTAAGTATGTTAGAGAACGCAAGGAATTTCTTAATTCAATAATCATTTAAAATAAACTATTTTACTCACCCTGTAAATATGTGTTGTATTATTAGATACTTTATTAGATAATTCAATTTTCTGGCCATTCGGTTAATAAAAACAATTTATTCCTAAATATTTGTAAGAAAAAATTAAGAAAATATTTGACTGAAAGCCCAAAGCTGGTGCTGATTTTCACTGAAAAGCTTGTGAAGATGTGCAGATCGATTTAGTTTGCTGTAGTTTCTACTCCAAGTTGGTCATTACCTGGTGTTCATTAAACGGCTATATGGACTGTGAGGGGGAAAAACTAGCCTGTTTCATGTAATCTAGAATCAGAAGAAATCTAAAGTAGACCTCAATCTGAACTTTACATACAGTACAGCAGAACCAGCAGTTACACTCTAATTGTAAATCTGCCTATCAAATAGCCTTTCATGAGCTTTACATGCTAACAAACAAATTACATGCATTCATGGAGGCAGCCATATTTTTGTGTTTTCCATTTTGCATGTTAAAGGTCCTGAGGTGGGAAGACACCACAAACACAGCATCAGTCCACATTAGGTTAGGATCAGTCGGGGTGATGACACCGCAGGGAAAGATAGAAGGATGTACAGTTAACTCCAGGCTGATTAAGATGCAAAACCATACAACCAACTACCTCAACCTGTAGTGCACAAAGGAAATAAGCCCCGAAAATCTGGAATAATCCTACTGTAGATCTTCACCATATCACAATATCTATAACATCAAGGTTGTTCCATAAAACTTGTGTTGTTTTTTACATAAACAACAAGATTTTTTACATAACGATCATGGCAACCAAGCTAAAAAAAAAGAAAGATAAAAAAAAAACATGTCATACAATCTTCACAGGGTATCAAGGGGCCCAGCAGTAGCAGTTTGGTGGTGCTGAAGTGTGAATTCTTGATCTGCTGACCAGAAGTTCATCATCTGAACCACTGACCTACCACTTCCCACAGCCATATACCTCCAGCCATATACTATTAACACAGAAAAATCAAGGTACAGGTATGCGCCTGAGAGTACACATTCTTTGACGCTCCAGCTGTACCCTAGTAAAGTACAGCAATATGCCTCTGAACGTTAGTACATTTTTGTGCCTTCTTGTTTGTACCTCCAAAAAACCATTTTAAGCACCCCTAATCATAGAAATGTACCTGTGTGTTCTGGTATGTTTAAAATCACATCCTGATTTTTTTAAATGCAATAATGTAAACCATACCAGGACACAAAGATACATTTCTTTCACTAGGAGTGCATAAATGTCCAAGAAGGTACAACAAATGTACCAATGTTCAGAAGCATAGGTTTATATAGCCTATAGATCTTTTTTTCGGTGTGAACATTTTGCTTTTTAATAAAAGTCGTTTTTCCCGTCAATTATGTGTCTACACTACACACTACCTGCTGAAACACCTGACTTACACCATTAGTGCTGTGAGCACATTTTTGTTCTCTGCATTAATCCACTTAGGGTATGTATATACACTGGTGATCAAAATTAGAGAACAATTTATAAACAATTAAACAATTCTGAAATAATGTCATCTTCACTGCTCACTTTAGAACGGCCAACCATCTTGCAGAGTCTGCACCATCTTGCAGAGATGCTGGTAGCATGGTATAGACAGGACAAAAACTCCTTCAACTGTTGAGCAGTGAAGATGACATTATTTCAGAATTGTTCAATTGTTTATAAATTGTTCTCTAATTTTGATCGCCAGTGTATATAAGGTAAAATACATACAGTATGGTTCATAATTCTACAGAGGTACTCGAAGTCTAGCAATATAAATAAAGGTTTATTTACAAAAAACTGGAAGTTCTCAAAGACATTTGTCTTGACATATCAACAGTAAAATATCTGGTGTTCTGTCTTGTATACTGTGGCAATTTATCCAGACAGGAGATAAGTAGTCCCAGAAAACCTGTCCTGTACATATCTATTGTTTGGCATAGCACAGCTATCAAATTAATAGCAAGCATCCATCGAAGAAAGTTCAGACAAGCAATGTTTATAAGAACAATTAAATCATGACATTTATACATTATTTATGACCTAACTTGCCTATCTTGCTATTCAGATTTAGTAGTAGTAGTAATAATATCACAAAGTTTGCTATAACCATAGTGATAAGGTAGTTTGCTTTAATTATTTTGACTGTACGCAGCCACAGCTGGACCATCACATCCTGTATTAATAAATACCCCAAACTATAAGTGGTTATTTTTTCTATTGCAACATGATGATGAGATATTTTCTATTCAACTTGCTCTAAATCTTATATTTGCTCAAGAAATTGTTTTTTTTTTGCAGGAATGTTTATCTGCTCTCATGCCTTCCTTCAACACGCAGCGTGACTGAAAAGGAGGAAAATATATCTAGCCATTACCTGGTCTTTTTTTTTTTTTTACTTCATAAACACTCCACCGCTGACACTTCCCTAAGGATTATTCAAGCATGTGTTGGCAGTTGAGAAAAAAAATGGCAGGTGTGAAAGAAGCACCCTAAGAGAGCAAGAGCAATACTAAACAGCAGCAGCGGCAATCGTCTTCAAAAGTTGCATTTCTGTTTAAGATCAGACAAGCTGTTCACACTCAACAAAACACCTGTAGTGGAAATCACCATGACAACATGTGAAATTTCTCACACCAACATGCACTTGGTTATGCTGGAGTTCACACCCTGTGAAAGAAATCAATCACCATGATCATGTCTATTGCCTACAACATGCACTAATTAGATCTTGGTTTGACTTCTGTGTGACTTCTGTATAATTACTGTTCTCGTAAACGGTGTACGGTCTACAGCAGGGGTTCCCAAACCTTTTTCTGTGAGGGCCACATCATTTTATCCTTTCTTTAATGGTGGGGTCAGATCGGTCTGTAACAGACAATGACATGTGCCAGAGTGACTACCAGTATTACTGTGAAGATTTGTTCAAGAATTTTCGAATGCTGTAGCATCTGCTCGAGCGTGATGGAACATTATGTTGAATGTACCCATCTGTTGGTTGGTGGATGAATCTAACAAAATAATTAATAACTAAAGGAAATTAAAGTTCGAAAGCCAATTTTTATTATCAAATACAGGTATGATAGAAGTAAAACATATATTTAAAATAAAATTTTCAAAATGTGTCTCTGGCATTGTTTAGAGGACTGTTCCAAATGTGGGAAAGGGCCATATTCGGCCCATGGGACATAACTTGGGGACACCGGGATTACAATATATTTATTAGCAGAGTGAATTATCAGGATACGCTATGCACCCTCGTGACATGCCTAATATTATTTTAATTAGTTTAAAACATTTGGATTTTTCTGGGGCTCTTCTAGGACAGATGAAACAGGGACTTTAGAACCACTTGTGTGGACATGAGAAGAAACAGACGCACACTTCGATGGTGACTGGGCAAAAATGAGCCAATACAACACCAAATTAATGAGACTGATGCAGTAAGACCAAAAACCAGGCAAATTTCTGTCTGGCTGTAGATTATTTCATAATTATTCAGAGCCCTGAGTGATCTCACTGAAAATGGACTACGAGATCAGCTCCAACAAATAGTTTCTATCCAGTTACAGTGTCGTAGATGATTACAGGAATGCTTGGCCAGTTGCACAGAAGGCACAAGTGCTCATTTTATTTGCAAGATATCATATCAAGTGATAGGTCATGTGACAATATTACTGTCTTATGATTTATTGTAAACAATAGATCACACTAAGACAAATGCATACAAATGTCATTCTTAATCAATAACAGAGTGACTTACAGCTGAGCAGTTAAGGGTTTAGGCTTTTGCTTAAGTGGCCAGCTTGGTGTCGCTGGGATTTAAACTTGTGACCTTCTGATCCACAGTCCAATCCAATTATAAAAATGGCTCAGTTTTGGCTGCATTTTGAAAAATTGGTGTGCAGGGAGAAGACCAGAGGGGACTGCACCATTTTGGAGCCCATGTGAATCTTGACAATTGACCTCATTTTACATGCCAAATTATTACACTAAAATTAGGAATGACAATGAAAACTGAAAGTGAACCCGAACCATAGCTCATAAAACATGCTTTAGAAGTGGTGGAACATGAAAATGGTTTATTTGGCAAATCCTGGCTTTACAAAACCTACCTACCAACAATTACTTCTTTTCGTGACAGGTCTTTACCGTATGTGCAGATTCCACAGAGAATCTGAATAACTCTCATGCCAAGTGGATTGTGGCAAGCAACAACTTTTTATGTAAATCAAAACAGCAATAAGTTGACCCAATGTGTTCAAGCCCAGGAGTAAGGTGTCAGTGATCAACCAATATCTAGAGATGCCTTACCAAGCATTTGTCATTGGGCAGTGTGCATCTGGATGTAGTACATTTAGTGACCAGTGCATTTCTTTATGTTCATCTCTGTGGAATTTAGTTTTTTTGTCAGCCATTTGCGGTTGATGTGACATACTGGGTAGATGGTTATTTTAATGGAATTGTATTACTTTGTTGGTCTAAGCGTTTGTGACAGGGTAGAATAGCCCCTTACTTTGTATTGGTGCTGTATTGTTAACAGGTGTTTAATCAGATGTCTAATTGGTTGTTGTATTTAAATGTCCAGGAATAAAGTGCAGGAAGGTCCATTGATACCCGCCCTTTCTGATTTCCTGAGTTCCTGTTGTCAAGGTAGGGGACTTTATGGGCGTGCAATCGTTGTAGTCATGGAACTAAGCTAACTTAGTTTTTCTTCAATTAGCTAGCTCCCGATGCCGTGGCTGTCTTTTCTCGGTTTGAGTTACAAAGGGTTCTCGTATAAAAAACTGACTTTTCTATCCATGTCTTTTAAGGCAAATTGTAACTTTACCATTGTGTGTATTCTTAGCTGATTTTTATAAAAAAAGCAACCCTACTTCTGGACATCTCCTTTCATGTTTTCTGCGTTTAAGTAGTTCTCTTTATTCTTAATCAGCTGATTGCCAGTGGTAATAGTATTTTCTTTGTTGTAGCATTATTCAGATCTGGATAGTCAACTTTTACGACAAGCAGCTGTTTTTGTTTGTTCCTGTCTTTGCCTTTTTTTACATTTTTTTTCCCTTATTCTCGTTTCCTGCTATTTGTTTCGTTCAGTGCAGCTGTTCCTAGTCCAAGCAAGGTCATGCATCACATCTAACTTGCTAGAATATTAACGCCCCCTATGTTATGTTACATTTAAGCATAGTTGGGCATAATTTCAAGGGAACTAGTATATTAAATTACCAACCGTTACTCTGTGCCACACGTTATATTAAACAAGAAACTAACCATGTTAGATACATTTTCATTTTAAACATCATTACAGACCAGCCTTTTTAGCCGATTGTTGGTCTGCTTTGTAAATCGGTAAACAGGTAAAACACTGGTAAACAGGTCTTCTACAGTAGTTTCCTTTGCACTTTCCCTTAAGAAGTGAAGAATGGAGGATAGAATAAAAAAATATTTCTAATTAATACTATGCATTTTGTTTATTGTATCTTTATCATGTCTTTTGTGCATTGTTTTTTTTTTGTTGTTGTTGTTGTTGCAAAACTGTAGAATTATTTTGGAGCCATATTATAGCATAGTCCTTTAGGCAGAGTCCTGGATGCATTGTGCACTGAGAAATAACTATAAATGGGCATGCTGAGAATGGTACTTTCTATCTCTAGTCTCATATGATACTTCTTCCAAAAGCTTATCCCATTTAATGCAACTCTTAATGGACCAGCTGGCAAAGTTTTCTCACTGTCTTGTGACTGTGTGAAGAAGGAAGCAGAGCATTTTGGGGAAAGAAATGCTAGAGATGCTGATGGAAAACAGAATTTTGATGTATTTGTGAAATAAAAGGACTACAGCATGTTAAATAAGTGGATGGATGTAGTGATGAAAACTACGTTTACCACTCGAATTTTGAACTGAGGCAATACACGCATCCATGTTTGGCAGGGCAAATGAACCACTTTTTATTAATTATTTTTTGAGCCATCTGCAAGGTTTCTAACAGAAAAATAGCTTTACAGACAAGTAAAGAGCAAATAGAAAAAATACCTGTGAATAATTTATTTGTCACGTGGAATGTACAGTACTGTAAGAGATTCAGGCAGGTGTAAAGAAATGCTATAAAGTAAAATCCTTTTAAAAATATATATTTCAATATATTTTTATCAATTTACAAATTGCACAGTGGGCAAACAGAAGAAGATCTAATTCAAATCAGTGTTTGGTGTGAACACCTTTTGGCATTCAGTTCTTACATTTGCACTCTTTATATACTTGCAAAAAGTTAGGGATTTTGTAGGATTAGTGTCAAGTGTATGATTAACCAATTATACCAAGCGGGTTCTAATGATCACCAATTTCATATGTAGGTTCAAACACAGTCCTTAATTGAAACAGAAACAGCTGTGTGGGAGAATTAAACCTGGGTGAGAAACAAACTCTGCTACTAAGGTAAGGTTGTGGAAGACAGTTTTCATGTCACATGTTATACACCATAGCAAGACACAAGGTAGTTTTACTGCATCAGCAAGGTCTCTCCCTGACAAAGATTTCAAAACAGACTTGGGTTTTAAGATGTGATGTTCAAACTATTCTGAAGTAGCACAAAGAAGCGGGTAATGTTGAGGACTGTAGAAGCAGTGGTTGGCCAAGGACACTTAATGTAGCACATGAAAGACACATATTGCTTACTTTACTTCAACATCAAAAGGTGTCCGGTAGTGCCATCAACAAAGAACTGGCAGAAACCAGAAGTGGGACCCAGGTACAATCATTTACTGTCTAGGAAGTCTAGCTAGAAATGGTTGTCATGAAAAAATTGCAGCCAAAAGCCATACCGCCAACATGAAGACAAAGCTAAGTGACTCAACTGCATAAAAACAATGCAAGCAGGTGCTCCTGACTGATGAGTTTGAATCTGAAATGTTTGGCTATAGAAAGAGGCAGTATTTATGCAGAACATTTTAGAACGATACAATAGGAGTGCCTGCAGGCAACAGTGAAGCCTGGTGAAGGTTCCTTGCAAGTTTGGGGCTGCAATTCAGCAAATGGTTTGGAGGTTTGGTCAGAATGAATAGCCTCAATGCTGAGAAATATAAGCAGATACTTATTAATCATGCAATACAATCAGGGAGTTGTCTGATTGGCCCTAAATTGATTCTGCAGCAGGACAATAACTCCAAACATTCAGCTAATGTCATGAATAACTATCTTGAGCACAGAGTAACTAGAAGTGGTGGAAGTGAATGTTTTGGACCCCACGGAATCCAGGTCTCAACATCATCTCACACAAATCTGTCTGGGATTACATAAAGAGACACAAGGATTTGAGGCAGCCTTCATCCACAGAAGATTTGTGGTTAGTTCCTTCAAAAAAAAGTTGCTTGAAACAACCTACCTGCCGAGTTTCTTCAAAAAGCTGTGTACCTAGAAGATTTGATGATGTTTTGCTGTCAAAGGGTGGTCACACCAAACATTGATTTGACTTGGATTTCTTTTCTACTCATTTACTTTCTATTTTGTTCATTAATAAAAATAAACTATTTGTAGTTTTGAAAGCATTACTACTTCACAGCATTTTTTTAAAAACCTGCCTAAAACATTTGCACAGTACTGTATGTATAAAGGATGGTTTTGTGTCTTGTATTAACCCTAGTTAATTATCATGCTGGTCTGAGGTGCAGTTTTGCACAGTTATTGGACACATAATACTGTCTGGTGGAATACATAAGTGAGAATGATCTATAATGACTTATAAAACAGAATGAAAGAATGAAAATCCTACCCTGGGTCCAGAGTAAAAAGGTTCTTTGAAACTTTGAAGCCAGGGTATTAGATAGCGTGTGGATTATTAATGGGTTTTCCCTTGAACAGAAATTCTTTGTGCACCAGTAGTATCCCGAAAAAACTTTTGATTCATAGAAATAAAATATTGATTCTATACTTACCTCGTGCTCAGTCCATGTGATCTGATCTTGTGTAGTTTTCTGTGAAGCAAATAGAATAAAATGTTAGTATTACATACAAAGCTTTGATAGTTCCCTAAAGTGCCATGGATCCCTATTGATTCCATCAGCAGTGGCTTGTGACCAAAAATCATGATTGGGCCATGTGTCAATTAGCATGAGCCGAAATCATTCTTTCGGCTCATGCTAATTGACACATGGCCCAATCATGATTGGGCCATGTGTCAATTAGCATGAGCCGAAATCATTCTTTTCAACTGCTTTTTAAAAAAAAATCACGCAAATAAGGCCACGGGTGTTGTGGCGAGTTGGAATCCGAAGATTTATCCACCAATATTTACTCTCAAAACGGTAAAATTTAAACTGACGCTGAACTGTATGTTGGTGATAAGTAGATACCACCAAGCGGCAATCATTTACATTTACTTCATTACTGTCCACCACTGATCACTGGACACTTCTAAATTAATAAAAGCAATATTTAGCAACTTTTTCTGATAGCTTGCTGAAACCACAATATGTCACACAAAAATTTAGGGTTTGGACAGTAACATAATCATTAATATTGCTTACACATTTGATATTCGATACTCATAGGAATGAATGAAGGCAGGGAAAATGATCGCTCAGTCAACTTTTTCCTCAAACCATTGACAAGTTTCTTTACAGAGGAGCTTATGAGCCTTAAAGGCAAATACTAGTTTTCAATGATTGTGCCCTAAACAGTTCTAAATAAACCCCATCCAAGTTGTTTCTACTCTAGAAACAAATTAGCAAGTTAATGTAAACTACAATACAGTACACACAAGTGATCTACATGATCTGAATGGAGCACCCAGTAAACCAACTTCAGCACAAGTGAAACCAGACTCTGCATAATGGTTAACATACGCTAAATATTATCTACCAGAGATGGGAAGTAATGAAGTACAAATACTTCAGACAGAGGGAGTCAGCAATGTAAACATGAGTGAGAACAGAGACATTCCTGATCACCTGAACATCATCATCTTTTTTCTGTTTGTGTTCTATATGGTGGATGTTCAGCCTGGATACATTCATTAGATAACAACATTTGAAATTATTTTGTATTAATATATTAATAATGTGAGGTCCAGTTATCAGTGTGACACTAAAACAGGTAGTAGTAATAACTACTTTTTGCTTAAGTACATGTCAGAGCCCAAACTTCTTTACTTTAACTAAAATCAGAAAGTGGTTAGTACTTCAACTTTTTAAAAAAACATGAGTATTTGTTCCTCTACTTGAGTAAAAGACGTGTGTACTTGCCATGCCATGCTTCTATTTAATTCAATTCAATTAGTTTTGATTTGTATAGTGCTTTTAACAATGAACATTGTCTCAAAGCAGCTTTACACAGATAATGTGGTGATAAAAAATAAAGATGTTCTTTATAAGTGTGAGTTTGTCCCTGATGAGTGAGCCGGTGGCGACTGTGGCAAGGAAAAACTCCCTAAGATGGCATAAGGAAGAAACCTTGAGAGGAACTCAAGAGGAAACCCATCCTCATCTGGGTTGCACCGATTGTCCATTATTTGCAGATATACGATGTTACGTGGTGCACTGATGGTGATCAGAAGCAAACTGTAGTCCTGAGTCAGTGTAGGAGACTGTTGACATTAAATACAGTCCAAATCCATCCTCAAAGCGCCCGTTCTTACTCCGGAATTTCATGCAACCACCCAAGGTGTTGATGAGAAACCGACCCCAGCTGCATATATCAACATTTAACATCAACATATAATTGAGAAAGACATACTGTATATTAAAAAGCAAAATCCTAATCTATAAGTGGCCACACCAGTAAGAAATATGTAGTAGTAACATTTAAAAAAGGTTGTCTGGGTCTAGTTTTGACAGCACTATTGATGTTCTCAAAGATGCAACGCAAGATCTGAGAGAGAAGATAACACTAAATCCCTCCACCCCATGACTGTGAAAACAGAACTGCTATAGCAACAACCTTGAAGGCACCAGCTGTGCGTTCAAAAATGCATGAGACAAAAAACACGCTATCAAAACCACATCTGATTACTAACAGCACACACACACACACACACACACACACACACACACACACACACACACACACACACACACACACACACAGCTGTCCCTTAAAGGGCAATTAAATCAAGACACTAGCCAATGGTTAATTGATTGGCTTTCTGTTACCAATAATATAACTCTCAACTGCATGGTTTTGGTCAAATCTTCACAGCTTCGATTCTGTCTTCAAAATTAGAGGCAGGGAAGGGTTTTAGACTCTGTGCTCTTTCATCACACGTAGCATTATGTAAGCTTTTCCAGCAGCATAGACCTGATTCTGCAGTGAATATAGATATCAAACTGTTAAACAATCCAATCTTCAGCCATATCTGATTCATTAATTAGGGTGAAATAAACGAATGCCAGTAATAACCATATTTGGCTAGAAAAATCATAAACACATAACCGATGTAAACCCATGTATTCTCAGGTCAGGGCCAGAGCCAGTTTGCTTGGTATTTAACTAAAAGTTTCTAATAAATAAATAAATAAATCAACATATATGTAAATATATAGATAAAGCATCACTTTCACGTGACTGTGGCCAAATTGACACTGTATTAGGTCATTCTATCTCCAGTGGTCCAGTATAGATTGCTTTACCCTTTAATATATTTACATTTTTTGTGTGAATACCTCTATGTTTTCCATCAATAACCCCTTTTTATTTGACTTAGTTTAACTATCTTTATGTCATGGATAAATACAACATTTAAGGACCCATCACTGAACTGCACTCCTCAACAATCTTAATGACTTCACTCCTCAATGATTGAACTGTAATGAATGGACATTCAGTGACACCCAGATGAGGATGGGTTCCCCGTTTGAGTCTGGTTCCTCTCAAGGTTTCTTCCTTATACCATCTCAGGGAGTTTTTCTTTGCAACTGTCACTGGCTTGCTCATTTAAAATAAACTTATAAGGGATAAACGTATAGAAAAAGGTACACAAATTTTATAACCAATTTATCTCTGTCAAGTTGCTTTGGGACAATATTCATTGTTGAATGCGTTCAACAATAAGTAAATTGAACAAAAAAAAAAAAAACATTTGCAATATTTTTGATTATGAAGCTGTTGTGATTCCATATTTCTGTAAAATCTATTTACATATGACTTTACACAAAACACATATAGGCAGCTGAGTTTGGAGCTACAGAAGTTTGGAACTCTGCAAATATGAAGAACCCTGTGATGCTTGTTGCCAGTATCAAATACAGAGTCAGAGTTACAGAGCTTGGACTGTAGTGTATAGTAGAAATCTAAATAAACCTACTTTATTCATTCACATTGATAATGATAATAAATATGTAATAACATAACATAATAATACTAATAATACTTTAGACTCATTGGCAAGCATAAGCTATTGAATGTCCATCAAAACATGTATTTCTGTAAAGTACTGTTTAGCTTTACTATTATTAAATATATATTATCATCAGCTCTGTAATCAGTGAAATCTCAAACTCAAAATGTCTACATGCTACTACTGGGACCTTATTTAAATGAAAAGGTCAGTCTTATATCTGAACCCCTACAAGAGATATTCAACCAACATGGACCAATTAAACAATTTGCAAGTCTTAAACCTGAATTGCTCTGCATGCACAATATATTTACCTCTTTTAAATACCGCTTTTAATATTAAGACAGAGACTCGAATTCATCTCTTTGTAATTTGACCCTAAAAATGGAACTGATATTTACTTTTCAGCTTTACATTAAATGTGCTCAAGAGATTTAGCTCTTGATGTTGGAGCTAGGACCACCCTGAGCCGAGATACTGAGGTTTCTGTAACCTAAAATCAATGACTGAAAGATGCTCAAAGTTAAAGCAAATGAATTTTTTTTTACCTCTATGTATTCTGAGATTTTGCAACCAACTCCTCAATTGTTGCATTATTTGAGACCACTTGAGGTTTTTGTACAATCCTGAAATTGATTTTTCTTTTTTTATCCTTAGCACTAAAAACACTGTGTATCCAAGCAGACATGAGAGAACATCTTGATTTTTTCATTCATTTATTTTATTTTATTTTTTTTTTTTCATTTTATTACTGAGCTCAGGACAATGCTTGGCAAAGACAAGTAGAAATTCTCTGAAGGGTTTTTTAGCATTTGAACACTGGATTTGGCTAAAATGGTTATATAGGATTCAAACTCCCCTTAAAGAAATATTCCAACAACATTTAAGGACTATTCAAACTATGCACAAGAGTAAACCTAGTTGAAGCAGACAGGACCATTTCTTATCATGGACAAATATGGCCCCATTTTGCAGATACAAAGACAGACAAATAATATATAAAAAGGAGCAATGTCCCTCTAACAGGACATGTGGATGGTCAAGCTTCTGTCTTTGGTTTTACAGCCCCAGAAGCTTAGTAATATTTTGGAATGTAACTGTTTTACAGGCTCTGGGAACTGAGCCAATCGGTACTGTTGTCAAGGACACTCCTCGGATACACTCTGCAGTGACACACCTCTGTATTATGTCATGACACAAGCTGCTCAGCAGAACATTACCGATATCCAAGCTCTCTCTATTCCCATTGATTTTTTTGACAAAACAATACGTAGGTCTGGTCATTCAGTCCTACTCTTCTGGCAAAAAGCAAACGCAAACTCTATGCTTTTAACGGGCTAAAAGCCGATCATTGATCAGAAAATGAACAATGTAAGAATTAAACAAATGCATTCACATAAAAATGTGTTTATTTTCGCTTTAGTGAACAGTTTGGGAAAAATCTAGAAACATTCCTGAATATAATCTTAATGTAAGTAAAAACATTTTACTTGCACATGCACATGATTAAAGTATTTTATACAAAATTACCTCTACAGCAAAAACACCAGACAAAGTTGAAGATCTGGCAGATTTATCTGGTCAATTTTATTAATTTGAAGACGTTTTTTTGTTGTTGCATTTGAATCCTCCACCGATGTTCCTTTATTAGTCTTTTTCTGTATGTAATTACTTTCTTTTACCCAAAACATTTTCTAAGAAGGCATTTTGGATTTGATTTGATTTCTACACTTTTTTCTTTTACTTTTTTGTCTTTTGTTCGCCTTGAATGAGAGGTTTCTATAGGAACAATAATGTTTTAGAGCATGCACGTTTCTAAAGACGTGGGTTTTCTTTGCAATTAGAGCTGCTCTCAGAAGCACGCTGTTATAGAGAATGAATCAAGAGGTCATTTTGAACATTTTAAAAATGAAATTGCTTTTTATATGTTTCTGCTGTTGTCCAATAAGTCAATCATCATCATCGTGGATGAAAAACATGGGACTAGCTTGGAACACAGATAGTTGACTTGAATGGGGTGGGTAATGAATATCTAATGGCCACAATAAGGGTCACTGAAGCAGTTAAAAACATTTGGGGAAATGGATGTGATGCAGGCATGACTAATACATTTATGACCTCTCTAAAATGTTTTCCTATTGAAATTCTACTCAAGCATTATTGACACAAGCATTTTGTTTATAACATCACCATTTTAGCCAAGTGTGCATATGCATAGTGCATAGATTAGTGTATGCACTATTGTACACATATTTTAACATTAGGTTAATGAACTATACTGTCATTACCGAAGAAAAAGGGCAATTATAATAATATCTTTAAAAAAAAAAAGGGCAACATAAAATAAAGATCAACATCTGTTCATTAGCAGGTCTTAAAATGAGGTAAATACAACCTCATATACAGTGGGTACGGAAAGTATTCAGACCCCCTAACATTTTTCACTCTTTGTTATATTGCAGCCATTTGCTAAAATCATTTAGGTTCATTCTTCTTCCTCATGAATGTACACATAGCACCCCATACTGACAGAAAAACACAGAATTGTTGACATTGTTGCAGATTTATTAAAAAAGAAAAACTGAAATATCACATGGTCCTAAGTATTCAGACCCTTTGCTCAGTATTTAGTAGAAGCCCCCTTTTGCTCTAATACAGCCAGGAGTCTTTTTGGGAAAGATGCAAAAGGTTTTTCACATCTGGATTTGGGGATCCTCTGCCATTCCTCCTTGCAGATCCTCTCCAGTTCTGTCAGGTTGGATGGTAAACGTTGGTGGACAGCCATTTTTAGGTCTCTCCAGAGATGCTCAATTGGGTTTAAGTCAGGGCTCTGGCTGGGCCATTCAAGAACAGTCACGGAGTTGTTGTGAAGCCACTCCTTCGTTATTTTAGCTGTGTGCTTAGGGTCATTGTCTTGTTGGAAGGTAAACCTTCGGCCCAGTCTGAGGTCCAGAGCACTCTGGAGAAGGTTTTTGTCCAGGATATCCCTGTACTTGGCCGCATTCATCTTTCCCTCGATTGCAACCAGTCGTCCTGTCCCTGCAGCTGAAATACACCCCCACAGCATGATGCTGCCACCACCATGCTTCACTGTTGGGACTGTATTGGACAGGTGATGAGCAGTGCCTGGTTTTCTCCACACATACCACTTAGAATTAAGGCCAAAAAGTTCTATTTTGGTCTCATCAGACCAGAGAATCTTATTTCTCACCATCTTGGAGTCCTTCAGGTGTTTTTTTAGCAAACTCCATGCAGGCTTTCATGTGTCTTACACTGAGGAGAGGCTTCCGTCGGGCCACTCTGCCATAAAGCCCCGACTGGTGGAGGGCTGCAGTGATGGTTGACTTTCTACAACTTTCTCCCATCTCCTGACTGCATCTCTGGAGCTCAGCCACAGTGATCTTTGGGTTCTTCTTTACCTCTCTCACCAAGGCTCTTCTCCCCCGATAGCTCAGTTTGGCCGGACGGCCAGCTCTAGGAAGGGTTCTGGTCGTCCCAAACGTCTTCCATTTGAGGATTATGGAGGCCACTGTGCTCTTAGGAACCTTAAGTGCAGCAGAAATCTTTTTGTAACCTTGGCCAGATCTGTGCCTTGCCACAATTCTGTCTCTGAGCTCTTCAGGCAGTTCCTTTGACCTCATGATTCTCATTTGCTCTGACATGCATTGTGATCTGGAAGGTCTTATATAGACAGGTGTGTGGCTTTCCTAATCAAGTCCAATCAGTATAATCAAACACAGCTGGACTCAAATGAAGGTGTAGAACCATGTCAAGGATGATCAAAAGAAATTGAGAGCACCTGAGTTAAATATATGAGTGTCACAGCAAAGGGTCTGAATACTTAGGACCATGTGATTTTTCAGTTTTTCTTTTTTAATAAATCTGCAACAATGTCAACAATTCTGTGTTTTTCTGTCAATATGGGGAGCTGTGTGTACATTCATGAGGAAGAAGAATGAACCTAAATGATTTTAGCAAATGGCTGCAATATAACAAAGAGTGAAAAATGTAAGGGGGTCTGAATACTTTCCGTACCCACTGTAAACAACACATGACATTATACACTTTGTCATTATTTATTTTGGATTTTTTCACAAATGAAGCCAAAATAGATAGAAAAGCCATGTGTGAAAAACTAAGTACACCTCTAATTCTATAATAAAATTTAAGAGGCTAAGTAGCAGCCAGGTACTGAGGGTCCCTGGTGGTCTAGTGGTTAGGATGCGGCGCTCTCACCGCTGCGGCCCGGGTTCGATCCCCGGTCAGTGAATCAACCCCAGTCACTCTTAGTACCGGTCCCAAGCCCAGATAAATGGGGAGGGTTGCGTTGGGAAGGGCATCCGGCGTAAAAACATGTGCCAAATCAAACATGCGGATGATTTGCTGTGGCGACCCCTACTGGGAGAAGCAGAAAGTATGTACGTATGTATAGCAGCCAGGTACTGCTAATTAAATGCTCTTGATTAATTGTTCAGCAGCAAGTTTTTGCTGGTCTGAAACATTTAGATGTGTGTTAACATAATGCTGAAAAAGAAAATACATCAGCATTGATTTTAGATTTGGGAAAGGGTTATAAAGCTATTTCCTTACCATTCAAAATCCACCATTCTACACTGAGTAACTTTATTCACAAGTGGAAAACATTCAAAAAAGTTGCCAAAGAGTGGACATCCCAGCAAATTTACCCCAAGGTCAAATTGCTAAATCTCAGACTACAGGGCTCGGTTAACATGTTAAATGTTAAAGTTCATAGCAGTACAATAAAAGAAAAACCAGAACGAGTTTAGAAGGATTGCCAGGAGAAAGTCTCTTCGCTCTAAAAAATAAACATAGCAGCATGGCAGCCTGGCTTAGGTTTGCAAGGTTCCATCTGAACAAACCACAAGACCTCTGGAACAATGTTTTTTAGATAGATGTTAGATTTTTATCATGCTCAAACAAAAACATAATTCTTGGAGAGGTTTTCCCATGCAATCTGCGATGCCCTTAGTGTCTTTTCTGATCAGGGAAGAATCACACAGCACACAGAATGGGGCATACGTTCTTCTTCAGTTTATTGCAAATAATAGACAAGTATTTATACACACTGGAAAACACCTGAGCTAAAATTGTTCCTGATTGGGTAAGAAGACATGGTAACCAGAGATGTGTGAGCCAGACAAAGACTTTCTGTGTACCTTACATACTCACATCGTAAAGATCCTATAGACACTGAACAGACAACATAGGAATGTGTGTTTAGAGAACTAGTGTGAGGCCCATCTTAATACTAACAATAGAGGAGACCAAAGTTTGGCCATAATGCACAGTGGCACGTTTGGTGAACACCAATCACAGCACATCAGCACAAACACCTCATGCCAATTGTTAAGCCTGGTGGTGAAGAGCTGATTCGCGTTTGTTTTGGAGCCATTAGGCCTGGGTGACTTGCAGCCATTGAGTTGGCCATGAACTTCTCTTTATACCAAATTATTCTAGAGAAAAATTGTCTGGCAGATGAAGTTTGTATAAAATCATGTAACAGAACAATGATCCCAAACACACCAGCAAATCTACAGATAGAGGGAAAAAGAGAATTCTAACCCTAGAATTTTAATGGCCCAGTCAAAGTCCAGACTTCAACCCAAATGAAATGCTGTGGTAGGCCCTTAAGAAAACAAATACCTACAAACCTCAATGAACTGAAGCAACACTGTAAAGAAGAGCGAGCCAAAATTAATCCACAATGATGTGAGAGTGAAAAATGTAATACAGAACAAGATTACTTCAAGTTATTGCTGCTTTCTCCATTTCTGCTTTGTTTTTATAAAAATAATAATGACATTAGGTAATATGTCACGTGGTGGTGTTCATCTGAGGTTGTATTTACTTAATTTTAAGACCTGAGATGTACCAGATGATATTTTATGTCTTGATACCTAAAACAATAGAATAACAATTTTTTACATGCCCGTGTATGTATATAATATACATAAATATGTGGACAAAGATAACTGTCTAAAACTGTATTGTTGAAATGAATATAAATATTTTTCATGTGTTCAACATGCAGATTTAATTTGAGGATATTACATCCAAATCAGGAGTAGAAATTATTGCTTTTTTTTTTTTTTTTTACCATTCCTCAGCTGTTTAATGGCAAGTTATGTATTATTCTCTAATTATTGTACTCATAAGCAAATAAGCAAATAAAAGCTCTAGAGTTGGAATTTGGAATATAAATCCAAAAAATCTAGCAGAGAAGCAAGCCTTTTCTTCAGCCTTAGGCTAAATGCACTATGCACTAGTGAGCTTTGGAAAACCAAAAGATATCAAAATCATGAAAAACAACTGTCGTGGATAATTCTTTAGCTAGCGAGGAAAAAGCCATTACAAGCGAGGAAAAGTCACCAATGAAAGTCAAAGTCAACAATCACTAGATACATTTACCAAGGTAAATACCGCAAGATGTAAATCATTGGTAAGTCTAACTGTTCTGTATCGTTCTGTTAAAGCATCCTATAGAGAGAAGAGATACATTTGTGCAAGAACGAGGGGAAAAAAGGAGTATGGAAAGAGAAAGTAACTCGTGATTTCATGGCATGGACATGTAAAGCCACCACTTGAATCGAGAAAGCAGGGAATTAATTATGTAGTGTAGAGGACTGTAGTATCTGCTCAAATTCACCTAAGTGCTTCTAAATTCACTGGAGTCTACAAATAGAAAATGACCCACAGCATACTCCGAAAGCAACCTAAGGCAAGGCAAATAACTGGACTGTTCTGCAACCAATGACCTGACCTGAATCCAACCTTAAACAACAAGGAAGCTAAGACAGCTGCCGCAAATGCCTGGTGAAGCCTCACCAGAGAGGAAACTCAATGTGTGTTCATATCTATGGGTTCCTTGACTCATTGACTGTAAAAGAATTGCAACTAAATATAAAAATGACAGTGTAATTCATATTCATATTCATATTTATGTTAGTTTATTCAACTCAGTTTGGAACTCATATTCATTAATTAAATTAAACTCATTAAACTGTGGTAAACCTCTACAATAACCATAACATTTTTATTCATTTTTTTATGGAACTGACTGTATCTACTATACAATGATCATCCATACCATTAAAAACACCTGCCTAATAAAGTGTAGGTCAAAACATATCTGTCCCGTGGCAGCAGAAGACCTCTGAAAGTGTGATGTGGTATCTGGCACCAAGATGTTAGCAACATATCCTTTGAGCCCTGCAATTGGCAAGGTGGGGCCTCCATGGATTCTTGTTCATCCAGGTCATTCTACAGATGCTCAGACCTTAAACTCCTCGATCATGTCCACACAAAAAAAAAAATGATTCATCAAACCATGCCACCATCTTCTATGTCTTCATGGTAATAAATGTGATAATCACATATCCATTGTATGCACTTTTAGAAGTCGACAGGTTCAGCATGGGCACTCGGAACAACAGCAGCCCAATACACAGCCAGCTCTGTAGTGGGATCAGACAGACAGTCTTGACTTAATTCTTCATATACATCAATGAGCCTTAAGTGCCCATGACCCTATCATCTGTTCACCAATTATCCTTACGTGGACCACTTTTGGTTAGTACTAACTACTGCAGCAACACTCCGAAAGGCTTGAATCAGTGGTTTTAATGTTATGGCTAATCAGTGGTCAAATGTTCAGAAGTGCATGATACTTCCATAAAAAAAATCCTCCTGCTTGTGCAAATTGAGTCTACTTAACTTTGGCTCGTATATTAAACATACATGGAAATCTGCAGGGTATAGCAGTACAGATTTACTGTCCTCTGGAAATAAATCAACATAGAGCTATTAACCCACTTAATTAGCTGTCAATTAAACTTTCTTTCGGCTTCTCCTGTTAGGGGTCGCCACAGCAGATCCTCTGCATGTTCGATTTGGCACATGTTTTTACGCTGGATGCCCTTCCTATCGCAACCCTCCCCATTTATCCAGGCTTGGGACTGGCACTGAGAGTGGCTGGGGTTGGTTCCCTGACCGGAACCTCACTTAACTGTCAACAAAACTGAGTACATTCTAAGTGAACATGTCAAAACTCTGTCCGGTTGTCAATATTTTGTGTGAGCGCCATTGTTATCCAGCACTGTTTTAATCCTCATGCGCATGGAATTCACCAGAGCTGCACAGGTTGTTGCTGATAGCATTTTCCACTCCTCTATAATGACATCACAGAGCTGCTGGATGTTAGACACATGGCACTTCTCCACCTTTCACTTGAGCATGTCCAACAGGTGTTCAAAAGGGTTCAGGTCTGGAGACATACTTGGCCACTTTATAACCTTTACCTTTAGCAAGGCAGTTGTCACCTTGGCAGTGTGTTTGGGGTCACTGTCATGTTGGAAAACTGCCGTTCGGCCCAGTTTCTGAAGGAAGGGCATCAAGTTATGCTTTAATATGTCACACTACATGTTGGAATTTATGTGCTCCCTCAATGAACTGCAGCTCCACAGTACCAGCAGCACTCATGCAGCCCAAGACTATGATTCTACCACCACCATGCTTGACTGTAGACAAGACACAGTTTTCTTGGTTCTCCTCACCAGGGCATCGCCACACATTCTGAGACAAACAGGTTTATCTTAGTCTCATCAGACCACAGGACATTCATGATCTTGGACAGCAAACTGTTTGCGGGTTTCTTGTGAGCTAGCTTCAAAAGAGGCTTTCTTCTGGGACGACAGCCTGCAAACTGATTTATTGCGGTCTGCGGTGTTTGGTCCGAGCACTGACGTACAGCACGATGACTCAACTTTTTTGATCGACCCTTGCGAGGTCTGTTCAGAGTGAAACTCAGAGTGAAACCCATCTTGGAAAACCTCCATATGACCCTGGCCACTGCACTGTAACTCAGTTTTCAGGGCGTGACCAATCTTCTAGAATCGAAAAATTCGAATCCTCAAATACTCAGAGAGTCTTTGCCATGAGGTGCCATGTTGAACATCCGGTGGTCAGTATGAGAGAAATGGACTCAAAGCACCGAATTTTAACTGCTCGAATAAGAGATACACAAATTTGTCTGGTCCTGACAAGCAGACAAAAACATGAACACGATGAAAAGGACTTGTGGCTTTGCATGGTTACACAACATACAGCTGTTAACACTTAGGGTGTACTCACTTTTGTTACCAACTTCTTTTGACAATAATGGCTGTACGTTAAATTATTTTTAGAGGACAGTAAATCTGTACTGGTATACAAGCTGCACATTAACTTTACTAAAATATATCCAGGTTTCATTTTTATAGTATTTTCCCTTGAGAAAAATACTAAAATGGTTGCTAAGATGTGAGGGGTTTATTTACTTTTGTGAGATACTGTATATATACACACACACACACACACACACACACACACACACACACATATATATATATATATGTGTGTGTGTGTGTGTGTGTGTGTGTGTGTGTGTGTGTGTGTGTGTGTGTGTATATATACAGTATCTCACAAAAGTAAATAAACCCCTCACATCTTAGCAACCATTTTAGTATTTTTCTCAAGGGAAAATACTATAAAAATGAAACCTGGATATATTTTAGTAAAGTTAATGTGATATATATATGTGGTATATATATATATATATATATATATATATATATATATATATATATATATATATATATATATATATATATACGTGCTAATGGGGTTGCCAAATGTTGAGAATGAAAGTATTCAGAAAATGACTGATATGGAATGAAAAGGACTAAAGGAATAAATCAGTAATGCATACCCACAAACATACTACATTAACATAGCCTGGTTCTCCTACCTCTAGGCCGTATGTTCTGCACATTCTCATTGTGGTCCTCGGAGTACAGGGTATACCTAGGAGAGAGGGGAAAAAAACAAGGAGATTCAATGAATATATGTATAAATGAATTTAGAGAATGAAACAGCAGAAATTGAACAAAAGTAATGGATTGAAATGTAGGGTCAGGTTCTTCTTTTAAACTGTTGTTTTCCCCCTCACACTAAATTAATGCAATAAATGCTCAAATAAAAGGTAAGCAGGCAAAAAAAGCATAACGATGCAAAAGATTCTGCGATCATTCGGTACAGAAATAAAACAGGAGTGAAACGATGAGTGAGAATAAAATGGAAAAAAAAACGACAGTGTCATTGTTTATTCCTCACTTTTTTCTCCCATGATTTTGCCAGTCCCTGCATCCACCCATATGTAATCTCAGCTGAGTCTCGCTCTCTCTCTCTCTCTCTCTCTCTCTCTCTCTCTCTCTCTCTCTCTCTCTCTCTCTCTCTCTCTCTCTCTCTCTCTCTCTCTCTCTCTCTCTCTCTCTCTCTCTCTCTCTGTCCCTCTCTCTCCCTCTCTTTTTTTTCTATACTTTATCCTCACCTTCTGCATGTCACACTTCCTGACCCATTGCTCCGCATGTCCATTTTGTCTGTCCATTCAGAAGTTCTCCCTTCTTCCTTCCATAAATGGGTGCTTCTTTAGACTTAAAAGATTTCCATACATCCTCAGTTCTGACAGGACGTGACAGATCTAATCAGAGAGACGAAGGAAAAGCTTTGGCCGACAGTCGCTGAAGACAGAAGTCAGTTAGGAACATAAGCAGTGCTGCCAGGCAGGACAAGAAGTACCAAAATAATCCTTGTGGATGACTCTGTAGCCATGCAAGCGAGAGAGAGAGAAAGAGAGAGTAAGAGAGAGAGAGAGAGAGAGAGAGAGAGAGAGAGAGAGAGAGAGAGAGAGAGAGAGAGAGAGAGAGGGAGCACGAGACATTTGTGCGTGTAAGAGGGAAGACAATAAGGGTGTATGCATGTGTGTAATCGAGTGCAAGTGCGTAAAGAGGTGGGAGGGGAGAGCACGAGGGAGAAACTGATGGAGAAAAATGAGGCATGGGTTTGCACGATGGAGGGGAAGAAAGAGAAATGGGAAGGGATAGAGGGGAGAGTTCAGGACAGGAGGGTGGAATATATGTCCTTGCCACCCCCACCCCCCTTCTCCATTGCTGGGTAGATACTTCCGCCTTTGGAATGAGAGGCAGAAAGACAGACAGAGAAAGAGAGAGAGAGAAGGCGTGTATTCACCCACTTTGGATTGCTTTGTATCCCTTAGACTGTGCACTCACTTAAATGAATTCTGTCTGCCATCCCCATCCCCTTTGTTTTCCAGTCTCTTTTTTAGATTCTGAGGCAGACTGTAAGTGAAAGGGGGCAAAGAAGGAGGAAATATGAAAGAGAGAGAGCGGTAAATAAAAGGGGGGGAGTGAAGGAGGAAGTGTCTGTAGGGGCTGAATCTGTGAGTAAAATAAAGAGAAATCTCTGCAGATTATAGTTATACAGTGTACTGTTTGATAGTCTAAATGAAAAGCTCAGAGCTTTTTTTTTTCACCCCAAATCACGATGGATGACGTCACGTCATCAAGTCTCTCAGCTTAGAAAGATGGCGGACAAACTCTGAGCCAACTTCATTTTCAGATGTAAGAAGCTCACCATTGTTGTAGCTCCCAAATGATTTCTGACATTAATGATTAATACATTATTTGACTTTCTACATAGTGTTTGTTTGAGTCTCCTGACTTTTCCTGATTTAAACAATCCACTATCTACTTTTTACAATGGTTTTGCATTACATTCATGATTCATTTGTAATCTTATTAAAAACATTAACCTTACTATTGGTGAATTTTGTGTGTTTTCCAGTGAATTCATTTAAAATATTCATTGTATTCATATTCACTTTACTTGAATTAGAAGACCCATCCTGTTCCAGCATGAAAATGCCCCATGTACAAAGTCAGCTCCATGAAGATACGTGATATATGCGTTGGAGTGGAAGATCTTGAGATCTTGGAATGCTGACTGCACCTCAGGCTTTCTAATCTTACTTTAGTGCCTGACTTTACTAACATCATTGTTGCTGAATGAGCACAAATCTCCACAAGCACACTCCGAAATCTGGTGGAACATCTTCCCCGAGGTAAGGAGGTTATTATTAACTGCAGACAGAGACTCAATGTGGAATGGGATGTTAAAGAAAATGTAATAGCAAATCTTATGGTTTGGTGTCCACAAACATTTATCCATATAGATTGCTAATATAAAATACATGTATTAATTTGTTCCTAGAAGCTATTGAGCAAGCCAGAGATGAGGTTGGCAGGGAAATATTTCCTGAGATGAACTTGAGAAAGAACCACCGAGAGGAACCAGACTTCACAATCCTCATCTGGCTAATATTTAGTGTGAGTATAAATAAATTCCTTCTGTAACTGTGTATGCTATGATCAAAAATTATAAATGCAAAACTAGGAAATACATGAAATCAAGACAATAAATAATTTAGGTTTATTTTGTTTTGTTCTCTGATGGCAGTTGTAGTTCTAAGCCATTATAGTAAATCTGTTCATCCAAGGTCACGCAATTCATGGATTCTAGTTGCTATGATCCACGATGATCTCAGTATCTTTAAGATGTCCATGTACAACCATCCTCAGCAGCATCAAACTGTTTCAGATCAATGAGCACTCCAGCCAAAAGTAGGGCATCAGGCAAATCCAGAAAGCAGAATAGGTCAGGGTCACCTTTATCTCATGAAACCCTAATTTTCCAACACACTCTTTAACCATTAACCCTGCATATAACCTATATGCTGCTTTTCCTAAAAAAATTTCACAAAAAAGCTTAACCAAAAAAATTTGCTTTCAACCTGAAACTTACAAGGAGACCTAAATCCAAAACACTTTGTAAGAAAAAGCTATTAAATCTTTAATGCCCATTTTTCCTGCTTATAACACATCAATTTTGTCATAATGTCATTATGTTATGCCTGGTCGGTGTATATCAATAGAAGTATTTTGTAATCAATTACAAATTTTATTGGGAGCCAATGCAACATGCAGATCTTCTGAGGGTTTTGGTTCCAAAATGTGTTAAAGTCTTTAAAGACAAAATGGCAAAGATTAAAGAGTAAAGCTGTTTTAGGGAATTTTTAAATGAAAAACACAAATCACAAGTCATTTTTAATAATGGTACATGCCAAATGGCACAAAAAAAAGCTTGGAAAATTACCAAGAACTTTTACACTCATTATACTTGGTTAAATATCTTTGATATCTGTTTTCTTGTTGTTGCAAGCTCCCAGGCTAACAACATATTTTGTAAGCCTATTTCCAGGTGTACATCACACGTTCTACCTGGTTGGCTGGATTGGGTATGGTCCTGAGAAAACACCATGGGTCTCCGCCAAAAGATCAACTCTTCCGATCCCGGGGACTCCACTGAGAGACCCCAGTATTCATCAAAGTAGAACTCACCTACAAATTCAATGATAAGGGCATTAGGAACTGTGTAACAGAGAATCTGCATTCAAGAAACACCAGTTACTTCTGCATTCAAGGAACATTATTCACATCTGCATTCAAGGAACACTCTCTCTAAGCAGCTGCTAGCCATTATCTAATTACTAAGTGTCTACTACACACGTGTTCTGCATCCAGCTTTGATTATCTTGGCTATTTAACTTGCTAAAAATTCAGTCTACCCTAAACCCTAGGTATCAAGTCCAAAGGCTTGTTATGTTTCCTGTGATTGTGTTTAGCTTAAATATATATCTATATTTATATATACTCCTTTCTTTTTTTAGTCCATACCTTTAATTTGATTTTAAAATGCACTTAGATACTACACTTAGACACTAACATATGTTTGTCTGCTAAATTACATATCATATATTATATAACCTAAATAACTTCTCTGTTTAATAAAACATGCTCTTGATGTACCAGTGACCAGTGTTCCTTCTTCTCTTCAGATCTGCCTGATTCATCCCGATACCCTACCTCTGGATGGAGTTCTCTTCAATTGGAGACCACTCTGTGCAGCTGAGGATGGTTCCACCTCAACATCTTAAAGATCCATGAAGTTACTGAGCAACTCATGAACTTTAAGGATGGATTTGGACTGTGATGGATATTAACAGTCTTCTACAATTGCTCAGGACCACAGGTTGCATGAATAGTTTTGCATTTAATGGACTATCACTGCACACTGCAACAATGATGGAACTGTAATGAATGGACATTCGGTGCCACCCAGATGAGGATGGATTTCTCTGAGGAAGCCTCTTTCCTCTCAACGTTTCGTCCTCATGCTATCTCAGGGAGTTTTTTATTGCCATAGTCGACACTGGCTCACTCATTAGAAAAAGATTTACAGTTATCAGGAACAAAATTATAGGCACTAAATGTATACATTCTTTTAAAACATATCTATCTATCTATCTATCTATCTATCTATCTATCTATCTATCTATCTATCTATCTATCTATCTATACTGTAATATATATATATATATATATATATATATATATATATATATATATATATATATATATATATATATATATATATATATATATATATATATATCTTAATCCAGAATCTTCAATAGGTGTTCAATTTAATTTAGTCCTAGTCCTAGAGACACTGTGACCCCTAGAGAAGGCAATTTCCATCAGAAACAGCCAGGTGATATAGCAGCCACAACTGATTCTACTGGTCTAATCAGTCCATCTTGTTCTGTAATCAACTTTTAAATATGATCCGATTTGGCTTGAATGAAAGCCTGTAGATAAACTGGCCGATTAGATAAAACACAGATGTTCTAAGAGAATAAACAAACCTAAATTATGCCACTAGTGCTGACACAGGCCAGAGAATCAGCTATGACAGAGGAAATGCCCTGAGAAAGTCACAGCTGATTTCATGGCCAGTGCCTTCACTCTTAAAAGAATGCATGGAAATGTCTTTGCTGCTTGACTACTCATCCTACAAAGCAGCCTATTACAGTTTTTCCCAGTTGCTTTGGAGCTTTTCTCAGATCAGAAATGAAATTCTCAAAACTATTTGTGGAACTTCCACATCGTCGTCGCGCATCACTGCGAATGCTTTAGTACATTAATAGATGGTGAACAATTGTCTGCACTTTCTACAGTATCTATTGTTTATGTCATGTTGATCAAAATATATTATACTGGTTCTCATTTGAATAGTTTTAACCCCCAAATCACCTCAGCATCTGTTCACCGTGTAAGTCTTGAATGTAAAATGGTCAAACCAGTTGGCATAATCTGGCCATCTTAAATATCTATTACACTTAAAAAATTGTGTAGATGTTAAATAAAATTGTGCAGATGAATCTTGAATGTCACCAATGAAGGCGAGTGAACGGCATCAGATCAACCAATGATCAACTTGTCCTCTAAACCAGGTCAAAGGTGAATCTCATGAAACTTCAATCGGAGAGTGAATACTGTCAGAGCAAAACAGAGAATTATACATTCTGAAATGGAGGAACAACCAAGAAATGAACGAACACTAGAACAGTACATTAAAAGTGTGAATCCTGTCCGATCTCTTGCAATCAATTTAAATCAAACATGCAATCAAATAAATACATTTTTGCTGCTGAGATTCATATACTGTATATCAAACAGAAGAAATTCAAAATTTAGCATTTACAGTGGGTACGGAAAGTATTCAGCCCCCTTTAAATTTTTCACTCTTTTTTATTTTGTGGCATTTACTAAAATCATTTAAGTTCATTTCTTTTTCTCATTAATGTACACATAGCACCCTATATTGACAGAAAAACACAGAATTGTTGACATTGTTGCAGATTTATTAAAAAAGAAAAACTGAAATATCACATGGTCCTAAGTATTCAGACCCTTTGCTCAGTATTAAGTAGAAGCCCCCTTTTGATCTAATACAGCCAGGAGTCTTTTTGGGAAAGATGCAACAAGTCTTTCACACCTGGATTTGGGGATCCTCTGCCATTCCTCCTTGCAGGTCCTCTCCAGTTCTGTCAGGTTGGACGGTAAACGTTGGTGGACAGCCATTTTTAGGTCTCTCCAGAGATGCTCAATTGGGTTTAAGTCAGGGCTCTGGCTGGGCCATTCAAGAACAGTCACAGAGTTGTTGTGAAGCCACTCCTTCGTTATTTTAGCTGTGTGCTTAGGGTCATTGTCTTGTTGGAAGGTAAACCTTCGGCCCAGTCTGAGGTCCAGAGCACTCTGGAGAAGGTTTTTGTCCAGGATATCCCTGTGCTTGGCCGCATTCATCTTGCCCTTGATTGCAACCAGTCGTCCTGTCCCTGCAGCTGAAAAACACCCCCACAGCATGATGCTGCCACCACCATGCTTCATTGTTGAGACTGTACTGGACAGGTGATGAGCAGTGCCTGGTTTTCTCCACACATACCGCTTAGAATTAAGGCCAAAAAGTTCTATCTTGGTCTCATCAGACCAGAGAATCTTATTTCTCACCATCTTGGAGAACTCCATGCGGGTTTTCATGTGTCCTGCACTGAGGAAAGGCTTCCGTCGGGCCACTCTGCTATAAAGCCCCACTGGTGAAGGGCTGCAGTGATGGTTGACTTTCTACAACTTTCTCCCATCTCCCGACTGCATCTCTGGAGCTCAGCCACAGTGATCTTTGGGTTCTTCTTTACCTCTCTTACCAAGGCTCTTCTCCCCCGATAGCTCAGTTTGGCCGGATGGCCAGCTCTAGGAAGGGTTCTGGTCGTCCCAAACGTCTTCCATTTGAGGATTATGGAGGCCACTGTGCTCTTAGGAACCTTAAGTGCAGCAGAAATTTTTTTGGAACCTTGGCCAGATCTGTGCCTTGCCACAATTCTGTCTCTGAGCTCTTCAGGCAGTTCCTTTGACCTTAATGATTCTCATTTGCTCTGACATGCATTGTGATCTGTAAGGTCTTATATAAACAGGTGTGTGGCTTTCCTAATCAAGTCCAATCAGTATAATCAAAAATTTCTGGACTCAAATGAAGGTGTAGAACTATCTCAAGGATGATCAGAAGAAATGGAAAGCACCTGAGTTAAATATATGAGTGTCACAGCAAAGGGTCTGAATACTTAGGACCATGTGATATTTCAGTTTTTCTTTTTTAATAAATCTGCAAAAAGGTCAACAATTCTGTGTTTTTCTGTCAGTATGGGGTGCTATGTGTACATTCATGAGGAAAAGAAATGAACTTAAATGATTTTAGCAAATGGCTGCAATATAACAAAAAGTGAAAAATTGAAGGGGGTCTGAATACTTTCCGTACCCACTGTACAATCGCTGTAATCCAAACAGTAATTTACATCAGGAAATACTAAAACCGTGCACCATCATACTGACAACATGACTAAACGTTTTGATGATTTTGTTTGTGAACAGTGACAAAAGGACTTGTTATTCTGATGACAATTGTTCATTGACACAAATACTTTGATTTAAGAGATAAACTAAAGATTTTGAGAAAAGTACAGGCTTTTGCAAGAGATCCAATGTGCTGAATTGTTTTAAGAACTGCACTGGTTTGAGAATATTAAGGATGATTCGAGCACCAAAGCAACTGAGAAAAACTGTAAACAGCAGCTAAAAGTGTACATAAAATCTTTAAAAATCATTCAGGACCATCCCGAGATGATTTCAGTTTATTCCCTTTATTTCCCTCTATTCTCCAAGAGAGGAGACGAAAACATTAAAGAAATGCTTGAGAAGGAATAAAACACCTTAATCAAATCTATGGAACTTCTGCATACAAGCATTCAAGAGGTTCCTCTTGTGAAATGATTTACATAGTTGTCACTTGAGTATTGCAACATAACAGCCTGCCTGTTAACACCTTCTGCTGTTTGAAGCTTGAGAATAACAGTGAAAACAACATGGCGAGGTTGTTCACAGATTCCATGCGTGCTAAATGGGCATGAGTAGAAATCATAATAATAGATCTGATGACAAAAATAAGTTCCAGTGTCTTGTAATGTTGATGCAAATATAGTTACAGACTTTTCTACTCAGTAAAAAAAATGGAGATGAGTCATTGAGTGACCATGTTATTGATTAGAGAGTGAGCTTTCGAAAGATAAGACATTTCAAAGAGAAAAGAGGGATTCATGGGCAGTGTGTAGAATTCTCTTTTTCGAACAGAGCAAGTTTGGCTCTTCAAACCCGAAAACCGTTCAAATTAAGCACACGTAACAGCTCGTGTAAGACTGTGCACATCTGGCCAGGAAGAGATCGCATTATCTATTTATTTTGTGGAGCGTGGGAGAGGAATGCAACTCTTGCTGTCTGGTTTCTGTCAATTTGTGCGCTTTGAATGAATTTAAATGTTTGGAAGAGTTCGTCCTCATATGTGTGTGTGTGTGTGTGTGTGTGGGTGGGTGGGTGTGTGCGAATTGTGTTGATTGATCTGTCAAGGGTCTGCTCCCAAGCAATTCAGTAATCATTATACTTTTTAGAATGTCAGCTAGCTATCTGATGAACCTAATGAACCTATTCTTTATATATGTTAGTTTTCACTTTAACACACATTATATGGACAAATGTTTGTTAACACCTGATCATAAGGTTCGTATGTGCTTTTTGAACTTCCCATTCAACATTTATGCCCAATTCCTGTTATATTAACCTCCACTCCTCTGGAAAGATGTTTTATTAGATTTTGGAGTGTGCTGGTGAAGATTTGTGATTATTCAGCCACAAGTCAGGTATTGATGTAGGTGAGGTGAGAAGACCTGGATTGCAGTCAACGTTCCAATTTATCCCAATGGTATTCAAGTGTTGAGGTCGGAACTCTGTAACAATACACTTAAGATCTTCCTCTCCTACCCACGTAAAGCAGTGTTGTGCTCGTTACTAAAAAATAGTAACTAGTTACAGTTACCCGTTACTTGATTCAAAAAGTAACTTAGTTACTTTGTTGATTACTTACACCAAAAAGTAATGCGTTACTGTTAAAAGTAACTTTTTAGTTACTTTTTTAAAGAATGTTCTTTAAAGTTTCTATTAGTGCCCTTTTATGCGTTATGGTCTACAAACACAAAACTGACTTAAACACAATGTCATATGAATGTATCTCAAGCATTTCTGAAATAAATAACAAAACAAGCTGAATAATATATTCACAATCAAAAACTAAAGTGGCTTCTGCTGTTGTGTTGAGCTCTTAAAAATATTCCTATCACAGCTGAAGTATGAAAACTATCAACAATGTAGAACAGAACACCAGGTTAGCTTCTAGCTTCTAGCTTCTAGCATGGAGTTCCTGGAGGAGCTTCAACAGATTGGAGTTGCTGTTTATCGCAGTAGATACGAGCTTTGAACCAGAAAGACACAACTTACATCTGACTTAAAAGTTTTTGTCTTTATACTCAACTAAAGTGAAATAATGAGCAGATTTCCACTTTGAGAAACTCGTTTTGCTCTCGCCTCGACTCGCCATTACTGCCGCACAGACCTGAATAAACGGAGACACGTCTTCTTTGTGTATACAGAGGGTAATCCGATAATTCACCAATCCTACAATGCGTCGCTGCTGTAAACAGGTTAGACTGTAGGCTACACTTCAGCCGAAATTCATTCATTTAAAAAAGCAATGGGTAACGCACCACACAGTAACGGTAACGAAGTTACTTTATTTTTTTAAAGTAACGCGTTACAGTATTAGTTACTGTCAAAAGTAAAGCGTTACCGGTAACGCGTTACTGCCCAACACTGACGTAAAGCATACAAAATCTTCATGGAGCTGGCTTTGTTTAGAGGCCATTGTCATGCTGAAACAGTTTTGAGTGAAAGGTAAATTTTCACGCTACCACATCCAAAGACATCCTATACAGTTGTGTGCCTCCAACTTTTTGGTAAAACTGGGGGGAAACTTTAAATTCCTGGAAATGTCAGATGTTCTAATACCTTAGTCCATATAGTGTAGCTAAATAGGTTATGATGTGGAAAACCAAACATTTTTCAGATTTGTTGTGTTAATTAAAAGCATGTCATAGTTAAGTATTTTTATTTTAAATATTTTTTGTTACTTGCAATTTTCTTGATCACTCATTTTGCTGAATGATTGTTACTACACCGGCATTACTGCAATGAATAATAGCTTCAATAGCTGCCTTACAAAACAACAACATTGTGCATTTACATGCAAAGCTCTCGCCCTATTGAAATTGTGCTGTGGTCACGAACAAACCTTGGATCAATGACCATTTCATTCGATTTATTGACTTTCAGGTTGCACTTCTTGCACCACTTTACATCATTCTTCTTTGGCTAATAAACTTTCTTTCTTTTGGCTTTTCCCATTAGGGGTCGCCACAGCGGATCATCCGCATGTTTGATTTGGCACGTTTTTACGCTGGATGCCCTTCCTAAGGCAACCCTTCCCACTGATTCGGGCTTGGAACCGGCACTAAGGCTTGTGCAACCCTAATGGCTGGGGTTGGTTCCCTGACCGGGGATCGAACCCGGGCCGCAGCGTTGAGAGTGCCATGTAAAAAATGTCATGAGAAAGTCAAAAGTCCAAAACATAAATAATGAAGAAAAAGACCTGATACCAGAAAAATCTACTTAATTTATTATTTGCACGTCATTACTTCCCATTCTGATGATCACTCGACTGAGTATGGCTGTGCCATTTAACAATTTAATAATCTTCCACTGAAAACACCTACAATGGGGTTGTGAGGAGAAGAACTGGACCATGGAGCAGTGGGAGAAGGTCTGATGATCTTTTACATTGTATTAATGGCTGGATGTGTGTGTGACTTCCCTGGAGAAGAAATGGCACGATGGAAAAAAGGCAAGTAGATGAAGGCAGTGTGATGCATTCATTTAAATGTTTGGGCAGCTTTTTAAGGTAACTTAACTATAGTGTTGGGACACCCAACTTCTCCGTCCATATATAATTCTTCTCCAAACTGTTCTCACAAAGTTGGAGGCTCGCAATTGTATGGGATGTCTTTGGATACGGCAGCATCAAATTTTCCCTTCACTTGAAACCCGTTTCAGCATGACCATGCCCGTGTGCACAAAGCAAGCTCCATGAAGATATGCTTACATGGGTTGGAGTAGAAGAGCTTGAGTGGCCTGCTGTAGAACTCTGACCTCAACACTAGTGTAAATCTTTAGGATGAATTGCAATCCTGATTGCACCCGAGTGCACGTGTATAGGTCTGTTTGTTCTAGTTTGTTTTGTGTTGCCTCATGTTAACTTACATTGTTATATTTAGCACCTCAGTACTGAAGGAACATTGTTTTATTTTACTGTGTCCTGTATTGTATGTGCTGAAATGACAGTAAAGCCTTTTGACTTGACCATCAGTACCTTACTTTATTAACACCCTGGTGGCTGAATGAGCACAAATCTCCACAAGTACACTCCAAACTATAGTGAAACATTTTCCCAGAAAAATGCAGGTTATGTATTCTTTTTGTGAATGTCAATTTCTTATTTTTTATACTACCATCAGTTTTTTTTAAATAATTATTTCAAAAAAATCTAATTGTCTGAAAATGGTCTCCGCAGACACTCACCCACTGACAGTAACCATTAAATATTGCTTGGGGTGGCAGTAAATCAACCCAGAGAACGCTGGATATGAAGTAGAAATGAACCCTTTATGAAATGTCAATACATCACAGCACACCCCACACCTACAATCACACCTAGGAGTAATTTATCTGTTTTTAAGAAGTAGAAGGAAAGTAAAAACCACGACCCTGTCGCTGGTCCACCACTGTTCCTTCCTTGGAGCACTTTTGATAGATACGGACCACTGCAGACCGGGAAATACTCAACAAGAGCTGCAGTTTTGAAGATGCTCTGACCCAGACGTCTAGACGTCACAATTTGGACCTTGACAAATTCAAATCTTTAAACTTGCCCATTTTTCCTGCTTCTAATACATCAACTTTAAGGACAAAGTTTTCACTTGCTGCCTGATAAAACCCACTAAATAACAGGTGCTAACAGGAGATAACCAGTGTTATTCATTTCACCGTTAATGTTATAATTAAAACTCACCTGTTCAGGATAGCTTTTATGTGATTTTGTATTATTTGTGACTTTTATTTTTCTAATGATTAATTTTCCTATAAATTTTATCATGACTTTTTTTTTATCTTTATTTCATTTTTTCTCTTTTATGCTTGTAAAGCGCTTAGACACTACTTACATATAAAATAAAGATTATATTATATTATTAGGGTCAATGTTATGCAACCTACACAAACATTCCCATTCACGTAATTTCAATTTAAACAACGAACATGACGAACGCTTTTCGTTTAAATTCGTCTTTATTACATTTAGAGTATTATAAATAAAAAAAAAAAAGTGCTTGAAAAAAATTCTAAACTTTTGTACAACCATATACAAAAGACTGCCATTGTGCCAAATAACATGGAAGCAGTTCCTCAAGCTAAACGAAGGACTCAATCCTTACTCTTCATATTGAAACAACAAACATACTGTACATAAATACAGGTTAGGGACCTGAAGCAAAAAAAACAACAAAAGAAGAAGAAAAAAAAAAAAAACACCCGCAGTCACATTGCATACATTTCATGCTAATGTAGAACGTATTAGCAAAGGTTTTATGCTAGCGTTCGTGATGTTTCACTCGCCATGACTGGTCGTTAGCCACTGAGGTAGTAGACTCTGAAAGTTCCTGGTATTATTTAGAGAAGAGAGAATTTATTAAAGGAATCATTCATAGTTGTAAGAAAGATGGTTCTCTCTTCAGGCTACTCATTTGACCTTTCAAAGTAAAATAACTTCTCATTTATGAGTCGGGTACGTCTGCTGTGACTGTGCTGCTTTCAGCTGGAAGGTTTCACAGCTTATGTTTTGAATGGTGTTGACGGAAAAGGGAACAAGAATCTTTCCAAAAGCACAAAGTATAAAAACTAGATATTTATTTAAAATTGTAAAACTTTTCCAGTGCAGACCACTGAACGCCTTCCTTTATATACACCCGTTTCTTATAGTTCAAAACACGGGGTAAAAAATTATAATAATAAACTGTACAAGTATTTGACAGTAGGAGGCTGCAGTAAGTAGATTGTAAGTCTTGAGGTGTCAAGATTTCATGCAGCAATGGAAGGGAATTGAAAATTGGAGGGTTTAGCAGTGAAAATGACCTTCATTAAAACCTCAGACGTGTTTAGTGAAAATGAGTTGCAATAATCCGGCTTCCCTCTGATAAAACACGAAGCCACAACGCTAAGGTGCGAACGGTGGATTCTTCACGAATGGAAAGCTTTAAAGTCAGTAGCAAGAACACATTTCGGGAAAAGAAATTAAAATACTGTCTGCGTTTATTCCAAAGCTCTGGTTTTTGTTGAGGTCCAGCGGAACGACTGGGAACGCTCATTTATCATCAAAAGATCAAGGAGTGGCTCTGGATTTTGCGGTAAAAAAAATACGAAAAAGGTACGAAGGGAACTTTTCTGGACGTAAGAACGGAAACGGAAAACTCGAACGCCTTCATGTTAAGTAATTGCCCATCGCACAGGACCTACGCTAGCTAGCTCAGCATTAGCACTTGACAGTCACAGGCCAAGGAGGGTTCCAGCAAGTGTTTCCTCCAGGTCTTGTGCTACATGCTATATCACGCACCAAGTGGACGCTTTGAAATATATACAAATGATTTTCACACACACCCAATGTTGGTCAGAGTTACTGTAATGAACAGAGGACATACACGATGTTCCTTTTCCATTTTTGTTCTCCTGCACGCCCCCTATAATGGATAGCTGTGCTGTAGAAATGTTTAAGCTTTCTGTAGACTAGACCTCTGCTGGGAGTGTGGACAGATTTCTAAGACGTAATTAATACACTTTTCTCCATTCATTTCTTCCATTCTATTAATTTCTTCCCGGCTTGCCCACGCTGTTCTCTTTTCTCCTAATTGAGAAAGCGTCTGCAGCGCCGAGCCCCACAGTTGCAGTTAAGCTTGCTGCTGGCGTCTTCGATCGGGAATTTGTAGTCGTAAGTGAGCTCCTCTCCGCGGTATATCTTCCTCAGCGCGAAGATCACGATGTGCTTCTGGCCTTCCACGTTGATAACCCTCGAGTAGCAGTTCGGCTCGCACGAGTGGTTGATAAAGCGGGCCGCGTTGCCGTGCATGGTGGCGTCCACTACGTCGAAGTCGTCGATGCGAAACATGTAGCAGCCGATGCCCTATAGGGGGCGACACACACACACACGGAGAGAGATAAAATTATATACAATTATGAATAGCAGGGGAGTAACGGTACACATGTACCGAATGCAAACCTTGTTTTAAGTTAAAATCTGAGCTCCCTCACAAACATATTACGCGGCAGACCACAAGTTTTATTCTCTGCCTCGCATGTTGAGCGCAGTGTCTTTGTGGCCACTCGTTCTGCCTCTTCCCGTCATCGCCAAAATGGATTTTTTACACTAGTCTGGCGATTCTTTTCCGTTTTATATACATCTGCTAGAATTTCTCTTAAAAAGAGAATTAAAAAGTGAATCAATGAATAAAGGATGTAAGGAATGAATTCATTTATGAATAAATAAGTTGAAATGTAATAATAAATGTAAAAAAATAAACACACATACACATCTGTATTGCCCAAATGGAGTCTAACAAATATAAACTATTTAATTAAATTTTTCTATTTATAAAATTTTATTTAAATAAATGTATTCATTTGTATTTAATCAATTGAATTTGTGCGATTTAATCAAATTTATTGCATTAATTAGATTTCTTCTTTTTTTTTTTGTTAAACCAAGTAGGCATTTTTTATTAAAAATTGTTTTAAAAATATGTAAACTGTTCACAACTGTAAATACTAATAAGCAACGTTAATAAAAAAAATAAAAATGAACCCCATACCTGTATCGAAACCGTGACAAAACAAAAAATGCATTTTGTGTACTATTACACCCCAAATACATTTTAAACAGAAGAAGACCAGAGCATCTCAAATCGCCTTTACATACCTTACTGCTGTAATAGTTCTCCCGCTTGTCAGTCAGGACCGAGCGAATGACAATCCCAGCGTACTCGATCACCATCTCTCCAGCTTCGATGTTGCGCTTGCAAAAGAGGCCACGCCCATGAATAGCAGATCTACCAAAATAAAAAAAAGCACACACCCAGTCTTAATGTACTCACAGCAATATCGTAGAGGCATGAATGCGCAGCTTAATATCAATTTACATGATTCCATCACATGTATTCAACACCCTCTACAGCAGTAAACTGAGGGGTAAAGAAAATGAATTGTTTTACCTGTAAACCCCGACGGCTTCTTTAGAGGTTTTTTCAAGATGTCTGAACCTCATCGCCATTGGCAACTCCGTGCTGGTTGCGCGTCTGAAATGTTTGAAATTTGTAACAAACAAGATAAAAAGTGTAAATAAATCTCATTCCATTGACACATTCACACACAGGGATAGTAGCTGTTTAATCTACACATTAAAACAGCCTTAAAAAAAAAAAAAAAAAGAAAAACGTGCTCTCGTTGCAAACTAACCTGCTGCATTTGAGCCTGACGTCATCCTCATCTTCATCACACGGCCTGCTTTCAGGAAGCTGGCGGTGTTGCGAGGCCAGGAAGTTAAACATATCAAATGTGTTTTTCCTGCAGGATAGGAAACGAGAATTATGTATCACAAAAATGCACCCATGACCCAAAAAAAGAAGAAAACCCAATGACAAATGAAGAAGGAACCAAAGTTTCTAGATATCCAAATTTGGTCAAATGTAGCTTGTTGAGGCAAATAAACCAGGTCACCAGGTCTATAACTGGATATTTCTTGGAATTAGTTAAATTCTCATCAAAATTTTCTTCACAAATAACAAGCAATGCGCCTTTAGCCAGTTTCCACCAATCCAATCTCAAAATACAGAACTTTTCCCAAGACAGCTGACTATTTCTGTACCTTCGTTCCAACCTGTAAAAGATCAGAATTTGCAGGCACTTAGCATAGCTTTATATTAGAGGTATAACAGTACACGTATTTCTACAGGACTGTTTTGCTGTTTTACGTGAGGAAAATAGTTCAAATCGGAGTTCCCTCTTGAACATATTAAGAGGCGAAACGCAGATTTGTTTAGTCTCGGCCTCGTGTCACTGGCCATTTGATCCGTACTGGAACATGATTTGTACTGCACAGGTGAGGTTCATATTGAATTAAAAATGTTGTGTTTCACAATAAAAACTATGAACATGCACTACATGAGCATACCCATGCTGGTGAGGTTTATTTAAAGGTGCACGTCAACTTTGAGGACAAAATGTTCATTTGCTGATAAATATCCCACCCACTAACAGGTGCCATGATGAAGAGATAATCAGTGTTATTCACTTCTTCGGTCATAATGTAACGCCTGGTCGGCGTTTATACACATCGGCCAGCAAACCTGTATATTATAGGCACAGTAGGAAGCACACAATTGCATTGCATAGTCTTTAGATTGGGTATAAAACTTTTTCCCTCACTTGCTCCGTGGTTGGAGTGAAAGATCTTGAGTAACCTGCTATAGAGCTCTGACCTCAGCCATACTGAATACCCTTGTGATGAATTGAAACGCTGACTGCACCCCAGGTCTGAGTTTTCTTTATAAAACACCATTGTGGCTAAAATGAGCACAAATATCCACTAACACACTTCAAAATCTAGTGAAACATCTTCCCAGAAGAGTGAACGTTTCTTTAACAGCAAATTGGATCTAAGTGTGGAATGGGATGTTCAAAAAGCGCGGACGAATCTTATGGTCGGGTGTCCACAAACTTTTGGTTTATACCTCGTATAAACTTCAGCCCGAGCGCAGCCACTGGGGTTTATTGGGAGCTCTTCCTCTGCGTTTTCTTGCATGTGGAAACGGAAGCGATGTTTGTTGCACTGTGCTGCCCCCTGCAACTGCTCTAGTAAATACAGCACAGCATGATGAACCACCCCCAGTAACCTGGCACTGTTTATTATGCCTAGTGGTAGCTGCTCAAGCCTGTAGACTGCCCGTGCCTCTTGGACACTATCCATGACCGCCTTCCAAGCCACTAAAGAGGATGAGAAAGAAGAACAACTGTGGTATGAAAACACTTCTGAGGAAAAGAAAAAACTTTCTCCAAGAACCCGTCAGCACATTTGTATAATTAATAATAAACCCGCACTGCAGGAGTATTACTTACGTTCTATGCTATTGGCCTCCACACTGAAACCTTCATCACTAGTGATCCTGAACAATAAGTGTGGCCTGTCATGACCCGAACACGCATCCTCGTCGCTGTTGAACGGGGGCGGAGTATCTTCATCCGAGCTCCACCCTGAGATAAAATCAGTAAAAGGTTTGGTCATTCAGAAACACTCGACAATAAATAAATGACTACAAATAGTTGTCTTCACAATACCTGAATAGGTCCCCCAGTCATACAAGTCATTGTGCTTAGCGCCGATCCAAGCGTCGTCGTGATCGCTTTCGTTTTCTGGTGGTTCGAATGGCTCGCATTCTTTTGGAGTTGTTCTGTAAAAAAAAAAAAAAAAAAAAAGAGGGGACATAATGTGGTTTTTAGAGACATGTCCTGTAATACTTGTACAATTCAGTGAAAACAAATAGCACACCTTTTGATTTCGGGATCTTTGGCTTCGTTACTCTTTGGTTCGCAACGATTTTCGGCTTCGGGCTGCTTAAAATGCAGTACCTCTTTAATGGTTGGGGCTTTAATACGGACTCCGATGGATCTATAATAAAAGAAATGTCATTATTTTTTGTTTCAAGTCCAAAAGACGTTTAATCACTGGTCATAGACTTACTAACCGGTTTAATTCATCCTGATAGCTAAGAGCTGTCTGCTCTATGAGGGTTGGCTTGAAAGGTTTTAAACCAGTTCGCTCCGATACTGACGACACCCTCTTGACCCTGACCTGAGGCTTTGAATTGGACTGAGTGTTGGGCTTAGTCTGGCAATGCAATCCTTGAAATTGTTTAACCACATCCGGAGACTTTAGCGTATTAGCCTGTGGGTAAACCTGGACATGAGTTGGGCTCAGCACACTTGGCTTTGCCATGTCCCTGTGGCTTGCCATTGCTTTTTCAATTATAGCCTGTGCGTTGTCCCCTTGGATCCTTTCTAGCGCCGGCGTGCTTGGCGCAGACACATTGTTGAGCTTGACGGTGCTGGTTCCACTCGTAAGAATACCGCTGTTGTTCATCTGCACTGCTGAAGAGTTCAGAGGTAGTCTCCGGATCAAGAGTTTAGTCGGGGGTGCTGCACCATTGGTGTACGATATTATATGGGTTGTTGGACCTTGGCTGGGATTAGCTTGCGATACTGGGGTCACCATGACCCTGGGGGCAGCTCTATTCACAAGGCTTTGATTGTGGATGATCTTGGCGATCTGGCTGATTTGGTTGTAAGAAGAAGAATTAGCATTCTGCAGCTGGTAACTATTGGTCTGTGGGTCCTTTACTAAAATTTGACAAGAGCGGTTGATGAGGAAAACTTTCGGATTAGTCAATGCACCCGTCACACTCGTTTTTGTAGAGGTCGGAAGGCGGATGGCAAGAGGTCGGCCCTTTGTTGCATCCTTGAGCTGAGCGTTCAGACCATTAATTATAGCTGGAGAGGAGGTGACCACATGGTTTCTTTGTGGAAAAACTGAGAGCGTAGGTGAGGCGGAAACAGTGTTAACGGGTAACGACAGAGACAAAGACGTCACCGCAGGAACGGTCACTTTGACTACTCTGTTTAGGGTCATAGGCTGGGGGATGATAAAATTTCTATTTGAGGCTGATGTGATGATTCTCACTTTTCCACCACTGCTTAAAGACTGTATTTGTGGTAAGACAATCTGCTCTAGAGCTTTTTCATTGTTAGCCAACATTGAAGAGTCGCACGTATTCGCCAAGCTGCCATCTTGAGCAGAGACTAAATTCTCACTAGCCGGATCCAGCACCACTTCGCTGTCCATTAGAATGTCCTCCTGCCTGGCGAGCAGATCCCTGCTGGTGGTCAGCTGCATCTCCTGCACAGTTAAATCCTTCATAAGTGCATCTTCTTGTGTGATGGAATCGATGATCACGTCACTACTCGTTTCAGATCCCTGAAATACCTCCGACATATTTGGCTCGTCACCCATATGTACCGATTCTGTCCCAAAGACCCTGCTTCCAGAGGCTTTTCCAACAGGTTTCGATTGGTCCTGACTATGATAACTATTCTCTACATCCTGAGTACTGTCCTCTTCGCTGGCTTCACCTGGATCACTTTCTGAATTGTTGTCTGCTCCGTCCAGCTGTGAGATCGACTGCGATGTAGGAAGGAGCGTTAACCCTGTTTGTGCAGAATCCTTCGCAGAATCGCAAACTACTACTGTGCGAGAGAAATTGAAATAATGATCCGAGTCTTCGTTAGTTGAACCTTGCTCCATGTGCTCTTCAGGGGCTGAAAGGCCAGGAAAATCTTTCATTCTGGAGCCGTACGTACTGGCATCCGTGCCTGAAAGCTGATTTTCATCGATCAAGCCGTTTCCTTCTGTCAATAAACCGTGTCCTGGCTCTGCCACTTCTGCTCCGCTACCATGCTGGCCAAAGTGCAAGGCCACGTTCTCATTTAACAAGGCCTCATCAAATTCAATTTTCTCATTCAGCACTGAGGCAACAGCTACATCCGTGTCGGTATCAAATTGTGTTGAGAGCAAGTCTGGGTCTGATGTCAGGGGAACCGTCTCACCATCAAGCATGGAGATGCCTTCCTCCGGCATTCCAGCAGCGTCTTCCGGCTCTAAAGAAGCAGAGAAATCTTGAGGTACTTCCGCAGACTCTTGTGGCGTCGCCTTTAAAGGCTGCTGAATCTTTGGAGAGTGACACGGTGACAAGACGAACGTTGAAGGGGGGCTCGCGACCGCGCTTTGCCGAGGGGAGTACGCCGAAGTAGCCCCGGAAGGCGAGGAAGGAGGACGGCCCCTTCGGCGAGGTGACATGGGGTTTTCATGAGTGCTCAGTGGAGAGACAGGCGAACTAAATGACAACGATCGAGGATGAAGACCAGCGCCTGAGCTTAATTTCAATGGTCCAGAGGGGGATGTTTGGGTAGGTGAGGCATTTCGGCTGCGCAAGGAAAGCCTTCTTGACCGCCGCGTCTCGTCAAGATCACTGATGGTCAGGATGTGATGTGGGGTCGAAACTGCAGTTCCTATGAAGATGGGAAACCATGAATACAAATAAAATGTATAAATATACCAAACTATATTTTATTTTACTGTTAGTTCGGGAGGGACACCCACCTGGTGATGGCAATGGTTTAAAAGTCCCGCCGGCTGGTCTCCGGTTATGAGTGTGTGCGATAGTTTTAGATCCTGTTCCTGAGTCCAGTTTGGAATTGGGAGATGGGGTGCTTGGGGAAAGCTTCAGGGTAAAACCGTCCCCTGTGGTTTCCATATCTAAAGAAACAAACATCCCTTAAAGATTTTTAAGGGTTCTCGGTTTATAGTATTAAACGAAGATTCAACAGGACTGGTTACAAGCAGCAGGTAAAAATTCCTTTTTATTTACATAGCACTTTAAAGACAAAGCAGCTTTACAGCAATCTGGATCCCTCAAATAAATGTAATTAAAAACAACTTTATTTATAGATAAGGCATTAAGCAAAACTACTAATAAACGCACCTTCCTGTTGTTTTGGGCTGTGTGCAATAGTGCAATTCTCTTCCTGGTTTTGTGCTAGATATGGCGTTTTCCTCGCTGATGATGGATGTACATCGATCACAGTGCAGGTGTACTTGCATGGCCTTCGTGGGTCGACTGTGCTCCAGTACCACCGAGTGCACCTGAAAACGACACCAATCTTAAATGTCGAATCGGAGACGAGAAATAGAACTGCGACTGGCTATTCTGCTTAGCGAATGAGCACAAGGTAAAAAAATTAAACTGACGAAAGCGAGCGATGATGGAATAAAAAGCAAAATCGCAAAAACTTCTAAACCTGATGGACAAGGAGCTACACATGTCCGTTAGTAAAGATCGAGGTAGGTATAGACGCTGCTTGCATTATATATATATATTCACAGTTCTAGCTCTTCTGTTTTCTGTTTGGATGCCGAATACAGAATACTGCCACCTGCTGGTATGAAAGAGTTCTGTTCTCTCACACAAGCAGAAACTACATGCCCAATTTGGTGTCAGATGCACCTGCGTAATAATCGGCCTAATTTGCAGCACAAATGGCCGATGCCATAATGTAATTAATGTAAAACAATATAATAACTTTGAAAATATATCACTTACTGGTAACCCACAGGATACAGTTTTCCTGCATTTGCAGATAACTCTGTCAGCACACCCAAGTTCTGTACCTGCAAAGAGCCTATTACAAAAACGAGAGAGAGAAAAGGAAACAAAATGATTTGTGATGTACAATTAAATGTTATACGAAGGTTATATGTAATACGATTGAGCATGTTATAATTTTAGATCAAAATCATATATGGTTTACATACCGATCATGACATTTATGGACTCTGGCTCCAAGCCTGTTAGGAACTTCCTTCGAAAGTTGATTCCTTCAAAATCTACATAAACCCGTCTGAGAACCTCAAACCCATTCATCACCTGCAAAAAAGGAAAATCACAGAACCTAAGAGTGCAGGTTATGTAAGGGATAATGCACAGATAATTGTGGATTGGTTAGATGCCCCCCAATGACATTAGAGGAGTTAAAAATTTCACTTGACACAAAACCTTGCTGCTGATGAGGTCCCGGTGTTTGTAACAGTAGACCTTCTTGTCGCTCTGGAAGACACAATGGCTGGCACGAGCGCACATAAAGTGGTAGTTACTCTGACAGGAAGAGAGACAGCAGCCCACTGTCGCTCCAGCATGGCCGCACCGCTCACAACGCTGCAGAGAAACCACAAAATCTGATTCGAGTGTCTGTGATATGATAACGCATTGCTTTTGCTACAGTCGTCTTCAATACTGAATGGCCACTTTGAAATGAAACTTGTACTTACCATGAAACGCCCCCTGGCCACGGCGCTGTGCACGTGCAACAACGCGCCTCTGACTTCTTGCACCTCGGCTGACCAGATGCAGCAGTTCACGTGAGCCCACTCGTTTTGGCCCAGATACAGCAGCCTGCCCGCCTCCTATAAACACAGCTATTACACAGCTGCGTGCACAAGAGGTATATAAATATTGTAAAATAATACGAGAAACTTACAGTGGGCTTGGCGTCAGCCTGCTGCTGGCAAAGAGAACAGTGTCTGTTGTCTGCATCACATCGGTGGATGTTCTGAAGATCTGTAATGAAATGAGACAAACGCAAAGCATTAACGGCCAGTTTAAACCTGTTACAGAACCTCAAATCCGTTAATTCTCGATAAAGGAAATGGTTCATTTAGTATAAACTGATGTATAACAATTTTAAGCAAAAAGCGGTGTAAATCAGTAAATACTACAGCTTGTGATCAAGACATTCTACCACAACGAGATTACCTTTTCCTCGTGCTTTCAAAAAACGATTCTCTTGGTTCTCCTTTGCCATCGTTTGGTCATGCTCCTTCAACCACTGGGCATAACTGTGCTCTTCAGATGGGGGCATTACTGCCTCTGGGAGCATTGCACTGTCAAACAAATTCAAGGTGGACCACTTTTATTTAATGCACTGAATTCATGTTTTTAAAATTACATTTATTTATACCTAAACTCTTTTGTCTCCTGATACAAATACAAAATCTCAGCAGCTATAGATCTTGTGCATGTGGCTGCCCTACACAGTTCTGCTCACTGGCTTTTAACAGAGTACAATTGATTTTCAGATAAACTACCACACTTGTGCAATTTGTTTTCGGAAGCCGTGATGAATGCGCAGTACTGAACAAGTAAGTGCTAGCATTTTTAGAACATTCAGAATTATGGAATAAATCAATCATTTTGAGACACTTAAGAAAACAAATTTGAAAACAATCAGTATATACACAGTTTTCAGGGGTGCGGATGCATGACTGGTGCCGTCACTGCTGGCCAAAACAATGCCTTTATCCTTTTTTTTTTTTTTTTGAAAAACCTTATGTTGCAGTATTTTCATTCTGGCTTTTGTGTTCTGCAGTTTCAGGAGATACATCCATCATGAATGTAAGTCCATTAGAAATCTAACTAAAATGCAGGACATTTGTTAGAAGAAGAAAGTACCTTGGGAATTCTTTTCTCAAAGGCTTCCACGCTCTAGGATCCTGAATGTTAAACCAACTGAAAGTTTGCTCCAGTAACTGCAAAAGCAATGAATATACATAAATAAATAACAATTTAAATATGCATTGCATAAATATTTGTAAAATCTTCGGTTACCTTTACATATAAAGCTCTGACGTGAGCGGTGGGCCTCTGTTCCTCTTGAAGCGATTCTTCTTGTTGGAGCTGCTTTACCAGGACAGTCACCACATCCTCATGAAATGCTTTCTGTACAAAATAAAAAAATCAATACATAAAAAAAAATCAGTACATTTGCATGAAGCTGGTTAACTGGTAAAAGTGTAACCGACTCACCAGTGAAGTATACGAGCCGCCTTTAAGCTTCCTCTCCACAGCATGCAGATGACAAATCATCTTTCGATTCTGTTCGCTGTCAGCATCAGAACAGGCTTCACACTGGTTCAGAAGACAGACAACAAACCATTCAGCATGCTTTCAGACAGTTTACAAATTCAGGGTTATTCAAAAAGAATGAACCGGTTTCATTAGGCAATATTTCATTAAGGAAAAGTAATACAATGTCCCAAGTGCTTGGGATTCCTTACAAATTTCATTTGGTCACTGACTCATTCTATGACGATGCTTTAGAACTGAAGCAAGGCCTCACGATATCGGTTTATTCTTTTTGAACAACCCTGTATATACAGTGGTACGTTGACCTACGAGTGCATTAATGTACGAGTTTTCCGAGGTACGAGCTTGTAATGCCGCTGCTAGATGTGAAGCGAAGCCAGAAAGCGAAGATTGTGAGAAAAATTAAGATAAGCAAAGAGGAAAAAGTAAAAAATGTAAAGTTTAGGGATACGTAGTGTACAGTAGTGATAGTTAAAAAAACTTGTTTTTCCTCCGCCTCCGCTTATCGCCTCAAGCCCCCGCCCCCCTCCGCCAGCGTCTTCGTTAGCTCAAGTCGTCTCATCTTCAAGGAAGATTCACTGTATAAACTTTATTATATCTTTACATTCTCTTTCTATTATGTTTTTATAAAAGATTTGTTTTTTAGAAATGTATTTTCCTAATTTAATAACATGAAACATAAAAACGGGTTGTCATTTTGAAGGTTGGAACGGATTAATGCCATTTTAAGTATTTTCAATGGGGAAATTTGAATTTGATGTGCGAGCAAAATTGAGATACGAGCTCGTCAATGGAACGAATTAAACTCGTAGGTTAAGGTACCACTGTATAAAACATTTTATAAAATAAACACGACGTCCACTAGATGGCACAGAAGATCTGAAACAGTCCTGTCCCACAGGTTTCCGAACTAATGCGCTTTCTATTAAAACGTTCTTCTGTCACGGTGACTGCTGTGATGAGCCGCATCTTAAAAAAAAAACTCCTTGACCTTACACTCAAAAGCATTTAAAGGATGACTGAGGAGACACTGATTAATAAAAAAACCAGTAAGCATTTCAATACGTGTAAAATAGAGGCCAAACAATTAGGGAATTTTTGCGATGGTGATAGCTAGGTTGGATCGTACTTGATACGGGTTAACTAAAAATGTAACTGGTATTTAAAATACATTATAAATAATAAATAGAATATAGCGCTCTCCGTGCAGCACGCAGTCTCATGGGGGGAAAAAAAACTAAAAAACACGTGGCATCAGTGATTCGCCTCCAGAGGCCTCTCTTGAAATGACAGCGAGCCGGAAGTTGGAAAAACTTATGGCAAAACCGATTAATTGGTCAACCCTTAATGTAAAATAATGCAAAAGTTCATTTGAAAATATTAAATGCCTTGGACCTTTCTAATATTCAGATAAAGAAAGGCATCCAAAAAAAGAGATTCTTTGAGTTTCTTTTATTAAATCGAGCACCTACTTTAAAAATCCCGAGTTATTATAAAGAAACAGGGAGATTTGAAACTTCTATATTTAAATAAATATGTAAAGAACCTTACCTCTGAGCATTTCAGGATGTGAGAGGTGGTCAGGGAGCTCGTCAGGCCATTCATGATCTTCTCGAGACCGCTGCGCAGTACACTCTGCACCACTTCCTGCCAGCCACTGGGGAAGTTTTTACTGCAGGCTGCGCAGGAGAACACCAAACTTTTCCCCCGCAACCTCTTCAGAATCTCATGCAAGTCGTCTGATAGGAAGAATTTAAATTTATACTTATTATTAAGAGTAAATGAACAGATGAACAGTGGATGGAGAAAAGTTTGCGGACACCTGACTATAAGATTTGCGTGTGCTTTACAAACATCCCATGCCAAATTTAGTCCCTATCTGTTGTAATATCCTCCACTCTTCTGGGAAGATGGCAATATGCTTATATAAGCGCAATATGCTTATATACTTTTAGTAAAATTATTACGATTTTTCAAGACACTAACCTGTTAGTCCCTCACACTTGGGATGTACCCAATGGGCACATCGAGCACACTGCATCATCTTCATGTCGAACTCATGCTCAGGATAGCACTTGAGACACACCGTGCAGAAATTTCCTGCAAAATACAAAATGTTACACATGTAAAAGTACACAAACCATGAGTTAAAGTAGAGGTACACTCTGTATGTAAAATATTACTCATTTAAAAGCGCACCCATTAAAAGTACAAAAGTATTTGCCTTCAGCTGTACTTAAGTATCCAAAGTACTATGATTTATTATGGCTATAATGTTCCTATTATTCTAATTCCTTAAAAAAATTAAAGTAAAAAAAATCAAATCGTGTAAATAAGGCCACGTGGGTTGTGGTGAGTTCGAGTCAGGAGTTTCTGCCATTATTTATTCCTCTTTAAATGTTCTGCTTGCTGATGAACTGGGGCTAAACTGTATGTAGGTGATCAGTAGATACACCAGGCGGCAGAACAAACTCAAAACAGAGCACGCGCTCTACACTGATTGGTGGATTGCTGAGTGATTGACCTGTTTTTATCCACTCATTTAAAAAAAAAAAAAAAAAAAAAAAAAAAAAAAAAAAAAAAAAAAAAGGAACGGCTGATTTCGCAAAATGTAGTTGAGTAAAAAGTACGATATTTAACTTTAAAATGTAGCGAAGTTAAAATTCTCCCCAAATGGAAATACTTCAGCTTTGACATGCAAAAAAAAACTTCGGTTCTGTCCATCGCAAGTTTCATAAAAATGACAGATTTTGTTCCATCTGCAGCAAAAACAAAAATGACCCCTTCTGCTTTATTTACTTTAATATTATGTGCTTAACTTCTTGAGAGTGTCCACATAAAAAAGTGACAGGATAAATATAATCGTTTCAAAAACAAAGCTTTTCAGTGCACATCTGCAAATGACCTGAAATGCAAAAATGTTACAGTAAAGTACATTATATGGACAAAAGTATTAGGACACCTGAATTTTCCAGCCAGATGTGTTTCTTCCCCAAAGTGTTACCACAAAGGTGAAGTACACAATTGTGTAGAATGTTTTTGAAAGCAGTAGCATTACATTTCCCATACACTCAAACTAGTGGATAAGAACCTGTTGCATGTTGTTATTGAAGTACCTTGTTTGTGAAGGTTACTGCAATCAGGGCAGAGATCAAGCTCATGATTCCAAGACGTGCTCCAGGATTTCCCCGGTGTCACCCCACAGCTTTTGCACCGAATACACAGCATGCATACCTACACAAACAATTCACAATAAAATAAATTTGATACGTATACACACACTCAGACACACAACACCATATCTAAATTAAATTAAAACATACCTACACCACTCAGGCATAACATTATGACCACCTGCCTAATATTGTGATTGTCCCCAAAACAGTCGTAACCCATCGAGCAGTAGCAGCATTAACTTCTTTAGGAATTTGAGCTACGGGAGCTCGTCTGTTAGATCGCTCCCCACGTGCAACGTGCAACGCTCTTGACCCTGTCACCGGTTCACCACTGTTCCTTCCTTGGAGCACTTTGATAGATTCTGACCACTGCAAATCAGGAAACACTCCACAAGAGCTGCAGTTTTGGAGATGCTCTGACACAGTCGTCTAGACGTCACAATTGGGCCCTTGCTAAACTCGCACAAATCCTCACGCTTGCCTATTTTTCCTGCTTCGAACACGTCAACTTTGAGGACACAATGTTTACTTGCTCCCTAATATATCACACCTACTAACAGGTGCTATGATGAGATAATCAGTGATATTCACTCGGTGGTTATAACGTTATGCCTGATCTGTGTACACTGACAAAGTATCAAATGTAAACAACAGTAAATGATACTATGTGCTACATTGTGGTTCCCGGTCATACAATGAAACTTGTACAATGGACTCTCCATAAAATCTAAATTCAATTGAAAAAACGCTTTGGATTTATTTCGTTTTAGAAAAATACGACAGTGAAGCAAATGACAACAGCACAACATGTATGTAATAATAATCTGATAAACACTGAGAGGCCATTTGTTAAAATAGCTGCTAAATAGCTGCTAACAGGTCCCATCATTTCGTTGTATATTTTTTTTTAACACAAGCATAAGCTGTCACTTCATTTATTCCATTAACCGATTACTTTATACACATAAAATTAGCCCGTGCTGCAAAAGTGTGGAAAAGCTCACCCAAGGTGTGTTATACTTTCCAGGTTTGGGATACATGGGCCCTAGACAGGATGGGTGGTAGCAGTAAAAGCACCTTCTGCACTGCAAAACCGGCTAAAGGGAAAGAAACAAGTGAGACTGCATAAGCAATATGTGAACGTATTCCTATGGGAATACAAAGTCATAGCAATATACGTTGGTCATATCCCTCAAGTGATGTTTTGTACCTGTTTGCTCTTGCTACCACAAACGTGACAGAATTTGCAGCGCCTGCAACACCAGTTTTGCTTGTTTTCTTTCGGTGGACGGTCGTCTGCTGGAAGGCAGAAGCGGTGGAAGGGCTCGCAGCACATCTGACAAAATATCATCTGGAAGGCATGAGATGAATATTCATTACTATGAGATGCACTGTTTGTTTAGGCTTTACAGAATTGAAAACTTCACAATGAGACACACGAAGAATCGACTGAAAAGCGTATGTGCTGCAGTCGTGCGTCCTTACGTTATGATGGCCTTTACTAGCACACAGCAGACACACACACTCCGCTGTAATGGGAACGGACATAAGGACACTCAGTCCTCCCATCGCCCAGACATTCTGAATGTTGCAGTCCTCCTAGAAAACAAAATGAAACAAGAGTAACATTTAAAGTCTCATCATAAAAGTAATAGTGTGTAAATGGGTGAACAGCATAACTGGGACTCAATGTCCAGTGTTTGGCTGAGTTACATTTTCTAACCACGCACATAAATAGCGCCGGAATTGAGGTAGCTGATGCGCACTCTTGACATGAACGAGTACAGTGTCTACCTCATTCAAAACTAATAATAACCGTATGTAACATGTTGACTCGAAGTGGTGACCATTTCCTTTATTATACATTTATTTAACCTTTATGGAATGAGTCACGAATGTAAGTGCTTTCTAAGAGTCAGGTTACGATGCAAAGTAATAGGAAATTGAAGCATAGGAAAGTATTCAGGATTGCTCTTGTTTCTGACAGGAATTCCCAACTCTTTGATGTTGAATGTAACTATAAACCCATTACAGCTGGCAGATACCAGCCCCCAAAAAAGGCTTAAAAGAAGCAGATTAGGAACTGAAAAGATGGTAAAGATGGTATTTATGCGGTCTCTAATTACAATATAAGAGCTGCTGCATGTAAGACACGTGGCGTTTCAAAATGCCTCACAAGTGCTCAATAGGGTTCAGGTCTGGAGACAGACTTGGCCACTCAATCACCTTCCTCAGCAAGGCAGTTGTGTTTGGGGTCGTTATGTTGAAAAACTGCCGTTTTGCCCAGTTTCTGAAGCATCATGTTCTGCTTCACAAAGTCACAGTTGGAATTCTTGTTTCCCCCAATGAACCAGCAGCACTCATGCAGCCCCAGACCATGATGCTACCACCACCAAGTTTGACTGTAGGCATCACACATGCTGGACCCCATCTGAGCCAAACAAGTTTAACTTGGTCTCCTCTAGTGCTGCAACAACTAATCGATCATCATCTTTCGGCTGCTCCCATTAGGGGTCGCCAGAGGATCATCCGTCTCCATACCCCCCATGTCCTCTACATCTGCCTTTTTCACCCCAACTATCTGCATGTCTTCCCTTTACCACATCAATAAACCTCTTCCTTGGGCTTCCTCTTTTCCTCCCTCCTGATAGCTCCATCCTCAGCATTCTCCTACTGATATACCCCATGTTCCTCTTCTGTACATGTCCAAACCATCTCCATCGCACCTGCCTCACCGAGTCTCCAGAACGTCCTACATGCGCTGTCCCTCTAATAAACTCATTTCTAATCCTGTTCATCGTTGTCACTCCCAACGAAAACTTCAACATCTTCAGCTCTGCTACCTCCAGCTCCACCTCCTGTCTTTTACTCAATGCCACTGTCTCTAAACCGTACAACATCGCAGGTCTCAACTAATCGATAATGAAATTTAGTGTTAACAAATATAAATCTAAAAGCATCAAATAACAGCAGTAAACATTTTTGCATTTTCAGTCACTGTTCAATCACAGTCCAGCTATTGATTATGCATTTATACACCAATGTACAGTGGGTACGGAAAGTATTCAGACCCCCTTAAATTTTTCACTCTTTGTTATATTGCAGCCATTTGCTAAAATCATTTAGGTTCATTCTTCTTCCTTATGAATGTACACACAGCTCCCCATATTGACAGAAAAACACAATTGTTGACATTGTTGCAGATTTATTAAAAAAGAAAAACTGAAATATCACATGGTCCTAAGTATTCAGACCCTTTGCTCAGTATTAGTAGAAGCCCCCTTTTGATCTAATACAGATTTTGATCTTTTTGGGAAAGATGCAACAAGTCTTTCACACCTAGATTTGGGGATCCTCTGCCATTCCTCCTTGCAGGTCCTCTCCAGTTCTGTCCGGTTGGATGGTAAACGTTGGTGGACAGCCATTTTAGGTCTCTCCAGAGATGCTCAATTGGGTTTAATTCAGGGCTCTGGCTGGGCCATTCAAGAACAGTCACGGAGTTGTTGTGAAGCCACTCCTTCGTTATTTTAGCTGTGTGCTTAGGGTCATTGTCTTGTTGGAAGGTAAACCTTCGGCCCAGTCTGAGGTCCAGAGCACTCTGGAGAAGGTTTTTGTCCAGGATATCCCTGTGCTTGGCCGCATTCATCTTTCCCTCGATTGCAACCAGTCGTCCTGTCCCTGCAGCTGAAAAACACCCCCACAGCATGATGCTGCCACCACCATGCTTCACTGTTGGGACTGTATTGGACAGGTGATAAGCAGTGCCTGGTTTTCTCCACACATACCGCTTAGAATTAAGGCCAAAAAGTTCTATTTTGGTCTCATCAGACCAGAGAATCTTATTTCTCACCATCTTGGAGTCCTTCAAGTGTGGTTTTTAGCAAACTCGATGCGGGCTTTCATGTGTCTTACACTGAGGAGAGGCTTCCGTCGGGCCACTCTGCCATAAAGCCCCGACTGGTGGAGGGCTGCAGTGATGGTTGACTTTCTACAACTTTCTCCCATCTCCTGACTGCATCTCTGGAGCTCAGCCACAGTGATCTTTGGGTTCTTCTTTACCTCTCTAACCAAGGCTCTTCTCCCCTGATAGCTCAGTTTGGCCGGACGGCCAGCTCTAGGAAGGGTTTTGGTCGTCCCAAACGTCTTCCATTTGAGGATTATGGAGGCCACTGTGCTCTTAGGAACCTTAAGTGCAGCAGGAATCTTTTTGTAACCTTGGCCAGATCTGTGCCTTGCCACAATTCTGTCTCTGAGCTCTTCAGGCAGTTCCTATGACCTCATGATTCTCATTTGCTCTGACATGCATTGTGATCTGAAAGGTCTTATATAGACAGGTGTGTGGCTTTCCTAATCAAGTCCAATCAGTATCATCAAACACAGCTGGACTCAAATGAAGGTGTAATACCATCTCAAGGATGATCAGAAGAAATGGAAAGCACCTGAGTTAAATATATGAGTGTCACAGCAAAGGGTCTGAATACTTAGGACCATGTGATATTTCAGTTTTTCTTTTTTAATAAATCTGCAACAATGTCAACAATTCTGTGTTTTTCTGTCAGTATGGGGTGCTATGTGTACATTTATGAGGAAGAAGAATGAACCTAAATGATTTTAGCAAATGGCTGCAATATAACAAAGAGTGAAAAATTTAAGGGGGTCTGAATACTTTCCGTACCCACTGTATATATTTTTTTCATTATCCCCCTTTATTTTATTTTATTTTTATCTTGCTGCGCTTCTCCGTTCTATTCTCTTTTAACAGCATTTCTCTACTACTATTAACAGTAACTTATTTGTTTTTAAATGTGATTTTCTGTGGCTTTACTATGAATGTCTATTTTTTTTTAACACAAATTGTCAAAACATTATATATTATGTATTATATATATTATATTTTATGTAGATTTTTTTAAAGCATGGTTGTCAACTTGCCACCTGCAAAATACAATACAATGTTGATTTACATAAATTGGTTCACCTTTCATACTCAAATGCTGTTTTTTTTATTTATTTATTTATTTATTTAACAGAAATAACCCAGCATGAGTGAATTGGTTCAAAGGAGAAATCCCCCATTCAGTCCTCAACACTATAACACTATAAGCTTTAAAATATCAAAATTAAAGAGATTTAATCTCAATATCTGGCTTTTGTATTTAAGTACAATTTTATACATAAATATACTGAATTAGGGTTTTATATAGTTATAACAAGCAAAACATCTAATTAATAAATCCGATTCTCGAAGATATCATCCGATTAAGTAATTCGTGCTCTTGGACAGGTCATCTTCAGCAAACTGTTTGCAGGTTTCTTGTGAGCCAGCTTCAGAAGAGGCTTCCTTCTGGGACAACGGTTTGCATCACGGTTTCCTCGACTTGTGGCAGTGTGCACGTATGGTCTGAGCACTGACAAGCAGACCTTCTGCTTTTGCAACATCTAAAGCAATGCTGCAGCACGCATGCGTCTGTTTCTTGAAGCAGCTTCTGCACCTGATGCACAGCACGAGGACTCAACTTCTTTGATTGACCCTTGCGAGGTCTGTTCTAAATGGACTTGGAAAACCTCTGTTTGACCCTGGTCACTGTACTGTAACTCAGTTTCAGAGTGTTACTGATCTTATAGCCTCGGCCTTCTTTGTAGAGAGCAACAATTCTGAAATCCTCAGAGAGTCTTTACCATGGGGTGCCATGTTGAACATCCAGTGGTCAGTATGAGAGAAATGTACTCAAAGCACCAAATTTTAACTTCTCTAATACAAGATACACACATTTATATGGTCCTGACATGGACAGCTGTAATTACTTAGGGTGTACTCACTTTTGTTGCCAGATATTTTAACGACAGTGGCTGTATGTTGAGTTTTTTTCAGAGGACAGTAAATCTATACAAGCTGCAGATTGACTACTCTAAAATATATCCAAGTTTCATTTCTATGGTGTGGTCCCTTGAGAATATCTACTAAAATGGTTGAAATGTGAGGGGTGCACTCAATTTGGTGAGATACTGTATATAAAGTATACTTTATGAATACAATATATGTAGGCATAACTTACATAACTGCATGGACCCTTATGGCAAAATACAATTCGATACATTTATTTTCACCACCTTATTGTGATGACTTGCAGTGAATGGAGTCACCCGGGTTTGCGTGCGTTTGACCGTGCAAGAGATCTACCCATGCTACCTTTACGATTTACAGATCGACGTATTGGGCACCTGTGGCCTATGGGATAGTAATTATAAGTCTTTAAAAAATAACGATTAAAGATTGAAACACTGACCTTAAAGTCTACCCGGATTTTGTGCGCTGGCTCCTGCGCCTGTCGTTCCCGGTGTACGAAGCCTTTGGCCAGTGTGGCCAGGACGCTGGGTGGCATGTGCTCCATTGAGCTCTGGGAATGAGGAAGACAGGGGTCAGTAAGGGGTCGCTGCAGAACTCCCTCCTTCACAACCCGCGTTTCTCTATCCGCCTCCTCTTCTTGTGCTCTTTTGTCACCGGGCTGGAAAGGCACAGCCACCGAAGACACTTCAGCAGCTCGCACCAAGCTAAGTGGCAGTCTGTGCAGTCGCAGCTGGAGCCTCAGCCCGAGCTTTTCAGATGGACTTCCTGGTACAGAGCGCTCCAGCGCCTGTGAGGTAGGGCAACTCTGGAGTTGGGAGAGTAGGAGAGCGAGGAGGGGAAAGGAGGTGGGGAGCATTATAGCAGGACAACTGCATCATGACAAGTGCAGCAAAGAAGAGCAGCTGAAGAAGAGCGGAAGGATTAGGAGGTGCAGGAGCAGGAGGAAGGAGACGACGAATAGTACCCCCTCAAGACAAGAAAGTAGCACAGAATAGGTCCGGAATTGGTGCTGTTTACAGTACATAAATTAAATAATTCAAGATTACATTTTATATTCAGGGTTATTACACTGCAGAAATAATAATTAAAAAAAAATCAACTAAACAAAATTATAAAATATAACAAAATAAATAGGTACACTATATAGCCATAGGTCTGTGGACACCTCACCAATCTCATGCTTATGCATATGGGCTTGTTAGAACATCCATTCTTCCATGAATTGGCTTATTTAGTCATAAGAGCATTAATGAGAGAAAACTATTTGTTCAGTGAAGCTCGGTAACACACAATGTTCACCTGAAGCTCGGTTTTCTACGTAAACAGGTTTGAGCCTCTTAGTTTCAGTAATTACACAATCTTTCACAATCAGCACAACATACATTCTGTACAATTGTGTGCTTCCAAAACTGTAGCGACAGGTTGGAGTTGTGTTAGACAGGTGTCTAGAGAATGACAGATTAATCGGTTTTGACGATTAATCGGCACTGATACTTGATTACTGGAACTATCAGCAAAAATCCATATAGATAGTTTTTCCGGCTTCCGGCCCGCTGTTATTGCGAGAGCGACCTCTAGAGGAGAATTACTGAAGCCACGTGCTGTTTGTCTCTGACTGTGCGCTTTACTGTCCAGTATCCATTTTAAAAACTTTCGGTTGATAATTTAGTTATCCGCAAGTACGACCGACCTAGCTATCGGTAAAATCCACTATAGGTCGACCTTTACGTGTCCACAAAAACCTATTTACAACCATTTCACCAAAAGTGTCGATATATTTTGAGTGTAATAACCTGAATGTAAGATCTTGGCTTAAAAATTTAACTTCGGGCCCAAATCAGAGCATGACGCTGACAATAGACTTGAACAAAAAAAATCACAACAACAACAAAAAAAAAGCAGGACTGTTCCCAGACATGTCAGTACACTATATGGACCAAAGGTTCTTGGACACCATATGTTTCGTATTTGCTTTTTGAACATCCCGTTCCACATTTAATTTGCTTTAATAATACCGTCTCATTTCTGGACAAATGTTGGAATGAATCTTGTGAAGATTTGTGCTCATTCAGATTATGATGTAGGGTGAGAAAGCCTGCATGAGGGCAAATGTTACAATCCATCCCAATGGTGTTCAACAGGGATGAGGTCAGAACTCTCAGAGCAGGACACTAAAGATCTTTCTCCAACCAACACATGTAAACAATATATTCATGGAGCTCCTTTGATCGAGCTGTAGCAGGTTTGGGTCTCCAAGTTCAAGTGAAGGACAGTTTAGAGACTAATTACAATGGTGTGAAAAGTCCCAATACTTTTGTCCATATAGTGTATGTGATATTACTGAAAACGGCTTAGCATGAAAGAGGTTTAAATACAAACTGCTTAACAAAGTAAAAATATATATATAATGCCAAAAAAAAAAAAAAAAAAAAAGAAACAAACAAACAAACAGGCATTTCATATAGAAATACCTTATTCATTCGTCGCCGTCCCCACAGCGCTTTCGTCATACCAGGCCTTCGTGATTTCACTGCCCCGTCTTGAGTATCAGCAGGTGTAACAATTTCTATTGGACAATAAACGAAATAAGTGTGAAGAAAAAAAAACACACACAATCCGCATTTCCTAATTGACATTAAAATCAATGCATTTAACAGCTAGTTTGGTAGCGACTTGTTAAAAAGGCGTTTTTTTGTTTGCTTGTTTGTTTTTCTTCAGCAATAACTCTCACTCTCCAGGGAAGGCTTTTCACTACATATGTGCACAACTCAAACATGATCAGTGGTGTGAAGGTGTGCAACTCTGGCTTTGTCATGCCTAAACAGAAAGGGTCCTTCCACGAACTGTCTCTCATACTTTGTTTAAAATGTCTTTGAACACTATTCTACACTGCTACAAAAGGATCCAAACCCTAAAAAAAAAAAAAAAAAAAAAAAAACAGCACCAAATCATTACACTTTTTCCAAATCTATGGTGTCCTCCTGAGATCAATAATCCAGAGAACGTTCAGGTTGCACCAGAATCCAGGGACTATACAGGACTCCAGACCGTGCTCAGTACTACATACATTGACTGTGAATGTGTCTCCATGAAACGAGCTCCACGGCTGAGCAGCATTGCACAAGCTTAAGTGTCATAGCTGTATCTTCTGAGACACAGTACCTGCACTGATCTTGCTTCCAGGAACAGACAAAGAACTTTGGATTGAGTGATCAAACTAAGTGCAGACGATTTTAAAACTGTATTGCTGTGAGTTTGAGTATTCTGTCGCTTCGTAGCTGAAATGTTGTTTCTCCTTGAAGTTTAACTTTCATGAAAATAGCACTACAGTAAAGTGGGTCGGTCTACTGAATAAAACTGGCATCCTATGAAAGGGTTCTCACAGAATCAATCATGCATATTTAAATATCTACAAAATATAAACCCCAGGATCGGCAGAGATGTATCTATTCTAGTTTGTACGTCTGGCTTTCGATAATGAATCAGTACTGAATTCATACCATTGGCTTTAATACTCGGCTCACTACTGCTGGGTTCCTTGGTCACATCTTCAGCAGAAGCGTCTGTGTCGTTCGAGTCCGACTCTAGCAAGTCGCTGAAGCATCGGCGTGTGACCTGTCGCCTGGGCTGCCGCCGGACAGAGCTTAGAGCGTTAGTGTTTAGAGAGTCTGCCGTGACATCTCCCTCGTCCTCTTCCTCGGCACCACTGTACGCAGCGGTTTGGCCGCACGCAGGACGTCGCTTCATCTGAACTGCGAAAAAACACAATAGGTCAAATAAATGCTCTAATTTGGGGACGATGATGATACCAAGCTAAATGGAAACGTTTCCTGAAAGGACGGTCTAATTTTAAACAGCCATACCTTTCAGTCGTCTCACTTTGTTCTCTTCGATCCTTAAGCACTTCTTGTAGCTGGAGAGAACAGAAATTATTAGCTTTAAGGTTCTAACGCTAAACACGGTGACATTTTGGTTTTGTAACACGCCAACAGATGGTAGCACAGAGCTGCACGCACAGTCGCAAAGAGCACAGAGCTTCATTCGCGTAATCACGGCTGCTGTTTTATGACCAGTCACTGAACACTACTCACACGCGAGTTTCTCGCCGGAAGCAACGTGATCTCGCTTCCGCACCCACCCACTCGCTTTGGCTCCTGTGTACTTCAACCTTTTCCCGAAGACAAAGTTCACCTTTCCAACACTATTGCAGAGATCCAGTGCAAATCGCAGAAGGTGCTTGATGCGAAAAGAAGCCTTCTAGGACATGTTCCAGAAGTGGCAGGAACGATGGAAGCAAGCAGCAAGAAGCTATGAACTGCATCATTTTATTCGTTTTTACGTGCAGAAGTAGAGTTAGTGCATCAGAAAACCTACTACTATCAAGTTGTTCAATTTGAATGAAATGGATCACATGACTATCATGTGACTAAAAATAAGTCCTTGGTATTGAAAATGCCTATACAAGTTTTTTTTTTGCTTGGACACGCCAATGTAGAGAAAAGACACGTGATTCTGACCCATTTTTCTATCCGGACCGGCCTGATTGAACCTGACGCCCTACATCTAGATGGAGTTCTATTTACTTCAAAACCACGTGCTGCTGCAGAGAATGGTTTCTACGTGAGCAGACTAAATATTGTTACTGTGGAGGACATATCTCAAGAATCATGGCGATGGATTTGCACTGTAATTGATATATACGCTGGCTTGAGTCTACTGTTGCCATGAAAGGTTTTGCATTCAAGCATCCATCAGTGCACCTTAATGATGGAAATGTAAAGAATGGACATCCAGTGTAACTCAGATGAGGATGGATTGCTTTTAGAGTTACGTTCCTCTCAAGGTTTCTTTCTCATACCATCTCAGGGAGTCACAATCACTTCATTTGGGAAAAACTTAAAGGGGACAAAATTCTGGCGTTGAAATTTACATTCACAAACTATATTTCTGTAAAGCTGCTTTGGGACAAGGTGTATTATTAAAATCACTTATCAAATGTAAAGACAGAATAAATACCCCATTATGGCACTTCTAAAAATGCCGAAAGCAAGTGAAAGGTTAAAGCGCTTTGCAGAGAATTAAATAGGATTAAATAAAGCTTTAAATAGCTCACGAAACTGTTAGAACACGGGGTAAAAAAAAAATAAATAAATAAATTGGAAAACCGTTAGATTCAGTTGTATTAGAAAAACACAAAAAATGTATTTGAGTAAGTAAAAATAATGTGCTAATTTATTACAATTTACTAAATGATTTATAAAAAAAATAAATATTACGTATCTAAATGCTGCCTCATATGGTAACAGGTTTGACCAACGGATTTTCTTTATTTGCTGAACTGTTTTTTCTGGAACAATGAGCACAATGAGGTAGAGTGGAGAAAAACCATGAAGGCACTTAATCGTTATACGATGCAGCCGTTTGAGAATGAGTGTAACTCTACACCTCATTCTGGTGTTGTCGAAGTCTTTGCCATAATTAACCAGTCAAAGTACAAGAGGTCATTAGATTTGAAACAAAGTACATTAAATGTGCAACGTTCTGACTATCGAGAGTTGAGAAAATGTTATTAATCTTGTATACACACACACACACACACACACACACACACACACACACTATATAGGCAAAAGTTTGTGGACACCAGACCGTAAGTATGTGTGTTGGTATAAGGTGGGTATTGATGAAGGTGAGCTGAACTGGTGCAGTCAGTGTTCCAATTTATTCTTAAGGTGTTCAGTAGGGTTGAGGTTAAAACTCTATAGCAGGGAACTCAAGATCTTTAATTCCAACCCATGCAAATGATATCTTCAAGGATCTGGCTTTGTGCCATCCAGGAAACGGTTTGGATCTCCTAGTTCAACTAGAGGGAACGTTTCATGTTACTGTGCCTCTGAGTTTGTGAAGTCAGGTGTCGCAATACTTTTGTTTATATAGTGATAAAATGATGAATGTGGTTCATAAAACTGAAGTCACTACGGTAAATAAATCTCATTTCAGACAGATGAGGGAATTATTTTCCACTTACATGCAGCTCTGCCGTTTTTTGTTGGGTCCTCCGTATTTCGGTTTATCCAGACAGAAAACACAGGCCCCGCAGTCCTCTACACGACAACAGCCCTTGCAGCTGAAGCAGCGCCGCTGTCGCAGACCGAACGCTTTCTGTTTGTGCATGTGCCTCTGTTCAATGGAGCTGGTTTCACTGCTTTCCGGTTCCGAGTGAGAACCGAGCTCTTAAGGAGGGGAAGAGAGGGGATTAAAAAACAAAACAAAAAAAAAAAAGAGTAGCAAATGTCTACATGTAATGTGGACAAATGTCTACATCTGATGAGGCAATAAGGCTAGCAATCTTTTCTCTTTGATCACCTAAGCATGGACTTCAAAGCCAACCTTTTCAGATCATTCCCAATTTAAAATTGTCAATTAGGGCTGCAGCTATCGATTATATTAGTAATCGAGTATTCTGCCGATTATTCCACCGATTAAAGGAGTAATCGGATAAGACATACATTTTTCCCGTTAAAAAGTGATACTAAATATACAAGAGACAAACAAAAACACGTCTCTTAATTTAGTGAATTTAACTGCCAAATTACATTAAAATGCAAATACAGTCGTCCTCCGTTTATCGCTGTGGTTACGTGCCAAAACTGACCATGAAAAACTAATTTCCCCGATAAACGGACGCCACTCCAAAAACTGCTTTTTTTTTATTATTTATTTTTTTTAAAACAGTTCTGTAGCATATGCGTAGTTACTTTGCTTGTTTTTTGGTTTAAGTGTCCTATGACGTCAAAAATAGGGCAGAGTTAAAGATACACATTGCATTCTTTATTTTCATTGGCTAAATCTGGTGACGTACATCTTCAATTCCGCCTTTTTTTGACGTCAGAGCCCATAACAACCAAGATTAAATAAAATTCATTCCGATTGGCCAGAATTGTTCCCTCCAGCCGTATATTGTAGATTTTTTGCATCCCAGCACCGCGATTTTGTACACAAGGCTACTTCTTTGTCTCGTGTAAATGTATGATATACACTGTACGGTATTTTGGGTCTACTTTTACTTCATTTTATGATAAAAAAAATTATTTTTATTAATACATTTCCTTATTTCAACATAAAACTACATAAAAACTATTCACTATTAGTTTAGATTTTTCGCGATAAATCGGGACCATTCGTGGAACAAAATTTGATTCGAACCATGATAAATCGAGGGCTGATTGTATAAACATAAATAAAAACTTCAAACAAAAATATAAAAATCTTTTTCAAATTACTTGAAAAAGGTCAATGGAATGGTGTTTTCTTTATTTTTTAGTTTGAAATGATCCCAAACTTCTGTTTTGTTCTTTGGCCTAAAGTTTGTGTATGAACGAGGCTCCTTCGCTTTATTGGTCTTGTTCAGTCTCCTCCAAAACTGATTGTTCTCAAGGGATCGAAACAATCAAATCATTTGCCTTGATGCATTTTTGTACTTTAATTACTCGAGTTACTCAAGGAATCGTTTCAGTCCTACAATTAACAATAAAATGCATTACAAATTATCCCTCAAACATGAGATGAGAAGGAAAAAGATTTCTAGATGGTATTCAAACCAGAGAATAAAAACTAATACCAATCTCTAGAACAAATGCATTGAAACGAATCGCAATTCACACCGACTCAAATCATGATATCAGACTTAGTAAACGCTGAAAATCAAAACGCTGTGTACCCTCAGTGTCTTGTGAAGGTGCAATGCCTTCTCGCTCGTGTAAAGGCAGAGCAGAGAGTCGAGGGATGTCTTCAGGTACCATGGCACGGGGCTGCCCAAGTGCCACTGCCGCTGCCCGACACACGTGTTTTATACGTGGGCCTCCGACCGGCTGTCCCTATAAACACAATTAACCCCCCCACACCCTCAAAGTTAACAATACACAGATAACATTTAACATCTTATGAGACACACAGAGTAGGGTCGCAAAATTCCAGGTATTTTCAAGACTGGAAACTTTCCATGGGAATTAACAGGAATAAACTGTGAATTTAGCAAACACCCTAACGCAACCCTCCCCATTTATCCAGGCTTGGGATCTGCACTAAGAGTATCAAACCCGGGCTGCGTAGTTGAGAGCGCCGCATCCTAACCACTAGACCACCAGGGGACCTGTTATGTTGTAGATGATTAATTTCTAATTAATTCCCATTAATCCCTGTTTAATATCCGACTTGGAATGTTTCCCAAACGGTAAGTTTCCACACATTTACAATCCTAACACAGAGCCATACAAGCGACCCACTTTTGCATCCATTCGTCCCTCCCTCCCCGAGTGTATGGCCAATGTTACATTCTTAGTTCTTCAATCTTTTTTTTTTTTTTTGCCCCTCTATCGGAAACAGAACGCACCTGAGGAATCTCTTCTTTGTTCGTTCGGACTATTCTATTTCTCCTGCTCCTCTTCATGCTCATGACACCACCGTCTCCGACTCGCACTGTACCGGACATCAGCTGCAAAACACACACAAGCACTTTGTCACAATACGTGAGTATCGCAATATTTTGTTTGCCAATTATTTTGTTTGAATTGGCAATTCTCAAAAACACAATATTAATAACAACAACAAAAAAAAGTAATATGTATTAAATACAGGATTCAAGGCAGTTGTTTGGTTTTGAGTTTTGATCCCCGAGACTAGATAGATAGTCTTCTTATCTCTGGACTTGAACAGTGACAGGAAGTTCTATCATAAGGGTGCAGCTGTTTCTTAGGGGGGTGCCTGTGATAAACCATTAGGGGTAAAACATCCGCTACAAGTAATAGCAGAGTCGACTGACTTGTCTTCATTGACTATGTGCATATGGTTAAAAAAATTATTTAAAACAATTACCATGTCAGGTGCAATGATACTAATTGTAAATGGATTGCAATATACTTCATACCACTGAGGTGTCATGTGTGTAAAGCTGGCACAGGTTAATGGTAGGGGTGGGTGTAATGAGTTTGGGTTGGTAGTGTATGTAACTAACTAAGAAAAGAGTAAATAAGGTAAACCTTTTGAGCTCACATGACACTGTCACATCTGTGACATCATTGTGTGACATCACAAAAGGGCTTCTTGAAAATGGCTGTTCGTGTTAATGTTTGTAAGAGCTGATTGTATTATTTGTTATTTATCTGTTCTGTAGCTCTGTTTCACTAAGAAAAGTCATCAAGGAAAGGTAGATTTTGTGTTTCCCAAGAAAAGGCTGACGGCTGAACACAAAATAAAGGCTTTTTGAACCCTCAGTACGCTTCACCATTGTCTGGCTGGGGGTTTGCTACAGTGTAATTTTAGATGGAATTATTGCAAATGCGAATCCCACTGTGTTCTGGTTAAACAATATTTTTTTAAGGTTTGCATGTGGTGGTGTGTTTTTAATGACATTTCCTAAAATTATATCCTGTTCCTGAAATGAGAAATCTTCCAATATATCTCCAAGCTTACAGAATGGCAATGAATAGCAAAATTGGATTGTATTGACTCCTGTATCGTGATTAAAGGTGCATATTTCCAGGAATTTTTTTTATGCGATTTTAATGGGAAAATATTGGGAATTAATGGGAATAAATGGTGAATGTTTAATAAAATGCAGGTTAGCCAATAACAGGGAACTTCTTGCAGGATAATCTTGGTTAAAACAACCGGCTTTATTGAGATTTTAGTTGAATTTCTACCCTGCACATTCATCAGTTACATGCGCACAGCACACTTCAAATAAATAAAATAAAGTATCAATGTTTATTAAAATAAAATCTGACTAACGAGTAAAAAAGGTTAAGGGTAAAAAATAATACTTTCTATCGGATTTGAGTAAATACCAGTGTGTTTATACAGTAGCGAGCCAGCCAGTAAAACATATTCTAAATGTATATTAAAACTCTTTTTTTGATAATTAATGAGGCTAGCTAGCTCAAACTGTGATGCTTGTAATGTTTCTGGTCAATAAGACGTCTCTTATGCTGCATTTATTTGATCAAGAATACAGAACAAAACAGTAATATTGTGAAATATATATTAAGAAATATCTATAATTGTTTTACTTACAATTAAATCAAAGTCAAGAATATATATATATATATATTTTAATCTGTATTAGTTTGCATCCCTGTCAACTTAAAACCAAACAAAATGTTTGTACATGAGTTTAAATATATTTCTAATTATTTCCCAGAAATTCCCTTCAATTTCCATAAACTTCCGTAAATTACCCATAACATCTCAGCAAGTTTTCATCTTGGAATATTTCCTAAATTCCCCAGATGAGGTTCAAATTGAAAGTTTCCAGAAAGTTCCCACTGCTTTGCAAACCCGAGCAGAGCCATACAAGCCTCTCTCTTCTATATCCATCCATCCCTCCGTATGTGTACGGCCAACGTAGGCTCCTAAATGGTGTTTTTTGAGTAGTTTTGCACCTCCATAAGCAAACAGAACACACCTGAAGAAAACTTTTCCTTGCTCACGACTGACACTGGAAGCGCCGTGTCAAAATACATACCTGAGCCGTCTTCAGCTGTTTCTGCTGGTCGATTTTAATCAGCTGCACCTTGGCCCGTTTCAGCAGGTGAAGCATCCTCTTGTTGGCGCCAGAGACGCTGATTTTGTGAAAGGAACCTCCCGGGGCCGACATCGACTCGAGCTTCCCGGGACCAGTGCTTTGTACGTCGGTATCACCCTCCGCGCTGGTTCTCTCTGCTGGGGGGGAAAAAACATTAGTGCTGTCGTGTCTCCGTAAAAAGTGACAGCAACTTCTTATATTCCTTACCATCCGCCTTGGTTTCAAGTCCTTCAACAGACAGAAGCTCTGGCTGACTGATCACTTCATCGTTAGCATGTACAGCCACTTTATGTACAATTCCTGGACAGTCCAAATCCCCAATCTTTATATCGGAGCTCCTCGATTTTATCAGAGATTCGTGGTTCTCGCACGCCACTTTTTCACAGAGGGCTTTGGAATGAGTGCTAGCCATTCGCTGTTCCTTCCTCTGAGTCAAGCTTGCTGTAAGCATCTTTAAACCCTCATAGACTTTGAGATGAGTACTATCAAAAGAAGGTCGCCCCAGTTTCTTGCGTGGAACAGCAGTCAGGCCGCTTGGCTTCAACTCCACAGGCTTTCCATCGAGGTTCTCCACCTTGTCAGATATGGCTCTTTTGTTTGTGCTTTTTTGTTTGTTTCCGATCTTGGGGGTTTGAGAATGGTTTGTTACTTCAGAGTCGCTGCAAGGCTTGTCTTCGTTCTCCGTTTGAACAACCTTCTTTCCCAGTGGTCCAGACATTCCTTCATCATCCATGAACCTTCTTGGCATTCTGATCACCCGGGACGGACGGCTACTCGTCACGTTGTCCGTGAGCACGTGCCGATTCGCCACCGGTGCTGGTAGTTCTGTATTCACCGGAGATGCCACTGCTTCGAAGGTGTTACAGACGAGCCGTTGCCTTTTCCGGGGGACTCCACTCTCGATCGCTGTCTGATCCTCCTTTAGCTTCAGCTCTGGCTTCCTACGATGGCTAAATAAAGATCTGCGTCGCTTTAAGGCAGCGAGGGATTTCGCGGGAAAAACTGGACCACTGTCTGGAATGCCTTTGGTTCCATTTGAAGAAGCAGCATCCACGGGTTCTTCCTCTTCCGGAGAGGCACTCGTCACGTCGTAGATTCTCTTCTGCTTTGGATCAGGTTTTGGAGATACAGAATCACCTTGGTCGTCAATAGCAACTATTTCCTGAGCCTCGTTCGACTCAGCAGTCCTCGAGCACCCTCTGATTGAACGTCTTCCCAAATTCTCCGCCAGGCTCTTTTTGGAATCTCTTCCTCGCCGCTTAATCAGCGTTAAATTCCACACAAGTTTCCCTCGCCTCCTTGGACCGGTGCGTCCCGGCTGCATTCTCGTTCTTTCAGCATCCACGCCTGGCTCACCCAATACCTCATTTTTTATACCTCCGTTTTCTTCTTTAGGTGAGAACGCAGTCCTTTTCTCTTTCACAGATGGTTTTTCTCGACTCCTGAGCATATCCCTTGGTATCTTTGTCGTAGCCAGTTTGACGACTACTTTGGGTTTCCTGGCGCCGTGCTGACGTCTTCCCCCGTTCTCCGAAGGTGATGATCTCGCCGTTTCCGTAGTCACCCGTGATCCTCTTTTTGCAACGGTGACTTTGTTTGCAGATGAACCAGGAGCAAGAAACGGCTTCCCTTTCGCGGCCGATTTGAAAGAACTTTCTAGCAACAGACAAAAAGAAATTCTTATATTGGTACTAGTTTCTGCAGCAAAAACACAGGAATTTTACTTATTACAGCGGAAACAAAAATTTTTAAATGAATTACTTTGTGAAACATCTTGTCCAGAGCGTAAAGCCCTTCGACCTTCAGTCTGGAAGCCTGTAAAATCTCTCTCCTGTAAAACAGAAAAGTACATTTAATGCAGTAATAAAGGGAGTACACGGTTCCTATACTCAAGTAAAAGTACAACACATAAGTCCAGTAAAAGCACTTATTTTATAGTTCTACTTGAGTTAAAACACTGTTAAATACTGATCTAAGAACTGCATTTGAATCATTTGTAGCATGTAAAACACATCATGATATGCAGTTTAAACACGAGGTGCAGCAGCTGTGTATCGAGACCCGATTTACAGGCACAAGAACAGCGATCAACAGCAGCAAACATTGGAGCGACGAGGGTATATGTTGAGGATGCCTCAAATACTGTTAAATACTTAAAGATGTTAATATTCACTAATACTGGAATTTTGGCATTTTCTTTATTAATCAGCACTCGCCATTTGTGCTGCAAATTAGTCAGATTATTACACAGGCGTATGTGAAACACCAAACCGTGGGTGTACGTTCTGCACTTTCGTGAAAGAACAAAACTGCCCCATACCAGCAGGTGGCAGTATTCAGCATCCAAACTTTAAAACAGTAAGAGCTAGAACAATGAATAAATAAAGCAAGCGATATTTATAACTGATGTGATCATTACTAACTGTTTTATGTAGTTTTTATTAACTGTTAGATTTTGAGACGAAAAAAATACAATTAAATATAATAATCATAATATATATATATATATATATATATATATATATATATATATATATATATATATATATATATATATATATATATATATATATGAAATAATAGATATCTGAAATTATTGACCTATAACTAATAGTACAACAAAAAATTATGCAGTATCAAAACAAACACTTCCAGACGACCCGACGCAAACGAATGTGGCGCCGGACAAGATTTAATTAGTGAATGCGGGAGCAGACGGTAAAATACTCGCGTGTGTGGGTTGCGGGAGAGTAAAATTATTCAGGGGATTCCGGCAAAATGGTCTTTAAAATATTTAAAAAAAAAAGAAAAAGTAAGAAAGAAAATTTCTAAAATGTATGTTATGTATCTACTGCACAAAAGCAACAATGGCAAATAAAATAAAACAATTTACAGGCAAAAGGTCAGAAGCAAACTTCTCATGCGGTTCATGCACGGTAACTACAAGAGCACTCCAGAATCACTACAGATATCACTTCATTATTAAAGAAAGGAACATACAACAAGAAACAACAACAATATCTTGGCCTGTTTTTTTTTTGTTTGTTTTTTTATAAAATATAGTTTCAGTTGATGTTCAGAAAAGTTCCTTGTTTGTTTTCATCATTTACACAAAAAGTCCAACTGAAAAAAAAACGAAACGTCTGTAAATTTTCTCTTTCTTTTTTCGTTTATATTTAGAAGGGAAACGAGTAAAACAAAACAAAAAAGCAGAGTAGCAGGGAGAATCAGGCAGTGCATTGAAAATAAAACTTATACACTTGATCTACAGGACAAAACTTAAATACTGCAGGTGGGAGAAAATATATATTTTGCCACAAGCAAGCCGGTGTTTTTTTTATTGCAAAAGAAATGACGCAGTTTACTGACTAAGAAAACGAATTTCCGCTACAGGTCAACACATTTTTGTTTGTTTTTAGGTAAAGACTTCTTTAATTTGTATTGTTCATTCATTTGGTGTGGGGATTCGTTTAAAAATTTTATTGTCATTTAATATGAGATGTGGCGCATTTTTTCTAAGAAATTAATAATTATTTATAACTAGCCTTTAATCTTTAGTTAAAAAAAAGAAAGAAAAAAAAAAGGAGAAAATCGTATCGTTACATCCATAACAATGCGAACACAATTCAAAGATCCGCTTTCTTCTGCATCCTTTCTGTTTTTAGCGTTCTAGACACTAGTCTTATACTCAAGTTCAAATAAATAAAAAGACACCTTAAAATACAATTTAAAATGCAGAAGTAGAAATGGAGATGCCACAAAATTAAAAAACCTAACAGATACACATATGAACAAAAGTATTGGGACACCTGACTTTTCCAGCCATATATGGTTCTTCCTCAAACTGTTACAAAAAAAGGTGGAAGTACACAGTTGACGTCTTTGAATGCAGCAGCAGCAATGAATTACTCCTCCACTTGAACTAGAAGACCCAAACATGTTCCAGGATGACAATGTCTCTGTGAATAAAGCAAACCCCATTGAGATATGCTTTACATGGTTAGAGTGAAAGATCGTAAATAGGAAGGCATCTTGTGGCTGGCAAATCTCCACAAGCACACTCCAAAAAATGAGTGGAACGCCTTCTCAGAAGAGTGGAGGTTATTCGAGCAGCAAATGAGGACTAAATGTGGAAGGGGGTGTTCAAAAAGCACATATTTTGGTCCATATAATGCAAGCAAGCATCAGGTTAGAGCAACAAAACAAGACGCAATTTTGGTCTTCAAAGTGCGTCATCACGACTCCAGAATTCCGATTATTCGGATCAAATTGTTGCAATCGTAATTTGTAATCGATCCCTGCCTTAAAATTTTAATATCTAAACATGGTCAGCGTTACCATATTGTCTCATCCTGACTTCTCAATCGAAAAGACTTTCTCACACCAGAACACTGGTTCAGAGAGCCAATCAACGAATCAATAATTGCAAAAAGCCACACAAATCCATCATTTACAACAAATGAAAGTAATAATTTCGAATAATATGAGACATTCTGCCTTTTATTTACATGACACTCGCATGGCTGTGAGATCACACAGAGGTCCATGAAAACTAACACGAGGTCCAATGAGAAATAATTAAATGCAAGTCAAGTCAAGTTTATTTCCACAGCGCTTTTCACAACAGACGTTGTCTCAAAGCAGCTTTACAGTAAATAAGATGTGTATTTATCCCTGATGAGCAGCCGTGGAGACTGTGGCAAGGAAAAACTCCCTTAGATGTTAGGAGGAAGAAATCTTGAGAGGAACCAGACTCAAAAAAAAAAAAGAACCCATCCTCATTTGGGTGACATTAAGAATGTGATTATAGTCTTTAAACAATACAGAACACTGGAGAGAGAGAACTAACATGAGTACTGGAGTGTAAGATTATGAGTAATGTCCTTTCCACAGTCTTTTACCGTCATTTGTGCTTATAAAACTATAAGCTACTGAGCAACTCATAAAATCTCACACTGAGATCTTCTTTTCAAAAAAGTCCACGCAAAAAAACAAAGTCCCCACAAAATAAAAAATTGAGTCCCCATGAAAAAATTTATCTAAAGTCCAGGCTTGTGGTGCCTAAACATTGCCACATAATTACATGAACGAACTGAAGAAACACGGTCTGTGGATAACCGTATATAAGGTTTCTCTCTTACAGGTCACCCACTTCTCTATTCTTAATGACAAACACCTCTTGCATTGGCCACCCTTTTATATATACACACTGAGACACCAAGATAGTGTCTTTTATTATTTCTAAAGTGAGCAACATACATTGATTTCTCTACGCTAAACAGTTTCTTGAGGACGTTCTCTCAGCACCGCTGTTGCTACATAAATATGACGCATCAAAACACTACGGAGACCGAGGTGCGTCCTGAGAGTCACATAAAATACAGATTTACATGGCAGAGGTAGAGCTGCATCTTCCTGTAGACATAACAGGAAAAATCTCATCTTTTCTCTTTCTCTGTTCTCTTTTAATTGCGTTAGAAGTCAGAAGGTGCTTAAGTAAATTTATGATTTGCAAATCATAAATTTACCACTGACTTCTAACGCATGGCCCTTACACAAGCACAAAACAACATAGGAGAAAAGATGAGATGTAGATGAAAGATGAGATGAGATTTAGACTCTAAACCAAAGAAATAAAAGCGATCTCTTTCTTCCGTATTGAATTGCGTCATATTTTATTCCATTACATTCGGTTGAATCAAATTCGAAATCGGATCGCACGCGCGTGGTAAAGGGATGAAACATATCGTATCAATAGCTGCTTCATATGTATCTTTAACGACTCGTGTCGTTGACTATGCAACAAGACGCGAATCGCATCAGCCTCAATTATGGAGTTAAATGAGAAATTATTATTACATGAGATTAACAAACACAGTTAACATCATCTTCTTTCGACTTCCAGGATCATCCGTCTCCATACCCCCCCTGTCCTCTACATCTGCCTCTGTCACACCAACTACCTGCATGTCTTCCCTCACCACATCCATAAACCTCCTCCTTGGTCTTCCCCTACTCCTCCTTCCTGGTGTCTCCATCCTCAGCATTCTTCTACCAATATACCCCATGTCTCTCCTCTGCATATGTCCAAACCATCTCAATTTTGCCTCCCTCACCTTATCTCTAAAACGTCCTAAATGCGCTGTCCCTCTAATAAACTCATTTCTAATCTTGTCCATCGTCGTCACTCCCAACGAAAACCTCAACATCTTCATCTCTGCTACCTCCAGCTCCACCTCCTGTCTTTTACTCAATGCCACTGTCTCTAAACCATACAACATCACAGGTCTCACCACAGTCCTATAAACTTTCCTTTTCACTCTTTCAGATACTCTTCTATCACAAATCACTCCTGCTATCACTCTTCTCCACCCACTCCACCCTGCCTGCACTCTTTACACGATCTGGCCACATTACAAATACGTGTCATTGTGTTTATATACACTGATATGATGCATTAACATGGAGGTATAGAGATAAATAAAACAATATAAACGTACATTTTTAGCATTTTGCACCATTGCACAGTTTTCTAATCAGTATTTAAATGTACATTTTGGCCCAGTGACAAAAGTTATGGCACCCCCGAACACCCAAGTCCTCCTAGAACTGGACAGTTAATGATTGTTCCAAAGCCACAGACATTGTAGATTATTAGACTATTATTAGATTGACAAACCACGTTATAACGTTATTTCGATTTCTGTACCTGAAGATGTCTCAATGCAATGCATGCAAATAAACACCAGGGTTTGTTAGGATCAGTTTCTGACGGGATATCCGGCATGCACGCTCCAGCAGTGTGTAATGAAAAAGAGTCGAACAGTGAAACGACTTGGTGTCCATGCATTTGACTTCTGAAATCTCAAGACAGATGTCCAGACACCAGGAAGTCGGTGATCGAGCAGGACAAAGTTGATCGGTGGTGTCTTTCCAACACAGAGAAGGAAAACACATGCATGCAACACATGGATAAAACATGCATATGCGCGCACACATGCATTCATCACGCATCAAACGCGCGCGCACGCACGCGTCACGATTAAACACACTACTTCATCCACGATCGGCTCTTCGAACACGCTCGTGCAGTGCATGCTAGCTCCGGTGCTAGGCGTTACCTAGCTACAAAGCTAACCACTGCACCAAACCGAGTAAAACACACAGTAAGACTGCAGAATATTAATGGCGGTTACTGACCTCGTCGCTGCCGCTCGTGGAGAAACCCGCCTCGTTCTGGCGCGTGAGCCGCTCGCCGAGTCTCAGCATGTGGAGTAAAGTCGGGTCTTCCTTTAGCGCGTTCGCAATGGGCCTCGGCTCAACGGGGCCGCCCGCTTCCACCGCCTCGGCCGCTACCACCGCCTCGGCCGCTTCCACCCCCGGCCGCGCAACTCTCTTCTTCTCGCTCTTCTGACGGACCCGACACGGACACGGTCGCCCGGGAAAGCGGCACCGCGCCGGCGCGGACGGATTCGCGCCCGCAAATACCGCCGAGGCGGACAGTCCGCCTCCAGCCGCCGCCATTTTTCTCCCAGAACAACAACAACGACTCCGCTTTGGGGAGGAACAAGATGGAAAGGCGCGCAATTTGCGTGCGCCCGAAATGAATTCTGGGAAATTGAGTTCCTCCCCCTCCCTCTTCTCAGTACCCTTATTGCTAATGCTAGCATTTTTCTTATTTGTTTGTTCCTGACTTCTCTGGTTCTTTCTCATACTGCTTTCCGAAAAATAGAAATTATTTATATTTTGAATCATTGCGTTTTACGATTATCTAATATTATTATTATTATTATTATTATCATTATTATTATTATTATTATTATTATTATTATTATTATTTATTATTATTATATATCAATTATGACAGACAGACCAGACAGGCAGAACTAAGGCATAAAGAGGGAGTGAGAGAAAGAAAGAATAGATTGTGAGAGAGCACACTCCAATATCCACATGCTTACAGTGATGATTTACAATGATCTAAAAATACACCTAAGCAGTTTAGGGGTAAGGGCCTTGCTCAAGGGCCCAGCAGTGGCATCTTGGTTGGAGTTGGGATCTAAATTCATGACCTTCTGATTAGAAGTCCAATGTACCTTGACCTCTGAGCTATCACTTAAAACTTCTGGCTATAACATAAATTATAAGGGATTCCTGGTCACATGACAAGCTCTATAGTTTTGCTTAGTAACCTATTGTGGCTTGATTTCATACATATCTGCTGTGAGGTAAGTGACACCAGGTATCCCGTGATACCAAGTTATAGCACTTGTCTTATGAAGGTTCGTAAGGATTAAATGTACCTAGAAATGGTTAAAAATCACACTATGTCAGTTAATCATAAGTACATTAGGGGTCTGTAATGATGCTGTGTTATAAAAGCAGTAAAATACCAGATGGGAAAATAATATATTTAATAATCCACCACTTCACACTGGGTATGTGTGAGTGCAGTAATAAGACAGAAAAAAGCCTGATGACACAAACAAACATTATATTTAATTATTAATTGTACTTTCTGCACTAATAAATCATGACTTGAAACAGATGTATGTGCTGTGCTGGACAGTAGTATAACCTTTCCATTATTCCAGTTAACTTGGCTGCGTGATATGGAAATGTAAGAATGTGGCCTTTCAGTCCTGCCTGGATCTGGATCTACTGTGCATTAGCATGAAAAGTCAATATTTTAGTCAATTTTGACACCCACATTCTTAACAAAATACACTACACGATTAAAAGTTTGTGGACGCCTAATTATAAGATTCATATGTGCTTTCTGAACATTCCACATTTAGTCTCTGTTTCCTGCTACAATAATCTTTACACTTCTAGGAAGAGTTTTTTTTACTCCTAACACACCAAAATATTAATAGAATGATATTAATGATTCAAACACTGATTGATATCTAAAAAAAAAAAAAGTTATCCTGAACCCAAAACCTTCACTTCAACTACTTCAAAAAAAATTATTTCATCATTTTTTCCTCTCTAAATGTTGTGCTTGCTGTTGAACAGATGCTGAACCGTAGGTTGATGATCAGTAGATACGCCAAGCGGCAATCAAAACAAGTTAAAATGATTGTTTTGATGACTGATTTCGAAAAAGTGTAGTCGAGTAAAAAGTATATAAAATATTCCAATTTGAAATGTAGTAAAGATAAAAGTCTTCCCATATCGAAATAGTTCAATAAAGCACAGATATGCAAAAAAAAAAAAGCTACTTAAGTACAGGAACAAATTACATTTACTTTGTTACTGTTCAATGCTGGGGATTTGTGATCATTAAGCTACTGGAGCATTAATGAGGTCATGTTGAGTGAAAAGGTCTGGGGTTCAAAAAGTGTTCATCCTAAAAGAAGTACAGTGAGGTCGAGGTCAGGGCTCTGTGCAGGACACTCGAGTTATTCCTCAACAAACTACACAGAGCTCATATTGTGCACAGCAGCAAGGCCATGCTGGAACTGGTGTGTGCCTCTTAGTTCCAGTATAGAGAATTTATTAATTCTACAGCACGCAAATATATTTAAATATTTTTGTTTCCAACTTTTAATACTTTAAATTTTTTGGGTTTTGGTTCAACTGTTAATAAAATAATGTTTTAATATAAAATATATATTAAGATTTAAATAAAACTTGCATAGAAACAATGAAAAATACATTTAGATTTTTTTATGGACAATATATTTAATTAAAGTTTAAATTACATGTTAAAAAAAATATATAATGTAAATGGTTTAGTAAATTTATTAAAATAAATGATATAAATAAAATACATTAACATAATTTATTAAATAAAGTAAATAAAGTTTGTTCTTGGAGAATAAAAAAAGAAAAAAGAATGTTGGTAGAAAAGGGTTAATTTGATCATTTATTCAAGTGTATACAAGTCAGCACTGATTTGGAAAGTTCCTTTTAAATTTTTATAATTTTACAGACGATGAAAAAAACCCCACATCTGTGTGTTGACTGAGGACCGATGGAGTGTATTGTAATGAGTGAGTGTAGTAATGAAATGCAACATTTCCATAAACAACAACTCGTTTTTATAACTCTTAGAACTTTATTAGTTAGTTTTAGACTTGATGGTCATGACAGTCAAGACAACAGAGCTAAAGAGCACTTTTATTCTTAAATAATAAAGTATATGAGGGCAAACAGGGAAAGAGGAGGCGCTGATTTTAAGCCTGAGCTTGTTGTTTTTGCTGGAACTCCGAGATCCGGCTCTCCATAATGGGACGGAAGTGACGGATCAAACCCTGAAAACAAATCATCGAGTTTTAAGGCATCAAATAATATAAGCTGCATTGATTATGTTTAGGCGATCAGGTATTATGTTATGTGTGACAAACCTGTACGGGCCATGCAGCTCCATCGCCCAGAGCACAGATGGTGTGACCTTCGATCTGTTTACTGATCTCCCAGATCATATCAATCTCTGCAGCCCGCGCGTCTCCCTTCACAAAGCGCCACATCATCTTATTCATCCAGTCCACTCCTGGAAAAAATATATAAATAATCATATATTAAAATATATTTCCTGGTCAATCACCAGGGTATTATATTCGAAGAAATTTACATATCCTCTTGATCGTATTGACTTTCGAATGAGTGTGGAAAACATTCTATAACAGCACGACTAGACATTTTTTAATGAAATTCCTGGTGACATTACTTCCGCAGAAGTGTAGTTCCTTACCTTCCCTGCAGGGGGTGCACTGGCCACAGCTTTCATGCTTATAGAATTCGATCAGCCGCGCGATAGCTCTGATTACATCCGTCTGTAACGAAACAAGGTCTTTTGTTATTTTTCATTGCTCTGTTTCAGCAAGACAATATTTGAAGGCATTTTAACGAGGCTTTCGGTATAGTTACTGACTGTAGACTGCATGTTAAACATTTACAAAATTTGTTAGCCCATATCTACAAAAAACAAACTTAAAGAGGCGAAATGGGGCATATTACAAAAAGGGCCATATCAGGATGGCATGGACACACACAAAATGTCACCTTCCTTAAGCTGTACAATTCACAATGATCCTAATTCTCATTCTATCACGATGGCTGCGACTTAATACATTTCTCTGTTGATTCCACTTGCATCTAAAAGGGTGAAGACTTTCTAAATTGGTCAAACTTCACGACTTATGAAAGAAAAAAAGAATGCTTTTATTCACTTTTTGTTTGGGCATACCCTAGGTGCACCTAATAACATTTATTTGCTTCTGTACAATGCTTTTACAACAAATGGTTCTTCTAAAACCTTATTCAGAGTCACTGTTTAGGATCATAATACATATCAAATTTTATAGACATTAACAACTCCATCCACACCAAATACATTACAGCTACTCATTGGTTATTGTACGATAAGAAAATTAAATCAAAACTACGTTCTGCAGTATCCAATAGGGATATAACGATATTATTGATTTCGTGGTCTGAAACGATAGGCCTTCTAAGCACATAAGTGCAAGGTTTATTTTCAGCCCAGTGGAGTGGAGCGGAGGGAATTCCCACCGAGCCCTGCATGTCTCCTTCACTCTCTCTCGTCTTTGCTGCCTTTACAGATCCAGCTCGTGTGAAGAAGAGATTTATCCATCGATCGATCGATCGATCGATCGAAGAGATTTATCCATCGATCGATCGATCGATCGATCGAAGAGATTTATCCATCGATCGATCGATCGATCGATCGAAGAGATTTATCCATCGATCGATCGATCGATCGATCGAAGAGATTTATCCATCGATCGATCGATCGATCGATCGAAGAGATTTATCCATCGATCGATCGATCGATCGAAGAGATTTATCCATCGATCGATCGATCGATCGAAGAGATTTATCCATCGATCGATCGATCGATCGAAGAGATTTATCCATCGATCGATCGATCGATCGAAGAGATTTATCCATCGATCGATCGATCGATCGAAGAGATTTATCCATCGATCGATCGATCGATCGAAGAGATTTATCCATCGATCGATCGATCGATCGAAGAGATTTATCCATCGATCGATCGATCGATCGATCGATCGAAGAGATTTATCCATCGATCGATCGATCGATCGATCGAAGAGATTTATCCATCGATCGATCGATCGATCGATCGATCGAAGAGATTTATCCATCGATCGATCGATCGATCGATCGAAGAGATTTATCCATCGATCGATCGATCGATCGAAGAGATTTATCCATCGATGGATGGATGGATGGATGGATGGATGGATGGATGGATGGAATAGCCAAAGACCTGCAGCCATTTTTCCCATGACGGCCACACTTCAGTCAAACTTTATTACTAGCACCTTCACAAAGAGACAACAGCTAAAGTTGCACTGAGCCTCAAACAAGCGGACCATAGATGGGTGGTCTTCACAAGCTACTCAGAGCTTTGCTATTATAGAGAGCGTTAGAAAGATTATAGATATTTCCTTTATCAAGGTCCAGCTGGTTCAATTATTTTATATTAGGGAGTTTGTAAGCAACAGTTATGATTAGAGGATAAAGGAAAGATGAGGACAGGGCCAATTTGTACACCATTGTAATGTGCAGTTTAATGGACACTTTGTTTAAATATCAATAAATATCGTACCGTGGACTTTTTTTACTGATATAATATCGTACTGTGAGATTTTAATATTCACACTCACCGATTTGTCCATGACGATCAGCGCTGCAGTACCCAGGCCGGTTTGAGCCTGTATGAGGCCGTCAAAGTCCATCGGAACATCTTCACACACGTGTTTGGGAATGAGCGGTGTGGACGAGCCACCGGGAATCACACACAAGAGGTTGTCCCAGCCCCCGCGGACACCACCTGCAGCAGAGGTCACGAAGCGTACAGAGCCAACGTTACAATGTTCGGCTGCTGTCTTGGATGAAGTGGCTGAAAATTTGACTGAGAGCATTTAAAAGCTATAACACATCAGGTTGGGGAAGCAGGAGTGGTCTCCTCGTTCTCCTGTCCTCAGCGAAATACTAAACTGTGATACTAAAGAGCTGTTTAGTATCACACACACACACACAACTATAGGTAATTTAGTATTTTCTGTATTTTTTTGTAAAGAAAAACCTGTAGCCTACCTGCATGCCTCTCGATCAGCTCCTTCATGGGAATAGACATCTCCTCTTCAACAGTGCAGGGGTTGTTCACATGACCGGAGATGTTAAAGAGCTTCGTGCCGGAGTTCCTCTCCCTGCCAAAACCGGCGAACCACGACCCGCCGCGTCGGCAGATGGTTGGGGCTACGGACACCGTTTCTACATTCGCAACGGTTGTCGGGCAGCCGAACACGCCTGCAAGCACACGGATCACAAATAGCAAGTTTAAACAATGAACTACAGCACGGATCAGAGCGCCATCCTCCAGCAACTGGGTGCTCCTTCCTTCTGCTATCTCCACTACTAGAGTTCGGCCAATTCATCGGTTTTGCACAGTTGATTGATGGATCTATGCGATATTAGCAAAAATCCATATCGATAATTTTCTTTGTTTGCGTTTCACAGTACGACAGCGGCCTCTAGAGGCGAATCACTACACCACGTGCTGTTTATTTAAAGTGTCATTTTTATTCATTTTAGATGCAACTGGTTTTATTCATTTTAAGTGTTACTTATTGTTTCAGTTTAAATGAGTCTTCTATTTTTCGCAATATGAATTAATATAATTCATATTTATTTAGCACATTTTCATGATTCAGTACTATTTTAAATTAAGTGTAAAAATGCAGACGCTTCCACCTTATGAACGAGTTACGTCCTGAACGACCGGTCAGACCAAGAATTTGTTTGTAAGTTGTTACCGTGTTCGATATTGACTACGCATATCTCCTAATAATGTAAGAGCTATAAATACTATTAAAAAAAACAATAGAATATACTAAAACAAATCAAAATATTGTATACAGTATTTTGCATTAAGTAATGATGTAATTAAAATGTTTTAATTTATGTATAAAAATGTACGTAAAAAGAAAATGTATTGGCCCGACTCCAGGGCGCATCATGTATACTCGTTAGGGTCGACGATTATCTCCCAACGGCTCTCCTCCGTTTTGAATTTTTTCCAAGAAATTATTTGAGGACAGGTTTGTTCGTATCTGCGAACGTCCGCAAAGTCAATGTTCGTAAAGTGGGGCGCGTTTTTTTTTTTTTTTTTTTTTTAGTTTGTTTTTCTATCCAGTATACTTTTTAAAAACTGATTTGGTTGAATAATCGGTCATCATCAAGTACGGTTTAACCTAGCTATCGGTAAAATCCATTCTCGGTCGTCCTCTATCCACTACTGTCCTAAAAATCTGTGTGTGTAAGCAGGGTTTAACCAGATGTTTTGTTTGAGATGGAAAGAGCTTGTTATGGTCGTTGTTGCTCTCAAATGATGTTTAAGTTTATTGACTTTAAAGCAGTTCTTCTTTTTCTTTCGGCTGCTCCCATTAGGGGGCGCCACAGCGGATCTTCCGTCTCCATACCCCCCTGTCCTCTACATCTGCCTCTTTCACACCAACTACCTGCATGTCTTCCCTCACCACATCCATGAACCTCCTCCTTGGCCTTCCTCTTTTCCTCCTACCTGGTGGCTCCATCCTCAGCATTCTTCTACCAATATAATTCATATCCCTCCTCTACACATGTCCAAACCATCTCAATCTTGCCTCCCTCACCAAAACACCCTACATGCGCTGTCCCTCTAATAAGCTCATTTCAAATATTGTCCATCGTCGTCACTCCCAACGAAAACCTCAAAATCTTCATCTCTGCTACCTCCAGCTCCACCTCCTGTCTTTTACTCAATGCCACTGTCTCTAATCCATACAACATTGCAGGTCTCACCACAGTCCTATAAACTTTCCCTTTCATTCTTGCAGATACTCTTCTATAACAAATCACTCCTGCTATCAGTCTTCTCCACCCACTCCACCCTGCCTGCACTCTTTTCTTTACTTTTCTTTGCACTGTTGATTCCAGGTACCTGAACTCCTCCACCTTCTCCACCTCTTCTCCCTGCAACCGCACCACTCCACTGCCCTCCCTCTCATTCACACACATGTACTCTGTCTTACTCCTACTGACTTTCATTCCCCTTCTCTCCAGCACGTACCTCCACCTCTCCAGGCTCTTCTCAACCTGCTCACTACTCTCACCACAAATCACAATATCATCCGCAAACATCATAGTCCAGGGAGACTCCTGTCTGACCTCGTCTGTCAACCTGTCCATCACCACTGCAAACAGGAAAGGGCTCAGGGCCGATCCTTGATGTAGTCCAACCCTCACCATGAACCAGTCTGTCATTCCTACTGCACACTTCACTGCTGTCACACTGTCCTCATACATGTCCTGCACCACCCTCACATACTTTAAAGCAGTTAAAAAGTAAAAAAAAAAAAAAAACAACTAATGCAAAAATGTGTATTTAAGCTAGTAAATAAAAAAAGTAAGAGGACAACTTTTCTAGCCATGTGTGGCTATCCTGCATGTTTTTGATAAATGCTAGTGGTGATGTTTTACAACTCAACTGTCCCAATGTGTAGTAACCCAAAGGTATTTGGTTATGGTTCGTCATGTGACCGACTGTCTCATTCTCTGCACTGTGTAATTTGTAGGTAATAAACCACACTCATATTCCAGACAGCAATTTTAATTCAAAATGTATTTCTTACCCACATCAGCAGGAAAAGGTGGCTTCAGACGGGGCTTCCCCTGTTTCCCCTCGATGGACTCGATCAGAGCCGTCTCCTCTCCGCAAATGTAAGCCCCGGCACCGCGCATCACGTACACGTCAAAGTCGTAGCCCGAGCCACAGGCGTTCTTCCCGATCAACCCTGCGCCGTACGCCTCGTTAATGGCAACCTGCGGAAAAAGGGACAGAAGGCTACTCGACCATTCTCCTTGATATCACTTAGTGTAACGTCCCTATAGATATTTTCCAGTAGCAGATACATGTTAAAAAATTAGGGTAAACAATTTCAGTGTTTTTTTATACATGTCCGACAGTGACAACATGTCTGTGGGTGTGGTCAAGTGCAGGTTGTGAATGAAAGAAGGAGGTCTAATAAATGATCGCTGCTACTCGTTCACACAAGAAGGAGAATAGCGGCATTAAACTAGCTGATGTCCTGTCCTGTCCTGTCCTGTCCTGGGCCTGTAGGTGTCAATCAAATCAGCAACCCTTTTTTTCATGCCTAATATTCGTCTATGTATTGAATCCCTCCCAACCACCAGGGTATTACATACAGCACTTATCAACAATAACTTATCAAACACGGTTAAGTCCAGGGCCTGCAAATCCAACCTTCTGTAATAATACCAGTTTTAAAGAACATTATGGTATTTGGCAGAGGCTTATTATACAACTGAGCAAATGAGGTTTTTGAGCTTTGCTTAAAAGAGCAGCAGTGGCAGCACAGGGCAGGGATCTGCAACAACTAATCGATAACGAATGCCGTTATGAATTAGTCGAGCTGCTCAAGTTACAAGTTTATCGTGGCGGCAAGATAACACAGTCGCCCGCGTAATGACAGCACAGGGTCAACCGGCAGCAGGAAAAGAACACACACTGGAGTCTAAAGTAAACTTTATCTAAAGTAAAATGTAAATTGAGCTCTTCCCAAGCAGGAGATTTGTACATGAATGGTATATGATCTTACCTGAAGATTGGACGACTCGTTGTAAAACTCTCCACGGATATAGATATAAGCGGCACGCGCTCCCATGGCCCGACCCGCAACCAGACAGCCCTCCACCAGCTTGTGTGGGTCATGGCGCATGATCTCCCTGTCTTTACAGGTGCCTGGTTCTCCCTCATCAGCATTCACCACCAGGTACTTAGGCCTGAAGAGAAATGAGAATGAGGTTAGAGTGATGCAGCATAATATAGTCATATTAATAGAAAAACTCAACACAGAAACTGAATGAAAAAAAAGTGTGAATCATTCGGTGTTTCAGGTAAATAAATTGAAGCTGACCGGCCATCGCTGGGTTTGTTCATGAAACTCCACTTCATCCCTGTGGGAAAGCCGGCTCCTCCTCTACCACGTAGACCAGACACTTTGATCTCATTGATGATCCAGTCCACTCCCTTCTCCAAGATCTCTTTCGTCTTGTACCAGTCACCACGACTTAATGCACCTTTCAATCTAAAAACAGAAGCAAACCTTTAGCAAATCTGTGATATTTAGGTTACAGGAAGGCAACATGCCAAATTCTGAACCAGCATTATTGCCTTTCTTCTTGTTATAGAAAGCTTTGACAGTTTTTTTTACACAGTAGAGACAGTTACAAAGTTATTTCATTCTTTACATTTCTGGCATTTAGCAGACGTCTTTATCCAAAGCAACTTACATTTTATCTTATTCATACAACTGAGCAACTATGAAGTTAAGGGCCTTGCTTCGAGGGCCCAGGAATGGCTGCTTGGTGTGGCTGGGATTTGAACTCGAGTAACGAGTAAGCTTTACCTATTTTATATATATATATATATATATATTATACACACAAACACTCAAAAAATTTTAATACTTCATAAGACCAATAAAAAAAAATACATTTTTAGTGAATTGTTGGCCTTCTGGAAAGTATGTTCATTTACTGTAAATGTACTCAATACTTTGTAAAGGCTCCTTTTGCTTTAATTGCTGCCTCGATTCGGCGTGACATGGAGGTGATCAGTCTGTGGCACTGCTGAGGTGGGATGGAAGCCCAGGTTTCTTTGACAGTGGCCTTCAGCTCATCTGCATTTTTGCTGGCCAGTCAAGCATTTTTGGGGTGGTGTCCGTTTATCGTGGTTTTGGAACCACCGCGATAAAGGGGGGAATGTTGTGTGTGTGTGTGTGTGTGTGTGTGTGTGTGTGTGTGTGTGTGTGATTATATATATATATAAATAAAAATAGATATTCAGGACTCAGACATATCTCTGAAAATTTTATATTGTGATGTCACTATAAGTTTGTCACTATATCAAATCTAATTTAGACATTTCTAAAAGCTATACTATAGCAATAAATCATCATTATAAGAATAATAACAGTATAACAAAAATGCAAACACGTTACCTTTTACATGTATTATACATACAAAATTTCTCTCAATCAAAAAAAATGCTGAAAGGCTACAGTACCTCCAGTCATGTCGGCCGTAAAGATTAGTGAAAATTCTGTCCTGGTCAGCCAAAGGTCCAAACTTAGTTTTCTTGACTTTCTCCTGGATGACAAACCAAACCAAAACGTGAGTGAAATACTGGTGTTTTTAAAACATCCCCCTAACCATTCATCTCTCAGCTGTCTATATGGACAAAAGTATTGGCACACCTGACATTTCCAGCCATATGTGCTTCTTCCTCAAACTGTTACCACAAAGTTGGAGACCCACAATTGTATAGGACGTCTTTGGATGAGGTAGCATTCAATTTTCTCTTCACTAAAACAGTGCTCCTGTGCACAAAGCCAGCTCAATAAAGATATGGTTTACATGGGGTGGAGTGGTCTGATAAAGAGCTCTGACCTCAACCCTACTGAACACCTTCAGGATGAACTGGAATGCCGACTGCACCCCAGCTAATGCTAACACTCATGTGTTTGAATGAGCACAAATCTCCACAAAATCTCCACAAAATCTTCCCAAAAGAGTGGAGGTTATTATAAAAGCAAATTGGGACTAAATGGGGAATGGGATGCTCAGAAAACACAAAAATCTGATGCTCAGGTGTCCACAAATCTTTGTCTAAATAGTGTATCTGCTGGAGTTCTGTGCATATTTATAAAAAATCAGTTTAAAAATCAAAAAACACCAAAAGATTTAAAAAGAGGGGGAATATACCTGCTGGGCTGTGCTGTTGTAGCGAGCTAATGCCACTTGGCTTCCACGGCTGATCGAAGCAGAGATTGAGGAAGTGCGAGTCACAAAAGTGTTGGGCAAATGCAGCACCCCTGAGCTGAGGGTGCGGCTCAGGCCAGGACAGCCAAGACAAGCCAGCATCCTTTTTCTGTTGGAAACACATGTAACCGAAGTCTGCTGAAGTCTGATGAGTGATACAAATGACAAGAACGTTCGAAATACACCGAGTCGTTAATGCTTTTGAACGGAATTCGCTATCCATCATCAATCATACATACATGAAACATGTATATTGTTATATATATCCATAAATATTGGGACATCGACACAATTCTAAAATTTTTGGCTCTATACACCACCACAATAGATCTGAAATGAAACGAACAAGTTGTGCTTTAACTGCAGACTGTCAGCTTTAATTTGAGGGCATTTACATCCAAATCAGGTGAACGCTGTAGGAATTACAACAGTTTGCATATGTACCTCCCACTTGTTAAGGGACCAAACGTAATGGGCCAATTGGCTTCTCAGCTGTTCCATGGCCAGGTGTGTGTTATTCCCTTATTATACCAATTACAATGAGCAGATAAAAGGTCCTGAGTTCATTTCAAGTGTGATATTTGCGTTTGGAATCTGTTGCTGTCAACTCTCCAAGATGAGATCCAAAGAGCTGTCACTAACAGTGAAGCAAGCCATCATTAGGCTGAAAAAACAAAAAACCCATCAGAGAGACAGCAAAAACATTAGGCGTGGCCAAAACAACTGTTTGGAACATTCTTAAAAAGAAGGAACGCACCGGTGAGTTTAGCAACACCAAAAGACCCGGAAGACCACGGAAAACAACTGTGGTGGATGACCGAAGAATTCTTTCCCTAGTGAAGAAAACACCCTTCACAACAGCTGGCCAGATCAAGAACACTCTCCAGGGGGTGGGTGTATGTGTGTCAAAGTCAACAATCAAGAGAAGACTTCACCAGCATGAATACAGAGGGTTCGCCACAAGATGTAAACCATTGGTGAGCCTCAAAAACAGGAAGGCCAGATCAGAGTTTGCCAAACAACATCTAAAAAAAGCCTCCACATTTCTTGAACAACATCCTATGGACAGATGAGACCAAGATCAACTTGTACCAGAGTGATGGGAAGAGAAGAGTATGGAGAAAGAAAGGAACTGCTCATGATTCTAAACATACCACCTCATCAGTGAAGCATGGTGGTGGTAGTGTCATGGCGTGGGCATGTATGGCTGCCAATGAAACTGGTTCTCTTGTATTTATTGATGATGTGACTGCTGACAAAAGCAGCCGAATGAATTCTAAAGTGTTTCGGGCAATGTTATCTGCTCATATTCAGCCAAATGCTTCAGAACTCATTGGACGGCGATTTACAGTGCAGATGGACAATGACCCAAAGCATACTGCAAAAACGCCCCAAGAACATGCAGGAACTAAAGACAGTTGCAGTAGAGGCCTGGCAGAGCATCACCAGGAATGAAACCCAGCATCTGGTGATGTCTATGCGTTCCAGACTTCAGGCTGTAATTGACTGTAAAGGATTTGCAACCAAGTATTAAAAAAGTGAAAGTTTGATTTATGATTACTATTCTGTCCCATTACTTTTGGTCCCTTAACAAGTGGGAGGTACATATGCAAACTGTTGTAATTCCTTCACTGTTCACCGGATTTGGATGTAAATGCCCTCAAATTATTTCCCGTGGGCTCACCACCTGCAGGAGGGACTGTAAGGGACCGGTGCTGAGAGGATTGGGCAGCAGTCGAAGGCGGGGGCCTTGACAGCCCGATCCCTGGACACGAAGAAGTGTCTGGGGAATCTGCTTAGACTGCTGCCCCCGCGACCCGAATTACGGATAAGCGGGAGAAGATGAAAATGAAATGCCCTCAAATTAAATCCTGTTCAACTTGTTTGTTTCATTTTAAATCCATTGTGGTGGTGTATAGAGGCAAAAATGTTAGAATTGTGTCGATGTCCCAATATTTATGGACCTGACTGTACATATATTGTACCTTACACATATGCTTACACAAACTTTACATTATATTTTCTCTAAATATTATTTTTCACATATGAATCATATCTATCTAGCTGTCTGTCTGTCTAGATCTATCTCTGTCTGTCTATATCTATCTGTCTGCCTGCCTATCAGTCTATCTATCTATCTATCTACCAGTCAGTCTATCTATCTATCTATCTATCTACCAGTCAGTCTATCTATCTATCTATCTATCTACCAGTCAGTCTATCTATCTATCTATCTATCTATCTATCTATCTATCTATCTATCTATCTATCTATCAATCTATCAATCTACCTACCAGTCAGTCTATCTATCAATCTATCTATCAGTCAATCTATCAGTCAATCTATCTATCATTTCAAGCCCAATTTTCCGGCTACAGTTCCTTACCCAGCGAACTAAGCCGTAATCCAAATTATCACCTTCCTCCCTACACATGTACACTACACAGGGTAGAACATAAATGCTATGTAGTGTACTACACATAACCACTACAGCGTGATTTGTAATTCAGCCGGACCGACACTATAGACGCTTCTCCCGGTGACCTCCACAATCATTACAATAACATGCGCTGCATGTCTGCTCTCCGGCTGCTCACACACTGTACACCAACTGTTAGCTTTCCAGAGCAGCTGCAGAAGTGCAACCAAGTCAACTTTATTCCAGAACTCAGCAAATAATTACCTTTAAACAACGCTCCCTGGATCTTAGCTTACTGCAAATGTAGAGCGGAAAACATTACCGAGTGCACCCGGAAATACGTCATTGCGCTTCTTCTTCGGCAGCTGCTGCAAAAAACCCGTGAGGGCACACCGCCATCTAGTGGAACCTATAATGTAGGGATTTGGGAAGTTGCGAAAAACATGGATGCCTCCTGTCTTATATAAATTTTCAAAACTAAATATGTATGTGCACTGATTACAGTGGTAGCTCAACGATTAAAGCTCTGTGTTACTGATCAGAAGGTTAGGGGTTCAAGCCCAAGCACTATCAAGCGTTGATAGCACAATGAACACGATTCAACAAGTCTTCTACCTGCATACATCATCTCTAGCGGAAGCATCAATATTACCCTCAGTGCAATTTCTTTTGCATTTTTCTATTCATTATGTTTTTTTTCTGTGGATTTGGAATGTTTTTGTACAAATTCTCATGTTGAAATGTTTTGGATGAAACTCAAACTGAGTTACAGTACAGAGGCCAGGGTCATACAGAGGCTTTCCAATATGGGTTCCACTCAGAAAAGGCTTTGAACGGGTCGATCATAAAAGTTGAGTCCTCGTGCTGTGCATCAGGTTCAAAAGCTGCTTTAAAAAACAGATGCGTTAGTGATAACAGCATTGTTTAAGAGGGTGCAGAAGCAGAAGGTCTGCTTGTCAGTGCTCAGACCATACACCATAACAACAATTTGCATGTCTGTCCCAGAAGGAAGCCTCTTCTGAAGCTTGCTCACAAAAAACCCAGCAAACAGTTTGCTGAAGACAATCTGTCCAAGAGTATTAATTACTGGATCCATGTGCTGTAGTCTGATGAGACTAAGTTAAACCTGTTTGGCTCAGATGGTGTCCAGCATGTGTAGCGACGCCCTGGTGAGGAGAACCAAGAAACTTGTGTCTTTCCTACAGTCAAGCATGGTGGTGGTAGCTTAATGGTCTGGGGCTGCATGAGTGCTGCTGGTACTGGGGAGCTGCGGTTCATTAGGGAAAACATGGATTCCAACACGTACTGTGACACATCGAATCAGAACATGATGCCCTTCCTTTCAGAAACTGGGCTGAACGGCAGTTTTCCAACATAATAACGATCCTAAACACACGGCCAAGATAACAACTACCTTGCTGAAGGTCAATGTGATGAAGTGGCCAAGTATGTCTCTAGACCTGAACCCCATTGAACACCTGTCAGACATCCTCAAGTGAAAGGTGGAGAAGCGCCATGTGTCTAACATCCAGCAGCTCCGTGATCTCATTATGGAGGAGTGGAAGAGGTTCCCAGCAACAACCTATGCAGTTCTGGTTAATTTCAAGCACAGGAGGATTAAGGCAGTGCTGGATAACGATGGTGCTCACACAAAATACAAACACATTGACCACAGTTTTGACATGTTCACTTATCATGTACTCACTTTTGTTGGCAGCTACTTAGACTACTTAATGTCTCTATGTTGAGTTATTTTCAGGAGACAGTAAATCTGTACTGCTATACAGACTGCAGAGTGACTACTCTAAAATATATTTTAGTTTCATTTCTATAGTATTGTCCGTTGAGAAATGTAATGGGTGTACTCACTTTTGGAGATACTGTATAGATAGATAGACAGAATAGAATAGCCTTTATTTGTCACATATACATTACAGCACAGTAAAATGTGTTTTTGCATATGCCAGCTTGCTTTGAAGCTGGACTTAAAGTGCAGGGTCGGCCATAATACAGAGGGTTAAGGGCCCTGCTCAAGCTACCACCACTCTTGATGTAAGAAAGAAAGAAAGAAAGAAAGATAGATAGATAGATAGATAGATAGATAGATAGATAGATAGATAGATAGATAGATAGATAGATAGATAGATAGATAGATAGATAGATAGATAGATAGATAGATAGATAGTAAAAAATGAATGTATGTGTATATATATAAAGATATGCTTTCTTCGTTTACTCTTCATTCATACTGGGAGCAGCCATGTTGATTTGATGTAATTTGCTGGATAACTTTAAAAAGCCAACAGCAAGTTACAGAATCTGAACTCATGATGTTTTTTTAATGGCAGTAATACTGCTTTTGGAAATGTAATATACAAATACTTTTGTCCACAAAACTCTACAAATATTTTAAAAAGTATGTCAGAAAGATTTATATGTGTACCATGTAAGAGACTTGAACAGTTTTGGGAATTCATCATCCAGAAAAAAACTGTGCATAATTAATATAAAATATAAATAAATCATTCAATAGTCATTCAAAAGGTTGAAATAGAAGTAACAGATATGAGTGGACCTTTTTCTTTATTCCTTTGTCCACAACGTAATTTCACTGCATTAAGATTAGACTTTCGCATGGAATTGCCTTTGTGGTTTGCGTGTGTAATAAAAATTCTCCATTGTACTTCTGATACCACATTTTATAAACACTGCTTCATTCAGGACAAAATATACATCTTGACTTTTTTTTTTTCTTACAAGTAAAATACAGACGAGTAATTAAAGACCAAAGTCCTATTAGTGATTCAATTTCATTGGATATTTTAGAAAATGAATCTAATGTGGAGCATTTGGAAATACTCAAACACAATTAGGTTTAATTCCCATATAATTCCACATCAACTTTTGCCATCATTAACGTACCTAGTGCCTCGGTCAGCCATTTTTCTTTATCCTCCAGTTTGGACATGCCTGACCATGCCTGAATTCCAATACTTTTTGTCCTGCTTGACCCTGACAAGTCCATGTTTCCACTTGTGAAGTAAGACAGGTTTAATCACTTTAAGCAGATGAATCACCCTGTGTAATACTTGCCAACAAGCTCTCCAGGATAGCCAAAGCTATTTTAAAACAAGGAACTAATAATATGTTTGTACCCATAGTCTTCCCAGAGCATGATAGACATATACGAGTACCAGTTTCAGTTTTCAGAGAGTTTAGAATGTGATTCGATTTGGAATCATAGCTTAAATTGTGCAAGTGATCCATCCTAGCAAAGGTCAGTCAACCTACTGCTTCACTTGCCTGGAACCTTGGGAGGTTAATGTTGTTATGTAAACAGCAATAAACGTACTTGCTATCTGACTACCATGTGCACATAATATTTGCATAAGCCAGTAAAGTCTTTCAGGCCGTTGATCCTTGGAATAAATCCTTTTCGGCTTAAGATGTCTAAGTGTCTAAGGATGGTGATGACACTAAACATTGTGAATGACAAAAAGGAAAAAAAAAAAGAAACAAGATGTTATAAAAGGTTATTGTCTTTTTTCTCCGTCGTTAGTTCCTTTGCGCCTGTTCCTGAAGTTGTGTCGTTATATGCAGTGCTGTTCTCTACTTGGTCAAGGTGGTTAATGGCAACACTCTCGAAAGCACTCCTCATGATGGGGTGCTCTTCTAATACCTCATTAAAGCTGTCCACGCTGAGAGAATAGAGTCTGCAGTAGGTGTCGGCTTTGACGCTGGCAGTACGACGTCCACTGGTCAGCAAACAAATCTCTGAGAAACGCAATGGACTCTTCAATAAAGAATAAACAAATCATGAGCAAAAACATGTTCCCCAAAACAAGTGAAAGCAGTGCTCACCTCCAAAGTAGCAGCCATCGCTGAGCTTCTTTTCCTTCTTGTTCCGGGTGATGACAGTGACACAGCCATGCTGGATGAAGTACATTTTACGGCCCAGTGTGCCCTCACGGATAATGACATCGTCTGGCAAGAAGACCTCGAACCTCAACTTAGTCAGGAGCACAGTGACGAAGTGTGGATCGCCGTTGCCGAACAGTGGCATGTTTGCTACAAGTTCATGGCAATTGAAGCTCACTATATCCTGTGAAGAAAGTGTAGGATGAAAATTGAAACCAGGTCAGGATTTTAATTTAAAAATAAAAAAAACCCACTGGTGGACAGTAACGAAGTAAATGTACTTAAGTAGCTTGTTCGCTACTTAAATAAGTATTTCCATTTTCCTTTTTACTTTAAATTCACTACATTTCGAAGTCGAATATTTGACTCTTTTTTCGACTACATTTTGCAAAATCGGTCGTTCCTTTTTTATTTACGAGTGGATAAAACCCACCAATCAGGAGATCAAGCAGAACATTTAGAGAATAAATGATGGAAGAAACTTCTGACGAACTCACCACAACAACTGTGGTCTTATTTGCGTGATTTTCCTTTTTTAATCGTTTGAAAAGAAGCTTCTGGGTTCATGATCATTTTAATAGATATTAATCAGTGTTTGTCTCATTAATATCATTCTAATTAATTGATTGGTGTGTTAAGATTAATATTAGAGTCTTTTTACATAAACTGAGTTGAATAAGCAAAGAGTCTTGTGATAAAATGATAATAGGAACATTATAGCCATAATAAATCATAGTGCTTTGGATACTTAAGTACATTTGAAGGCAAATACTTTTGTACTTTTACTCAAGTGAAAGTTTAAACAGGGCACTTTTACTTTAACTGGAGTCATATTTCACGGAGTAAATCTCTAACTCAAGTACGTCAACTATGAGGACACAATGTTTACTTTCTGCATAATATATCACACCTACTAACAGTACCATGATGAAGAGATAATCAGTGTTAATCACTTCAACAGTCGTTATGTTACAATGTCATATTGTTATGTGTCTTCTTTTTATACTGTTGCAATCTGTCAAACTGGATTTCTAGCCTCAAGAAGAACCAGCAAATTTATCTGGATTCTTTTGGGGGTCTGATGTGAAAATGTAAACTTTAAAAAACATGGCAGCTGCTACTCTAGTGTGAATATACGTACAAAGGTTTCAGGTCCACTATGACCCTGTCCAAGATAAAACAAGTTCAGAAAAAGAATGAATGAAGGAATACACCTTTTGGAAGTTTGGTGAAATTGAGGCAATTTTGGCAATGTTCGTGAAACTGGATATGTCCAACCAAAATTATAGCCTTTTGTAAAAATATAATCTAGACATAACAACCTCTTTAAGCGGGTCACTAAGCTCTCCCAGAATGCTGTCCTCATCAAAGATCTTCCCCTGGAACCGGTGCTCATAATAGTCATGAATTCTTTGTCGCATTTCAGCAGGCAGCTTATGAAAGGACATGTATTGCTCCACTTGCTTGTACTGTGAAAGATGACAAAGAGAGGAAATTATAACAGACAGAGACACCTAACTGAAGCCATAGCTTCATAGGTGTTCATTTTCAAGCAATTTGAGGTTGATTAATAAGCTTAGTATGGCATTAAAGTTGTTTAACATTACACAACAAGGGCATAGTAAGAATATAGAGAGATATACACAAGTACCTTTTCTTGGTACTGGCGATGTGAGGCATCGAGTGAATGCACCAGGTTGGTCGCATGGCCCAGGAACATGGCGTAACAAGTGGCACCTACAATCATACTCATCATGGTGAGCCAGACGTCAGTCATTCTCTCAGGAGCCTGGGCACCGTATCCAATGCACAGCATATGGCTCATGGCCATGAAGAGAGCGTATGAGTACTGTTCCTCCCAAGTGGCATTCTGACAGTAATAACGACAATGGAAATGGTGATCGCTAAGAAATTAAATTGTTAGTAACTGCGATGCTTTTTGTTTCTAATAAAGAACCTCCACTGTATTGCAAACCCATGGGGATCCCAAGTGGCACAACCAAACAACAATAATTGAAGTTCAAAAAAGATTCTATTTAATTCGTTTTTCATACTTTAAAATAATTTTAAAGAGCTTGACAGAAATCTATATATGGACTTATTTGCTTCCATAATATGTCAGACAGAGGTGAGACAACATGAAAAAAGAAAAAACTGTAAGAGGAACCAGATTCAATTCTTCTCTTCTTGGAGACACCGAATTTGAGACAAGCAATGCAAAATCTCCATACAGCAAACATCTGCAATCTTTGAATCATGGTTTCATTTAATAAAAAGCTCTCCCTGTCAGTCAAAGCAACACTAACCAATACTAATATCTGGTTTCAGTTGTCTCAGATATAGTATATCCTATCCCCTGCCCTTTCCATAGTTGGTGGGTTATGCTGTGTTGAGGGAAAACTAGGTATTCGACTGAAATTTGTGTCTGCATTTTGGAGAAAATGAAGTAAAAGTCAGTTAACTTCCTCACCACCATGTTGATTTTAGAGACCCAGCAGTCTCTGGGGAAATCCTGGAGCATGGGCACCATGAACTGAAGACAGCCATCCCAGTGACACAGAAGAAGCATCATCCCTATCAAGTTGACTATTCGGATCACAGCACTTGCCAGGTCATATGTCATGTGAAAGATCTAAAAGAATGGGGCCAAATGAGAGTTAAATAATGATTCTGCTTTCTTATGAATATAATAAATAGCCATCATTTGCATCTTCTACCAGATATACAAATGAAATTTTAACCCCATGGTGTCTGACAAGCTGTAACTATAATATGATATAATACATTTTTATACCTCTTCCCATTGGTGAATGTAGCGAATAAGCCTGGACAGACGAAGTAACCTAAGCAGACTGAGGATCTTGGTGAAACGGACGATTCTCAATGCCCTAGCGGTGCGATAGACTTCTGCTGACTCCAGCCGAGCCTCCAGGTCCACAGCTAAGAAAATATAATCCACTGGAATGGAAGAGATGAAATCCACAAGAAACCAGCCCTGTAGATAGCGGTGTCGGATCACCTTTGGGTCGAGGATGATATGCGAGTTATCGTCCTCCAGGATTCCTGTGCGGAAGTTTAAGATCAGGTCAGTCAGGAACAGGGTATCGGAGGCCATGTTGAACATCATCCATGGCACTGTGTCCTGATCCTCGAAGAAAGTGATGCACCATGGCAGGATGACCAGGTTGCTCATCATCAGAAAGAGCATTACCAAGTCCCAGTAGAATCTTGAGGTGAGAAAGAGAGAACAGTAGGCATACATTTTTTTATTGTCCGTCTTTCACACTGTTATCTGTTAAAGATTTAGTTTCTCTAACTCATGACACGTATATACAGTGAGGAAAATAAGTATTTGAACACCCTGCTATTTTGCAAGTTCTCTCACTTAGAAATCATGGAGGGGTCTGAAATTGTCATCGTAGGTGCATGTCCACTGTGAGAGACATAATCTAAAAAAAAAATCCAGAAATCACAATGTATGATTTTTTAAGTCAAGTCAAGTCAAGTCAAGTTTATTTGTATAGCGCTTTTCACAACAGACATTGTCTCAAAGCAGCTTTACAGAAAACAACAGTGAAGGTGAATGGTGTGCGTTTGTCCCTGATGAGCAAGCCGTGGCGACAGTGGCAAGGAAAAACTCCATTAGATGATTTAACTATTTATTTGTATGATACAGCTGCAAATAAGTATTTGAACACCTGAGAAAGTCAATGTTAATATTTGGTACAGTAGCCTTTGTTTGCAATTACAGAGGTCAAACGTTTCCTGTAGTTTTCACCAGGTTTGCACACACACTGCAGGAGGGATTTTGGCCCACTCTTCCACAAAGATCTTCTCTAGATCAGTCAGGTTTCTGGCCTGTCGCTAAAAAAAAATGGAGTTTGAGCTCCCTCCAAAGATTCTCTATTGGGTTTAGGTCTGGAGACTGGCTAGGCCATGCCAGAACCTTGATATGCTTCTTACAGAGCCACTCCTTGGTTATCCTGGCTGTGTGCTTCGGGTCATTGTCATGTTGGAGGACCCAGCCTCGACCCATCTTCAATGCTCTAACTGAGGTTGTTCCCCAAAATCTCGCAATACATGGCCCCGGTCATCCTCTCCTTAATACAGTGCAGTCGCCCTGTCCCATGTGCAGAAAAACACCCCCAAAGCATGATGCTACCACCCCCATGCTTCACAGTAGGGATGGTGTTCTTGGGATGATACTCATCATTCTTCTTCCTCCAAATACGTTTAGTGGAATTATGACCCAAAAGTTCTATTTTGGTCTCATCTGACCACATGACTTTCTCCCATGACTCCTCTGGATCATCCAAATGGTCATTAGCAAACTTAAGATGTGCCTGGACATGTGCTGGTTTAAGCAGGGGAACCTTCCGTGCCATGCATGATTTCAAACCATGACGTCTTAGTGTATTACCAACAGTAACCTTGGAAACGGTGGTCCCAGCTCTTTTCAGGTCATTGACCAGCTCCTCCCGTGTTGTTCTGGGCTGATTTCTCACCTTCCTTAGGATTATTGAGACCCCACGAGGTGAGATCTTGCATGGAGCCCCAGTCCGAGGGAGATTGACAGTCATGTTTAGCTTCTTCCATTTTCTAATGATTGCTCCAACAGTGGACCTTTTTTCACCAAGCTGCTTGGCAATTTCCCCGTAGCCCTTTCCAGCCTTGTGGAGGTGTACAATTTTGTCTCTAGTGTCTTTGGACAGCTCTTTGGTCTTGGCCATGTTAGTAGTTGGATTCTTACTGATTGTATGGGGTGGACAGGTGTCTTTATGCAGCTAACCTCAAACAGGTGCATCTAATTTAAGATAATAAATGTAGTGAAGGTGGACATTTTAAAGGCAGACTCACAGGTCTTTGAGGGTCAGAATTCTAGCTGATAGACAGGTGTTCAAATACTTATTTGCAGCTGTATCATACAAATAAATAGTTTAAAAATCATATATTGTGATTTCTGGATTTTTTATTTTTTTTGGTTATGTCTCTCACAGTGGACATGCACCTACGATGACAATTTCAGACACCTCCATGATTTCTAAGTATGAAAACTTGCAAAATAGCAGGGTGTTCGAATACTTATTTTCCTCACTGTACGTACACTTGTCATTCACAGTCACATGTTAGGACAGTGTTGCTGTACACATCTAAATATATGTGGATTCAATGTATAATCAAATATATTTTGATCAAACACATGGTCTCTGCTAATGTGTAACCATGTCAATAATGTAAGTACTTCATTACAGTAATTAAGTCATTTTTGGCTTCTTTTTAGTTTTACCGTGTCAAAAAGATAAACAAATTTTACTCGATGTGACTACATTTATGATACAATACATGTACCTTTTACTCCACTATATTTTAATTGACAACCACCATTACAATTACATTTTGTACAACAGCTTTTTCTGCCGTGGCTCGTTTATTCTGCAGAAGAGATGACATCTCTATCAACATAGTACTGAATGTACCAGATTAAATTTCTCTTTTTGCGCCAGATGAAGCTACTCAACATGAAGGCAAATTAAAATCTTGCCGGATGCCTGTTGAAGAGGCTGGTGTGTTGTTGGTTAATGCAATGTTTAAGTGTACATTTTGATTTGTATTTTAGGAAATAATAAAGAAAGAAAATCAGGTGTTTTTGGCTTTTCACTAACCTGTCTTAGTGCAGGACAAGTGTATCTTTGAGCCTACGCTCAATTTGAGTCAAGTACAGTTAAAATCAGATACTCTGAAACTTTTCCTCAAGTCACATTGAAATTAGTGATATTGGATTAGTTATATTGTAATGGAGTAAGATTTGCAGTAAGATATCTATACTTTTACTCAAGTATGATTTTCATGTGCTCTTTACACCTCTGCTTCACAGTAGCTGTCCTTTAAGAATATATTTACAGAGACAATGAAATTACCAGGACTTCCAACCTGACACATTACACAGTACATTTACATCGATCAGGCATAACATTATTATGCTTTAAGAATGTTGATGAAGAAGTATAGAGAAGGTCAGAAGGAGTTTGTGTTTGTGGATTTAGAGATAGCATACGACAGGGTGCCGAGAGAGGAATTGTAGAATTGACACCAGTGAAATGTGCAGTAGGAACGACAGACTGGTTCAAGGTTGAAGTTTGACCGCATCAAGGATCGGCTCTGAGCCCTTTCCTGTTTGCAGTGGTGATCGACAGGTTGACGAACGAGGTTAGACAGCAGCCTCCGTGGACTATGGTGTTTGTGGGTGATATTGTAAGTTGTGGTGAGAGTAGGGAGTAGGTTGAGAAGAGCCTGGTGAGGTGGAGGTATGTGCTGGAGAGAAGGGGAATGAAAGTCAGTAGGAGTAAGACAGAGCACATGTGTGTGAATGAGAGGGAGGACAGTGAAGTGGTGCAGTTGCAGGGAGAAGAGGTGGAGTCAACAGTAAAAAATAATGGAGTGTGTGTTAGAGAAATGAAAAAAAGAGTGCAGGCAGGGTAGAGTGGGTGGTAAAGAGTAGCAGGAGTGATTTGTGATAGAAGAGTATCTGTGAGAGTGAAAGGGAAAGTTTATAGGACTGTGGTGAGACCTGAGATGTTGTATGGTTTAGAGACAGTGGCACTGAGTAAAAGACAAAAGTAAAAGAGGTGGAGCTGGAGGTAGCAGAGCTGAAGATGTTGAGGTTTTCGTTGGGAGTGACGACGATGGACAGGATTAGAAATGAGTTTATTAGAGGGACAGCGCATGTAGGACATTTTGTAGACAAGGTAATGGGAAGGTAAGACTGAGATGGTTTGGATATGTGCAGAGGAGGGACATGGGGTATATCAGTAGGAGAATGCTGAGGATGGAGCCACCAGGAAGGAGAAAAAGAGTAAGACCAAGGGGGAGGTTTATGGATGTGGTGAGGGATGACATGCAGGTAGTTGGTTGAAAGTGGCAGATGTAGAGGACATTGGGGTATGGAGACGGATGATCCACTGTGGTGACCCCTAATGGGAGAAGCCGAAAGAAGAAGAAGAAGAAGGCATAACATTATAACATTACAACATTATGAGTGGTGAAGTGAACAACTCTTCATCATGGCGCCTAGGGTTGGGCAAAGATACATTAAAATGTATTTTAATATAAAATATTAAATTATTTAATTTAAAAATAAAATATTATAACAAATATAACAAATATTGGAATTTAGGTTGTAAATGTAGGTCAGTGTTTCTGATAGTGTTTAGGCCAGCAGAGAAGGCTTTGCTCGCCCTGACCGCCCACCACTGGTGTTTAGTAACGAAGGGCTACTTTACATCAGTAACACTGACTCAATGACAAACAAGTCATTTATAAGAAGACGACTGATGGCACCTGCATTCATAGTAACTAATATCTAACAAATTAATAATTTGATTGTTAATCATAAATATAATAATAATATATTATGTGTCAGCCAGACATTCGTGCAATTGAATCATGATCCTACTAAACAGCTACTTCAATTAGGGTACAATAATCAGCAACCAGATATTTATTTATGAATCATTGGACACCTATTTATAAGTTGGCAGCCTGCACATTTCTTACCTTCACAACCTTCTTCCATATAAATAAATTTTCTGTTCTGATCTAAACAAGTCTGCTCAAACTCCTGAGTAGGCACCAATTAGAGGCCGCATTTTTATTTTCACATCATGTAGTCGTCATGATTAATTGATGTCTTTGTGAGCTTCATGGACAGCCTGGCTGGATTGGCCACATTTGGACGAGATGCAGGTGGAGAGGTGGTTGATTGTGGCAGCATCTGAATCACCCGTGTATATATATATATATATATATATATATATATATATATATATATATATATATATATATATATATATATATACATTTCCTGCTATGCCACTACGTACCTCTAGTTAGAACAAATTCGAAAACTTATTCTAACATCACTCTAACATCATTCTAGCATCAAGTATTTTAACAGCAAAAACAGATTTTACAACTTGACCAAAGTGCTTACATGTATAATATACCAGGCATCCATTAAAAAAATTATAGCTTTCAAATCTGCATTGGATGCTTGCTACTGTATTAGTAGCGAGTTCTTGCAGTGTACATCTCTCTCTCAGTGTCAAATCCCTTTATCCATTTATCTCTACTTATACTTCCTGCACACTAATACCCCAGAACATCAACCTGTGTAAGCTCAGTACAGAAAGGTGATTACATTAGAGTGTTATTTATTCTTCATTCATTCATTCATTCATTTTCTCCCGCTTATCCGTAATTCGGGTTGCGGGGGCAGCAGTCTAAGCAGGCCCCCGCCTCCGACTGCTGCCCAATCCTCACAGCACCGTCCCTTACGGTCCCTCCTGCAGGTGGTGAGCCCACGGGAAGGCGGCCCCACGTCACTCCGACGTCACGGACCTTGATATTTCCCTCGTAAGGGACCTGTTATTTATTCTGTTTATTTTAATTCTATTTATTTCAAAATTTCAAAAGAGTTCAGGCCAATGCAACCTGCCCACCAAAGTTTACAGATTATTTCATTATTCTTCAACATACACATGGAAAAAATATTGGGAATTCTGACTTTCCCAACAGTTTGTGGATGACTTTGGGCAAAGCATGATATACATTGGCTGGAGTGGAAGATCTTGAAAGGCCTGCTATAGAGCTCTGACCTCAATCTTATCCAATGAATTAATGTGAACGCTGACTGCACCCCAGGCCTCCTCACCCTACATCTGTACCTGCAAACAATTTTGTTGCTGAATGGGCATAAATCTCCATAGCCACATGCCCAAATCTATTAGTACATCTTTCCAGAAGAGTGGCGATTATTATAACAGCAAATGGGGACTAAATGTGGATGGCATGCTCAAAGACGAAATCTTCGTGTCCACAAACCTTTGTCCATATAATGGACATAACTAAAATTAGAATTGGCTTAAATCACAAATTTTTGACGATTTTGTTTAAAAATGTGTTCTGCAAAAGTTCCTAGGATGGATAACAGTTCTGCTTCTCATGACAGAGAAATGCTCAGCGACATGGATATAGCCATTTAATATTTTTTTCTAATCCACTTTACCCTTTCACATCCATATACACACATCTGGTTGTTTCTTGTGCACCCCTTCCGCAATTTCCATATATTATACTATAGTGTGGAAAAAAGTCTTAAGTCTTTTTGAAATGGTGTAAAGAATAATTGTTACAAATTAAAAAATAATGACAAATATTTCTACTTTAAAATGCACTTCAATGTTCAATGTTTTTTGAATTAAGAATCCCAAATTCCAAAAAAAAATATACATAACAAATAATCTATAACAAAACATGTTCTAAAAAAAAAAAAAAAAAAGACTTTTGCACAGTACTGTATTATCTTGTTATAAATAAGACCTCTAAAATGTTTTATACACCGTGTTCCACATACTTTGCATTAGTCAATCTATGTGCTGCTGCTGTAGCTCATCACTACATATCTGGTGCTATTAGACATAACAGAGCCTTATTATCATCTCTGAATATTCTCCTCACATTGTATTGGGAATTGTTACAGGACCCCCACTACTTAGGAACTCCTCCAGGTGTTCTTCTTTCTGGGTGCCCCCTGAGCCAAGGTGCTGGCTGATCGGAGGGGTTTTGGTGGTATTCCTCGGTCAGAGAAGGATCCAACATTGCTCCTCTTGGTCGTATCCCTCCTAATCAACCAAATATTGAAGTCTTCTCTTTTACGTTGTGACCTTTTTTACATGGTAGCATTAGTTTGATATTGTGTGTGAATAGCTAAACCATCTTGCATAGTGGGGGGTGACAAAAAGCTTGCCACACTAGGGAGGTAAACTGTGTGTTCGGGTAGCCCATAGTTTTTAAACACATGGTTCAAGAGTTGCCTGGCTGACTCTTAAGGCGTATAAAAGCTTTTTTTTTTTTTAAATGGTCCACTGCTCCCAGTATGGCGGTGTGTCCCTGTGATGAAGCCTACTGAAATGTAGGACCATGGTCGGAGAGGGATTGGGAGTGGTTCCAACAAGCCATATGGTAGCTAGTGTGGGGTATGGGCAAGTGTTGACTATCTTCTCACGCCTGTTTATAAGTGACGGCCTCCAGAATGCATTTTGGACAAGGCGAGTAGTGTGGTGGATCCCTGGGTGTCCAGTGTCAAGCGATGGGTAGATCTATTCAAGGACTCTGGGGCGTAGTTCAACGGGGACGTACTGCTTGTCATGTGGGCAGTTCGGTGGATCGGGTTCATCTGCTTGTGATTGCTTTGCTACTGAGGATGGCAGGATGGTTCAGGCATCAGTGTTTATTAGCCGTCCTAGGTGCTGCCTGGGCAGTAGGTTACAGTGAAGTTGAAACTGGAGAAAAATAAAGCCCACGAGCTTGACAGAAATTCAGTCCCTTTTGCCGTTGTACTCTATGTTTCGATGGTCGGTGATTACTTGGAATGGGTGCTGGGCTCCCTCTAACCAATGTCTCCACTCCTCCAGTGCCTCCTTAATAAAAATAGTTCCCAGTTCCCCACATCATAATTGCTTTCCACTGGGGTTAACTTCTGAAAAAAGTACACACATGAGAAGAGTTTTCCTGGGCTGCCATGACGTTGGGACAGTATGCCTTCAATACTGCAGCTGGAGGCATCTACCCCTTCTACATGGATGCTAGGGTCTGGGTGTTGCAGGATTGTTTTAGTTCTTCAAATGCTTTCTGAGTGTGAGGAGGCCAATGCAGTTTCTTCGATTTCCATATTATAAGGCAGTTAGTGGGGCTGCCACGGTGCTATAGTTCCTACTAAATCACCGATAAAAGTTTGCAAAGCCTAGGAGCCATTGAAATTCGTTAAAACTCAAGGGTTGTGGCAGTGCTCTGACTGCTTCCACTTTACTTTTGTTCATCTCCACCCACTCTCAGCTGATCACATACCCCAGGAAGGTGGTAGAACTCTTGTGTAACTTGCACTTTTCTGCGTTTACTACGAGTTGGTGCTACAACAGCCTTTCTAGTACTGTGCATACCTGATGGACATGGAGGTCATAGGCCTTGGAGTATACTAGGATGTCAACAATATATACAAAAACAAGAGTTTAGTAGGTTCGAAAAATTTTATTCATGAGGGCTTGGAACGCAGCTGGGCACATTTGTCAGGCCATATGGCATTATCTGGTACTCATAGTGGCCCCTTGTGGAATGGAAGACAGTTTTCCATTCATTCCCCTCACTGATCCAGATCAGGTTATATGTGTGGTGGAGATCTAGTCGGGTGAAATAGCGTGCCTCCCATAGCTGTTCAAATGCAGCTGGTACTAGCAGAAGCGGGTATGTCTACCGTATTGTAACAGCTTTCAGGCCACAGTAGTCAATGCAGGGCTTTAGTCCCACATCCCTCTTTTCCACGAAAAGCTTGGCCACAGTAGAAGCATAGCTGGAGTTGAAGACATAACTGACCTAGAGTTAGAACTAAGACGTCGCATGGGTTCCTTGCAGGCCATCTTAGCCTGTGGGGTGGGATTCAGGCCTTTGCGGGAACATGACACGAAGGGCAATATTATTTCAACCAATCTAAGCAGCGAGTGTCCGAAATTTTACAGCATACTCAGCAGGCTTAGACCCAGGCTGTGTCAAATACATTTGAGGTTTATTAGAGAAACAGCACAGATAATCCAAATGTAAGGCCAAAACATGGTCAATGGGCAGAGCAATAGTTCAGTACATAAAAAGGCAATCCATGAGGCAAACAAATCTGATAAATCACAAATAGCAGACAAAACGGTGGTCATAAACAATAGCGAGGTCAGTGCCCAATAAAGCAATTAACCATCAATAGAGAAACGGCTCGGAATGCGCTAAAAAAAACACAATATTTAAAATCATAGCATATCGTTAGCATGGCTTATGAGGCGTAAACACAGGAAGTAACCATTGACCCAGTAGTGTTTAGAACTTGAGAGATGGCTCCCTCTGGTGGTGTGGAGTGGGAATTGTATTGGGAATTGTTACATCGAATCAGCAAGTCACTAAGATAAGCTCTTAACTTCATGTATTTTATTGTGGTGATTTTTATTCATAACTGACCAAGTATACAGGTTTTCCCAATAAATTGGTCAGTGCCCTCTTCTATGCGGGCTGATATTCTTCACTGTTCTGCACTGTAATACATACTGTAAACTATGCGCGTTAACACTCCGGGTGCTCTTATCTATCTATCTATCTATCTATCTATCTATCTATCTATCTATCTATCTATCTATCTATCTATCTATCTATCTTTCAAATAATTGTTCAATTTGATTATAAATTTACATTTATACTATAACAAAATCTGAGTAATCCAGCTCATACATTTTAAAATGTCTACACACAAAAGAATTTAACCCCAAAAGTAAAATTTGTATTTTATCCACATGTAATATTTCCATTCAATTAAATCACATAAATCATGTAAAATTGAGGATTTAGTTAAGCTTTACCATCACTTTCAGTTAACGTGAATGCATTAAATTAACCTTATGTAAACTGATGAACTGTGATTTAAGCTTGTTTAATACATAAAACTTACTCTTTTCCAAAAACATACTATTACTTTATATAACTACTTTACATTTTCTTAATTCTATTAAATAAATGCTCAAACACATATTGCATATTCAAACATTTATTGTGATGTATTTGCTTCATAATTAAAAAACAAAACAAAAAACAAGCAGCAAGACAAAATGCTGTACTTAATTAAGGCAACTGTTTATAAGCTGTGTGCCATCAAGTAACAGGGATCGAATCTGATAATGTAACAAAACTGTAACATTGTTGATCCCTCGTTTTCTCTCTCTCTCTCTCCCTCTTTTTTGAACGAAATTAAACTTTTAGATATGTGAGTTTTGGGAGTGACATTATTCCATCATTTTCTGACTCCACTTTGGGACAATCACTCAAATGCAGTGTTTCAACTTCCAGATCAGGAGAATTTGCAAAGTGATTACAATACCATAACAATGACATCATAATGTAACTTTAAAAATGTTAATGTAATGTAAATGTAACATTACAACGTTACAGTTTTTTTTTTGGTATATAAAGATCCCATGGCAAGTTCCTTACCTGAAGTCACTGTATGGGTGGATGATCCAGACTCCAAACGAACGCACTCTCTCCTGCTCAGCTGCGACTCCTTTGGTGCTGCCGAACATGCGCAGGGAATGCTTATTGACTCCGGGTTGTAACATAGAGCTCAGTTGCTTGTGGAGGAAAGTAGACTGCTCACTGGACTCGCACTCTTCCATGTTAGGAGCCAGCATGGAGGTCCCTGGAGCCGGGACGCCCGTGGTCAGGCCTTCGCCCTCCACTGTCACCTCTGTGGGTTTCGTGTTAAACTCGGCTGGGCCAGCTCTCTCGTGGTAATTACTAACAAGACTTAGTAGCCTCCGGTTCAGATCTCCTCCAGCTCCAGCCCCAGCCCCAGGAGCGTTTGCTGAGGCCAGAGAGAAGGAGCGCCAAGCAGAGAAGGAGAACCTGCCACGAGCTCTGGAGTCCCCATTTGGAGGAGGAAAGTTCTCACTGCCTGCTGCTCCACATGAGCTCTCCATTACAATAGTTTTTGTAGCCTGGTTTGAACAAGAACTCAACAGAGAAACCTAAAAAAAAAAGAGCCTGTTGAGATTAAAATCATTGATAAAGAGACTGCTTGAGTAGAAATAAGTTTCTCGTCCTCTCCATAGTGCACACAATAGGAAGGAGAAAATCCACAGGGTGAAGTGTAATCTGCTTGTCAGAGGTTACCTTTCTCTCTGTGAGTGACAGTGTAGGACACAGTCTCTGTGTAGCTCTTGGTACCTTTTAAAACGTTTGTTCTCTATCTGTGTAACTCATTTTCAAATGTTACAACGCGATTTATTCTGTATTTCCTGTGAAATTGTAATATTTATGAACTTTACTAGCCAGTTTTTAAAAATGGTTTGCTCCAGAAGACACACTACTGAGATTATGAGCGTCTGACTCACCTGCGCTTTTAAACCAGATGGTAGTAGAGTGTGTACACTGGTGATTTCCATCTGGTAGTTATTATGGATTCTGTGAAATGCTCGCCAAGCACATTCTATAAATGACCTCGATTTTAATTCTTGAATTGGCTTTTATTTATTTGTGTTTAATACTTAAATAAAATCCCAGCTTCCTACAGCCGATCTTTCTGCGATATGCGAAGATATAATTTCCCCTTGGGATCAAGAAAGTGTTCTAAAAATAAATAAATAAATAAAAATAGAACCATTATAACATTTTATACTATATGTTTTAATTAAACAATATAAATAATTTTTTTTTATATATATATATATATATATATATATATATATATATATATATATATATATATATATATATATATATATATATATATATAAATGCTTATGATTTTTCAGGATTGTATTGTACCACTCTCCTGCCCTTCAGCAAACAACTTGCCTCCTGCTACAGACACATATTTCAGATTTTGACTCACCACAATAAAGCACCTGCTGCTACTGCACCCGTGTTATGTTTTCATGCAGTTGAGTCACTTAACCTTCATGCAGGGATCCTTCATGCAGAGCCTCTACCACTGTGAAGGATCCCTTTTACCCCTACAAAAGTCTGTACGAAATATCAGGATCCACACTACAGGGTTCTGCCACAGCTTCGCCCCCCAAGCTGTCAGAGCCCTGAACTCCCCGGTGCCACCCATGACCTTGCCTTCACCTCCTGAGGACATTAGGGTTTTTTTGTTTATAAAGTGCTTTTCACAACAGACATTGTCTCAAAGCAGCTTTACAGAAATCAACAGTTAAGGTGAATGGTGTGCGTTTATCACTGATGAGCAGCCGTGGCGACTGTGGCAAGGAAAAACTCCCTTAGATGTTATGAGGAAGAAACCTTGAGAGGAACCAGACTCAAAAGGGGAACCCATCCTCATTTGGGTGACATCAAGAGTTTGATCATAAATCTTTGAACAATACAGAACACTGGAGAGAGAGAACTAACATGAGCACTGGAGTGTAAGATTATAAGTAAATGTTTTTTCTACAGTCTTTGGTATAAAACTAGGAGCTACTGAGCTCAACATCTGTGATCATCACAGATCCAGCAACAGCTTCTCCATGCCAGAGCCCTTAAACACTCCCGGAGGTCCAATGTCAAAACTCCACACATGTAGTGGGAGCCAATTGGCACTGGTACGTCTCTAGATGGTACAGGATGTTTGCGAGTTCGGCATCTACTTCTTTAAAGTCCATAATCTTCACGAGGTGGGACGTGACTGGAGCTGGCCAAACCTCAGGAAGCCTCGGGATGGGGAGAGAAAGAGAAGCAGTGGAGAGCAATTAGCGTAGCTGCTGTTCATGATATTAGCAGCACAAGTTGATAATGTGCATGTGATCAGATGTTCTGGAGCACAAGGTTATGATGTGAGACGTGTTATGTGTAGGCTTTGCTAAAAAGATATGGTCATTAATGGTCACTCAATGGTCATTAACACACATCTGCACTCAGGGACTTTACAATAGACGTCCGGTCATCACCTCTGACTGTGCAATTGCACTTTACTTTACCCTTGTACTTACATTACGCGTTGCACGTCTACCTCATATTAATCACACTTTATCAGGTTTACTCTTAGTTTATGTTTAATGTCTAGAAGACCACTTCTAGATAGATTAACTGGGTGTATCTGGGTCCCTCTGGTTTCTGCTGGTTCTTTGCTAATGGCACTGCTGGATATCCTTTAATGTTGATGGGGAGTAAACATGATTTGTTTTTTATTCCCTACAGTTTTCTTGTTCGACCAATACAACAGTCCTCATCATTTTTCGTGCTTCTTTAAAATAGCTTGAACAGCACATCTTGAGACCCCAGTCTGCTTTGAAATCTTTGTCAGGGAGAGACCTTGCTGATGCAGTAGAACTACCTTGTGTCTTGCTGTGCTCAGTCTTGCCCTGTTGGCTAACAGTACCTGTGGCGGTCGTTGGTAACCCGGGCCTCGACCGATCCGGTATAAAAGTCTGATTTGTGATCCGCATGTTTGATTTGCCACATGTTTTACACTGGATGCCCTTCTTAACTCAACCCTCCCTATTTATCCGGGCTTGGGACCGGCACTAAGAGTGCACTGGCTTGTGCAACCCTAATGGCTGGGTTACTTTACAGCATTTTCACAACTGACTAAAACATATATACTTATGTATTATAATATATTGTAATATATATATATATATATATATATATATATATATATATATATATATATATATATATATATATATATATATATAGTGTCTTACAAAATTGTTGAACTGCTACTTATGTAGTGATAAATCCAGGGAAATACCCAGAACTTTGGCTATCAAGTGCTGTTTTCTAGTGACTCAACAGGCTGTAATAAATGCAGATACTAAAGACAACAACAAGATTTCTGGGACATCATAAAAGTGTTTTGCAGCCCACTAACTACAGGACAATCACAAGACTTCCCTGTTCTGCTGACGGAAACATCTCCCATGTTTTGTTCTCCCTCTAGTGGACAATCTGGAACTTATGTCCAAGAGCACGATGAAGATCCTCCATCCTCCAGATTTAGTTTTTCCAATCTAATGATGGTGCATTCAAATGCATAATTAACACTTGGAACTCCAGACTTTTTGTCATGAACTCCTAAGAAAGCAGGCCACACAAGAGGTAAACGATTGGGGTCCACACGGTCCGCCCTGGGGGATTCAACCCGACCATGTAGTGTCCAATTACTTATGCTTCATGTCATCTCTTTATAGTGGTTATTTACTAGCCTGGATGTTATTTCTATAAATAGTTTAACTTAAACCCATCTCATTACCAAAGGTCCACTTTAAAAGGGGAATCATTTTAGTTTTAAAACCAGTTTCATTGATTTATTTATTTATTTCAGAATGAATGATTTGACTGACACATATACATTTTGTTTCTGTAAGAGGTGCAGGATATTATGGAGGAACATGTTTTGCTGCTTTTATTACATGACTTTACACTGCTCTGCACTTGGCGCTGTGGGTTTAAAATACCGGACGGCGTCCATATCGAGACTGAGTCCTTGGAAGGCACCAAAGAGCGAGTTGTCTTTTTTCTGGGACGATTTGGTTTTGAAGTGCTTCCTGTCCTGTGGGGTCTGGAAAAAAAAAGCACAAAGGGGAGAAAGAAGGTTCCTATTTGTTTCTTTGTAAATTAGGCTCAAAGAATTATCTTACAATCAGCACATGGAGGAAACATCTGCACTCTCACCTTGCTGTAATGTTGTGGGTTCCTGAAATGGGCCTTCAAAACAGTTCTTTCTGCCTTCTTCTGTGCTAACACGCCCTGTCTCAGTTTCCTGCACGGAGATACATCTCTGAGCATTATTACGTTCATGGTTTATGGGAAAACTTGTCAAAGACTGGGTTAACATTTTTTTTAAGCTTTAAGGCAATAATAATAATAATAGATGAGTGGTGGCTCCAGCGGTTAAGGCGCTGGGTTGCCGATCGGAAGGTCTGGGGTTCGAGCCCCGGTATCGCCAAGCTGCCACTCTTGGGCCCTTGAGCAAGGCCCTTAACCCTCTATGCTCCGGGGGTCCCTTACGAGGGAAATATCAAGTGGGCTCACCCCCTGCAGGAGGGACCGTAAGGGACGGTGCTGTGAGGATTGGGCAGCAGTCGAAGGCGGGGGCCTGCTTAGACTGCTGCCCCCGCGACCCGAATTACGGATAAGCGGGAGAAAATGAATGAATGAATATATTTAAGGCAATAATTGTGTGGGGGAAAAAAAGACAAGCACACTCCATAATCTTGTGGAGCATCTTCCCAAAAGAATGGAGGATATTATAACAGCAAATGGGGATTAAATATGGAATGGAGATGTTCAGAAAAGCACATACAAAAGCCTCTTTAATGGTGTAACGGGTGGAGAAGTGGTTTATTGTGAGAATGTACTTGGAAGGAGGTGGTAATGGATGAGTTTGAGGGATCACTAATAACAAGGTACTTAGAAACAGAGGGAAAAAAAGATTAAGCCATACAAAAAACAGTGATGTTTGCATTTTCTCTGATGCTTGTGGTTTATATGCGCATTCTGCTCTGTTCATGATGTCATCCTTCAAAGCTTTTCAGCGACACTTGCCTTTCTCTGTGTAGCTCTGCTTGGTAGGCTCTGATCCAGGACGAGTCGTAAGTGATGTGTGAGTGACAGCAAGGTGCACTCTTTCTCCTCACAGCCTTCTCTTTTTCACCAAATCCATCCTTCCACCCTGAGACACAGCTGGCCAGAGATTTCTTAACTATGGCGTCCATTTTCTCAACACTGGCAGGGATTTTCTTTCTTCTGTCCATGCAAATAAAGCTAAAGCTCAAATCACGATCTGAAAAACACAATGAGAACAAACTACTTCACTTCAGGACAAAAGACGGCATGTTCTACTGGCAGACTGCACATATTTCTCAGGTGATTTATCTCCACGTCGCGATCATTCTCCCTCACATTGCAGTTCTAAAATATGGGTGTCATTTTCTCCTTTACAATATCAGAAGAATTTGTCCGTTTCTAATGCCGCTCAGGTGCTTGTTCCATCCCTGATCACTTCAGCACTGACCTTTTGCAGCTTTCTCCTAAAAGCTCTACCTCTAAAAAAAAACATTTAACTTCTTAGCTTGATCAGCAGTCCCATGACTTGTTTCCAACCTTCTTAAGTTCTCCCATCTCACTGCAATGCTTCCTCCAGTTTTTCCTTGATGCTCACCTACAAAACCAAAAACGGCCCAGGACTGGTCTACCTCAGTACTTATTTCACCCTGTACTGCATCACTCTGTCCTTCATCCTCAACCACTGCTCAAATGCTCCCACCATATCTCCAGGTACAAGGAAGACATGCTTCCAGACTCTTCTTTGTTCTGGCACCCAGTGATGGACGAAGTAAATAAACCAGGTAAAATAACTTTCTTTAAACTTTTACTTGAGCAAAATTACAAAAAAGTGTTTGCCTCCAAAGTACTGTGATTTATCATGTCTATAATGTTCTAGTCATTTTTTTCACAAGACTTTCGCTTAATCAACTCAAAAAGTTTATGCTTTAAAATACTCTTAATGCATCAACCTATTAATAGAATGATATTAATAACCAGTTACGTTTTTATCCACTAATACATGAAAAGAAACGGCTTATTTCGCAAAATGGAGTAAGTAAAACATTCGATTTTGAAATGCAGAGAAGTTAAAGTCTAACTAAATGGAAATACTTTAGTATGCAAAAAAACAAATTAGATTTATTGCATTACTGTGGACACAGCTGGCACCTAAGTGGTGGAACGAATTTCCACTTGGTGTCCGAACAGCCTTAAACAGATAAAAAAACCAGACTGACTGCACAGACTGATAGTAGTCACTCATTATCATGAACAGCAGACACCAGAGTTTGCACTGAAGAAGCTTCATAACCAGAGGCTGCTTTATGGGATGAAAAAATTGTCATTAGGACATGTTTGAATGTCTATCAAGAACACCCAAATAACTGCTCTTTACAAAAAACTAGAACAATTCCAGATCATAATATTTACCTACCTCGTACCTGTTGTCTGTATTAGTCACAATCACATCCAGAGTGCTTCCCCAGGCTTCAAAAGTCTTAAGTGTCACGTTTTTTGAACGCCGATGACTAATTCCTAAACAACATAATACCCTGTAATCTCTTTAGCCCGAGCAGAGAAAAGTAAACAAGTGAGGATCAAAACGAGTTCAGTTCCTGAGCACTGAACAATGTTTATCACAAGGAAGTGCTTGATGAGTTAAGTTTATTTCTATAGCGCTTTTTACAACATTGTCTCAAAGCAGCTTTACAGAAATTAAGAGTTAAGGTGAACGATGTGTATTTATCTCTAATGAGCAGCCGTGGAGACTGTGGCACGGAAAAACTCCCTTAGATGTTATGAGGAAGAAACCTTGAGAGGAACCAGACTCAAAAGGGGAACCCATCCTCATTTGTAGGACATCAAGAGTGTGATTATATTCTTTAAACAATACAGAACACTGGAGGGTGAGATTATTATTAATGTCCTTCCTACAGTCGAATACAGTCAGTGGACCAGGAGCTACTGAGCAACTTATAAAATAGCGCAACATTTGCGATCATCATTGATCCAACACCAGCTTCTCCATGCCAGAGCCTTTGAACACTCAAGGAGGTCCAATGTCAAAACTCTACATGGGGTGGAATACAAATGGTGCTGGTACATCTCTAGATGGTTGATGAGACCAATGTATTTCATTTCATTCATTAATTCTTTTTTTAAATGATTGAAGGCACTTGATTGGGAGAACCGCCAGTGAACTTTGGTATAAAATCATGAACATGATCTATGATTATGGTTATACAGTCCATCAATGTGTGGAGGTTTTATAGGGACTAATAACAACAAACTACATGGACAAAGTTTGCAGACACCTGGCTATAAGGATCGTATGTGCTTTTGGAACATTCCCATGTTTGACTAGATTTTGTAGTGTGCTTGTGGGCGTTAGTAAAAGCAGGTACTGGGGTGCTGTCAGCGTTCACATTTATCCCAAAGGTGTTCAATAGGGTTTATAAATCTCAAATCTTTCGCTCTAACTGATGTAAAGCATTTCTTCATGGAGCCGATTATTTAGAACATGGCTATTGTCGTGCTAAAACATGTTTGGGTCTCCTCCTTCGAGCGAAGGAAAATGTTAATGCTACCATAAACAAATACATCCTGTACAATTGTGCACCTTCAATTCTGTGGTAACAGTTTGGGGAAGAACCACATACGGCTAAAAAAGTGTAACCCAATCATTTTGTCCATTGAAAACAATACCCTAGTGGCGGAAATGTGAAAGACAGGCTATTTAGCTCTATGGTTAAGACACTGATCTACTAATAATTGTAAGGCTGTTAGTCAAAACACAAGCAATGCTAAACTGCTAAAGGTGAACAACTGCTCAACCAAAGAAATGAGATCACGAGATAAACACAGGATTTTAGAGTGAAGAAGGGATGCATTTCTTTTTTTTGCTTCACTATATTTTAACCTGCAATATCTGACTTTTTACTCCATTAGATTTCAAAACATGCCGATCCTCTCACATAAATCACGTTAAACAAGAGACAGTGCAGTAAAGGTTTTCTTACTGTGCATCTGTAACAATGGATAAAAACACTATAACGCATAAAGAAAATTAAACTGATTTTATACACAAATTATTCAAATATAGTATTCTTGGATTCACTTTTGATACCTAAATGCTTCCTCAAATAGAAATGTGAAGGAGCACTTTTACCAGAGTAGTATTTGTATTACTACCCAAGTACAAAGTCACGTGTTTCTCTTAATGCGATTGGCCACGTGGTCGTCTCTTGCGTGCAGCTGCTGTCAAAGCGACATATAACACGGCATTAGGGCGGTGCTGTGGAGTTAAATCTTCCCCATGTCATCACCTTCCATGTGGGGACTAGATAAGGCTTCCTGCAGCTTATTGGATCAATTTGAAAAGGTCATCGAACAGCAATGTTTGTTTTAAGATGTCAGTGAAGAGATCAACTCAGGTTTTGGTAAACGAGAACGTGGAGGGGCTTCCTGGACTATAGCACAATATCCAATAGAACACTAATGCTGCCATGATTTTTTTTAATTACCCCAAATTTTAGCAAAATTGGGATTTTCATAAAAAAAAAAAAAATATGACCATACAATTTTTGTGCCATCTGAACATCCCATTCTACATTATCTCCATATGCTGTTAGAATAACCTCCACTCTTCTGGGAAGATGCTCCACTAGATTTTGGAGTGCACTTGAGATTTGTGAGCATTCAGCCACAAGGGTGTTAGTAAAGTCAGGTACTGATGTGGGTGAGTGGAGGAGGCCTTGGGGTGCAGTTCCAATTATTCAATGAAGGTGTAGAAGAAGGTCAGAACACTATAGGAGGCCACTTAAGATCCACTTAAACTCAAGATCATTATATTTTCATGGAGCAGGCTTTGTGCACTTTGACATGTTAGAAAAGGTTTGAGTCTCCTGGGCCAAATGAAGGGAAATTGTAATGCTAATTAATAATTATTAAAATGATATGTACGGTTTCTTTTCTGGGCAAAAACATTGAGAAAAACACACTCATTGGATACTGACTCCATGACGAGATAGCTGCCGGTTTTTTTTCTGCCAATGAAGCTTCCACGACTTCAACAAACACCAGGCAGACAGACAGAGCCTTTATTCTATACAGTTATAGATACATAGATATTTGTATATACACATATACACCTTTAGCTTCATATAAAAACACGAGGAACCAAAAATAATGCTGAGTCAAATAAATACTGTAAACCTGTGCTGGCAGGAAGGACACAGAGCACAAAAGGCCTGTGCCTGATAACAAACAAAAGACTTTGATAGAAAATATGTGAAACGTGTGTATGTAGCATTCACATTGGAGAGGAAAAGAAAAAGAAAAAAAAAAAAAAAAAAAAAAATACCGAGCTACATAGAACAGTAGCTTCAACGAGACTGACGGATCTAAAATGAAGGAGTGTGTCCATGCCGAAACATCTGTTCGTTTACTGCTGTCCAATAAAAAATGAGTAATAGAGGATCAAACTCTGTCCAATTATGATGGTATCCAATGCAAAACAGCCAGTTGGGTATTTTTTTTCATGTTTACATTCATGTTTAAAAAAAATGAAATAAAAAATATCTAGGAAAAAAAAAATCTATGGGAAAAAAAAGAAATAAAAAACAAACAAACAAGAAAAAAAAAAAAAAAAAAAAAAAACACTTGCTGGGGCTTTTCTACGCCACAAGACAAACCATTTCTCCCAGTTTAACTCATTTCCACATTAGAGATGGATTTATATTTAACACCACCATCAAATCTTTTGAGCTTCTTTTCATGCTTTATAGAACTGGATAAAGTTCTTTCCGTCTTGTCCTTGATGTGTGGAAGACTTTGTGTCCGAGTAACCGAGTTACTTTATCCTGGGACGTTTCTACCAACTGCCTCTGTAAGCAGGAAACTACTGTAAGCGGTTTCCGCAAAGTCCTCGGTCACCCTTAAACACTTTCAACCAGACATGGCAGTGTAACCCGACAACACGTTTTACCTTAAAACTACTGGGTCAGTGAGCTTTGCCTGAAAGAAAAAAAAGGACTGATATCACCAGGTGATCCCCGTTTGCTGCACACCAACACAACTCAAAAATGTGTAGGGTTTTTTTTTTTTGGGTGGCGGAAAAAAAAAAGAGAAAAAAAAAAAACCTAAGGCTGGTAGAGACTAATGTCACCGGCTAATGTCGCGATTGGCCTCCCAAGGCTTTCCTGATGTCTGTTCGCTAGCAATGATGGGATTCTGGAAGAACTGATGCCTAAGTGCTTGGGACAAAGTGATGCGCTTCGGTGGCTCGTACTCCAGCATGGCCTCGATCAGGTCAAACAGCTGGTGATGCTCCTCAGCCTCAGACAGGATGTACCGCTGAACAACACGGACAGAACAGATATCAGTGAGACAAAAACAAACAAACAAAAAAAGTCTTGGCACGCTGAAAAGATAACGCCTCCATGTGGGCAGATTTTCCGGACTTATCTAGATCAATAACGCGAACATGCATGAAAATACTGATCAGTATTGGTGTGCAACGCCTGCTGAAAACGTATTAGCTGAACACTTTTAAGGATTAAAAGGTCCCGTTACAGACAGGCGAAACAACACAGCACACCAATCAATCAACCTGTTGGTTTGTCAAAAACAGCTATTTTTGACATCTCTTATCCATGGCCACACCACGAGCTTTCCAGAAATCTATAGACCTTTGCACTGAACATTTAATTCAAGTTTTATTCAAATCCACATTGATGAATACGAATGTGTACGAATTCATATTTAACATTGTAGGTCATTTGCCTGGGTACGATTTGTTATTTGAGAGAATCGGAATCAAAGATTTAAATCAAAATCTAGCAAAAATTCTTGTATCCAAAATAATAATAATAATAATGAAAACAGCATTAATAAGAATAAATGCAGTCTCTCACTCGTAAGGGCTTGCAGTTCTCTCGGACATATCTTCCTGCTGAGGAGTTTTCGTCCCAGTCGAGACGTCCACGGTAAAAGTACTTCTGTTTTCTGTTGAGATGAGAATTCCAAATCACATTAAATCCGTTTCTATTGTCATTTCAACCACAAAAATAACGGTTTGTACACTCACTCATGGAGCATGTGCAAAATCAACTACCGTAATTTCCGGACTATTAAGCGCACCCAAATATAAGCTGCACCCACTGAATTTTACAAAGATTTTTATTTTGAACATGAGAAACGCAGCACCTGTCTATAAGCCGCAGGTGTCTACACTGAAACTAATTAACTTTACACAGGATTTAATGAAAGACAGTGTCTGTTACACGGCTTGTATCTAAACAGTAGCCTACCAAGAAAATCATTGTTCACTGTTTTCCTCCTTCCTTTCACAACTATTTCTCTCGGGAGTTTATCTTTTGGCATCGTTGTGCCTTTAAAAATCACCATCGGTGAAACTTTTCTCCCGATGCCGTGCAGCTCAGAACACAGGTGAAGTGCGTTCATGTCCCAGTGAGCTGCAGGTCAAATTTCGAGGAACATCATCCATATTTATGATGTGGTGCGGCCCGATTCAGTGGGAGTGCATCTGATTTAATATAAAGAATTTCATTGGTTCACCTGAACCCGTTCGGCAATTTCATACGTCTAATGTTATGGGGCTCAGTTTTTTTGGCATGAAGTTTGTGAAACCGGAAAAAACCCAGGAAAAATCCATAAATTAGCCGCTTCATTGTTTAAGCCGCGGGGTTCAAAGCGTGGGGAAAAAGTAGCTGCTTATAGTCTGGAAAATACGGTATTAACATGTTTTGCTTAAATGATCAATGATTTACCTCGTTTTGCGAATCATCCTGGAAGGGACAGGACCCAATATTCTCTCCATCATGGCTAAGTGCTCTCTGTTATCATGAGTCTGGAAAAGAAAAGTCAGTCCCAGCAGTTACAGAAGAACCGACTTGCAGCAATTAGAGGGACTAAATGAAAAAGATTACATTGTTCTACAATACAAAAAATTAATTTTAATTCGACATCTGACCTCAAGCCAAATTGTACTCATGGTGAATAGCTACTGCTGCAATGACTTGCAAATACAGTGCTTTTTTTTTTTACTTTTTGAGACCTTCGAGAAAAAAATCTGCAAATACTTTTACAGCACTGAATAATGAATGAAAAAAAGTAGAAAAAACAGTTGCACACCTGAAAGAGTGTGAAGCCAAGGTAATACTCGAAGAGGATGCAGCCAATACTCCACACATCACAAGGCTGATTCCATCCCATCTCTGCAAATACACACATTCGCATATACATCAATAACACACCCCATGACTATACATAAAACAATGCATGCATGACCTTGTATTCTAAGAGCATTTTAAAACAAACTATGAATAGAAGAAAATAAATAAACAAATACAATATCAAGGATGCCTGGGACAATTAATGACAGTATTGGGAATCGCCATGCTATCATCATACTGAACAATGTAATTCCCAGGCAGAATACACTGCACAAACAGCTTTAGGATTGTGTTTTGTGACACACTTTCCTATTAACATATTGGTACCAAATTCAAACCTTACACTCACTAAACATCTTTTCCTTCTCTTTCACTGCTCACATGATTGCTTTCTTTTACAACGTAAATGAGATTTAATTTAAGAAAGTGAAACCCGTACTTCAAAAATGATCTACTGTTGTTTACCACAGAGCACACATCCGAGTAGATTTTACAAGCTTTGGGTAATAAAATATAATGAGCTGCTAATAATTAGCTATGTTAATAGATTATGTTGAGAAAAAAAATTTACATAATGGATGGTTTTTCCAGTTTGCGTCGGTTGCTGGAGCGGCTGAAAAGGTCTGCTGTCATTATTCAGTACGAGAGCGGCCTCTAGAGGCAAATCACTGACACAACGTGCTATTTTGATACGCTAGACTGCACGCTGCATGGAGAGCGCCTTTTAAAAACAGATCGGGTTTCGTCAAGTATGATCCAACCGAGCTATCGGCATCAGTAAAATCTAGTTTACTCTTGTCCTGAATATGCATTAATTTACATACATTTTAAAACTCAGTTGAAATCGAAGCAAAAGAAACTCAACAAGTTGTCACATTTTGATCTGCTTTGTGCAATTACACAAAAGAACATTTTTCAATCAATCAATCACAAACAAACTAGAGTAAAACATGCTGACCATTCAAAGCAGTTCCTAGAAGCACAGAGCCACCTAGTGGTAATTGGTTTATGTCACTGAATCAGGGGTCCCAAACTTTATTTAGAAAAAGAAAGGGGGGGTGGGGGTGGGGGGAGGGATTTCGTTACAAATTACCATAATAATCACATCTGCAAGCACAGAAGCAAACCGTCCGTATTTTGAAATGCACCGGGAATCACATGTGAATGCATTTACATTAATTGCGCATGGGCAACTTTACATCTTTTAACTATTTTATGTCTAACTGATGGAATAAAAAGGAAAACAATTTTCCTCTCTCAGATTTCATAGTATTTCCTATGAATGTTCGAAGTTTTACCTCTGAGCTGTTTTGCGTTCTGGTCCATCTCAAATTTTGGGATTTTGAGATGAGGTTCATGACACCAAACACGACAACAGCAGGAACATTTTGAGAGAAACAGAGCTTGAGACTTGAATACAAGAACTTACCGAGAATCACCTCAGGTGCGCGGTAGTGCCTGGTGGAGACAATTGTACTGTGGTGCTCATGGTCGAATGTAGCACTGCCAAAATCGACTACTCTTACTGCAGTGCTCTTCACCATCCGCTCGTCTCTCTTCTAAACCAAAAAACACGATGCACCCATATGAACGTAGCATTATAACGATCCAGATGTATATTTTATTTTATGCGAGGGGGCACACGCTCACCTTTTCTACGTTGTACGTTATGCTGAAATCCGAGTTGACAAACAGAATATTCTCAGGTTTTAAATCTGTGTGTGTCAGCTTGTTGTCATGCAGAACTGTAGAGAAGATAAAAAAAAATAAATGGCAATGCTTTTTACAAACTCCATTCATAGATTTAGGATTTGGTTTTATTGCCGTACTCACACTTAACAGCGAGGCAGAGCTGGTAGGCCATGTGTCGGACCTGACTGATGGAATAAGGCAGGTAATTGTTCTCCTTCAGGAAGTCAAAGGTGCTGACTGCTAACAGCTCAAAGCTGAGACACATGTGGCCGTGGTAATCAAACCAGTCGAACATCCGTACACACAGACTGCAAGACAGGACATTTTTATTTTTTTTTGTAGGCCAGGCAGGAGGTAAAATAACCAGAGTGTCTCCCAACTGGTGTCATTAATTCTCTAATTAAACTAAATGTTAGTACACTATATTGCCAAATGTTTGCAGACACCTGGTCATAAGTATGTTATGGGATATAACATCACCACATTGTTTCTTTTTGGTATTTAGAACAATTTTAATTGCTTTCATAATAAATACAGATATTATTCAAACATTACAAAAAAATATATATATTTTTCCCCTGGGTCCATCTTACAATACAGTCTCCTTACTGTTTGCTTTCAGGGTCTCGCTCTTTGATCCTCTCCAGTACATTGATCTCCAGTCGTGCAGCCTCCTTGTACTTCTCAACGTTTTTGATGATTTTCAGAGCTACATGGGCTCCACCTCTTAAATAATAATAACAAAAAAGTAAAATAATGTTAAAAGGAAATCTTACAACCAACTAAAACATCTAATTCATTCAGCTGTCCCTGTAAAAGTAAGGTTTACTTTTTTGCTGTGTGTATAAAAAAACAATATACTTTTTTTTCCAATCAAAAATACAATTCATAGTCTAATAAAAAAAAGAACCAAATCTGGAGGTAACTGAATAAAGCAAATTGCACTCATTATATATATATATATATACATACACACACACACGTGGTAACTTGACCTACGAGTGCATTAATGTACGAGTTTTCCGAGGGAGGAGTGGTCACTCGTTCGATTTTTACACACACACACACGCACAGCCAGATTTATTGTAAATGTCACACACCAACATAATGACAGCAATTGATTTCTACAGTTCTAAGACCACAGGACAGTCATTTTCAACAATGAACATTGCACTGTCTCACACACACACAAACTCTTAGTTTAACCAAGTCTACAAACAAAAATCTAATAATTTACAATAGTGTTTTTCTTTTACTATGCATGTTACTTAGTGGGACTTTTGGCATTCCTTGCCTTGAACAATCCCCTTCAAATCTGCCTCGTATTCCGTTGTTGCCACTCGAAGCAATTCTTCCACATGTGTGTCAGTCAGAACAGATCGATGCTTTGATTTGATTGATAAATTTTTACAAGGGGCCACATGAGAAACCTGAATTGTGTCAGAGGGCCACACCAACGCTAATATTTTAGAGATGCACCGAAATGCAAAAGTCAATGAAATCCATAATTTTTTGTGTTATGTCTTTTGCCTCGGCACCATTACTGGAAAACTTTCCTGCCTTTTCAAAAACGTCCTCTACAGACGGAGTGCGCATGCTCGGATTGACTTTACTTTTCTGCGCCGCGTTCTTCTCATATTTAGAATGGCAATCGGGATGTTTGGATTTCAGGTGATAAATTAAACCTGACTTGGAGAAACTCTTTGCAGATACACCTCCTCTTGAAATATCAGCATTGCATGTTTTGCAAATCACTCTTCGCACACCGCAGACATGTTGCTCTTATCCAGATAACCGTGTGCTGGTTGCGCTTTTCTATTGTGTCATTACAATTGTGTTTCGTCTGATATACCGCAAAGTTTCCCAGTAGGGGCAAGCTCATTTAAGTCTTAAAATACCGTATTGAACTCAAGCGAAGCAAACATGCACATTAAAAAAAACAAACAAACACAAACTTCGATATGAACGTAAGAGCCGCATAAAACCAGTCAAAGAGCCGCATGCGGCTCGCGAGCCGCGGGTTGGCCACCCCTGGTTTAGGGATACGTACAGTACAGGAGTGATAGTAAAAAACTAGTTTTCTCACCGCCTCCACACACACACCCACACACACCCACACACACCCGGCGCTTTCGTTAGTCGTCTCATCTCCAAGGAAAACACACTGAATAAAACCGTATTATATCTTTACATACTCTTTCTATTATGTTTTTATACAAGATTTGTTATTTAGAAATGTATTTTCCAATTTAATAACATGAAACATAAAAACGGGGTGTCATTTTGAGGGTTGGAACGGATTAATGTCCTTTTAAGTATTTTCAATATGGAAAACTGATTTAATGTGCGAGCAAATTGAGATACGAGCTCGTCCACCGAACGAATTAAACTCGTAGGTCAAGGTACCACTGTGTGTGTGTGTGTGTGTGTGTGTGTGTGTGTGTGTATATATATATATATATATATATATATGCAAGAGAGAGAGAGCGAGAGAGCGCTAGAACTGAAGAAATTTACAAATTTACCTCCGATGATCAATGCATTCCATCACACGTCCAAACGTGCCCTCCCCTAAAGTGCCGACAATTTCATCTGAGAGCGAGATAAAGGAGGGGGAGGAGAGATTTAAAAAAATAAAAAAGACAAAAAAAGGGAAGAAAACAATATTAACAAAAACGGTAGAACCAAAAGAACCAAATAGGCAGGCGATAAATGCCCTAGCATCACTCAACCCGACTAGTCACTACAAATTAGGCTAAAATGCTCAACCGATTCACACACCGTCCATCCGACAAGGTAAGCAAACAAGTAAAAGTATTCAACCCTGAAAATACTGTAAAAACTACTGGAGTGAAACATCATTCTGCGAAATCGCTGAATTTGCTGGGAAATGGATTAAAAACAATAAACAGGGAGCTGCTCAATCCCACCCCAAACTAAATTAATAACTAAATGGTCTAATTGAGACTAATGCATAGGTAGCAAAACTAAAATCTAATAATATGTTCTCTGAAAAATAAACAGGACCCCGAGTCGCTACATATAGACATTAAAATCAAGAAAATCTAAAGGACAAGGATATAAAAAGCTGTAAAGCTTTCTAAACATCCCTGTAATGCAGCTGGTTCACGGCTATAAAAAAATAAAATACCAATGCGTACGAGTATAATGAAAAAGCGTAACATTTCTATCGTGCTGTATAACATTCTGGTCTGTTCTAACAATCAAAGCCAACAACACCATGACCTCTTGCCCTCGCATGTGAGTGTGTATGCTCTGTGCTCCTACTGATAGGGAGAAAGGTTACGATATAAGAGTAGAGGAGTAGTAGTGGCAGTTTGTACATCTCTCTTGCAGGACGTCGCCACTCCGACAGATCAGGTGACCCTCCTCGTCGTCCCTCACACATAGCGGCCGCGTCCCGCTGGCACTCCGCTGCTTTTCGGCCCCCCCGACCAGGGTCACGAGTCACCACACGACCGCCAAAGCAGGAGGGGCGTGGGCCGAGAGGGGAGGGTAGAAGGGGCAGCCGTAGCCACGGCGATGATGAGGAGCAGTGGTGGTGGTGTACGTAGGTGATCATGGGGTGGTTCGTATGACACCACGTGAGAAGATATATAACGATAGGGATATAGTGCAAGGGAACAAGTCAAAGATCACATTTTGTCCCTTTTGCTTGCTTTCTACATGTTCTCCCCTCCCCTCAACCTTCTGTCTAGTGTCTCTGACAAAAATAAAACCTGCATCATAAACATTTTTTTGTATAGAAGAGCAACACATAAGCATGACATTACACAAGTTGATACCAAACGAGAAAAAAAAATAAAAATAAGGCAATCAATGGAGGAAAACAATCTACACAGATCTACTTTTAATTAAATAATCTCTCTTTTTACTTTTTCTAAAGCGATAAAAGAAAGAAAATAAAGAAATAAAGAGGTGGTATGTATACAAAAACAACGGTATATTAAAACGAATCATTTTATATAATTGTTATATGATGACTGCAAGATAACTTAAGATCTAGAAAAATGGGCAGGTTTTATTTATTTTTTTAAATATATACTAACAAATCAAAAGGGGATAAAAAAAAAAAAAACAAACAAACAAACAAAAAAACAACCAACCAACCAAAAAAAAAAAAACACAAAAAGAGAGTTCATACTTACCCAGTCCTGGAGCTGTCGAGAATAAAATGTTAATGAGCAAAAAAGAGAGAGAAAGGGAGAGAGGGAAAGAGAGCAAGAGAGAGAGAAAGAGAGAGAGCGAGAGAGAGAGGCCTGGGCTGGGAAGTACTCACCGAGGAGGATGGGCTATAGGACCTGGTTCTACGCCGCCTTCGTTTGTGCTTACGCCTGCTGCTTTTGTGGCGCTGGTGTGTGCGGCGGTAGTCGTAACTGGTCGAAGGGTCGCGTGAGTGGTAGCCATCCGGGGACAGTCGCTCACGTTCACGGTCTCGTTCGTGCTCCTGCCGCCGATAGCCTTCGCCATAGCGCCTGTCGAACGGCCGCCGGTCTATAGAACGGTTGTCGTAACTGGAAACAAAAAAAGGTATACAGACAAATTTTTATTCAAAAAGAAAAAGAAAACTGGCCAGTGATATACACTTTTTATAAATCTTCAAGATCAAATTATTTTTTGGAATTAGTGCAGCAGCTATCGATTTTCTTAGTAATCGTGTATTCTACCGATTAATCGGTACTTTTTCTTCATTGAAGAGCAATATTAAAAATACAAGAGAAAACAAGACGCGTCTTTAAAAACTAACAAGTCGTTTGTTTCCTTTTAAGAAAAATTAACAGTTCTATTGATAAAATTGCAATCTGCGAAAACTAAACCCTTTTAGTGCATTTAATTGCAATATTACATCAAAATGCAAATAAATAAATAAATAAATAAATAAATAAAAAGTCATTAAAAGTCTTAAATAAAAATATAAAAATCAATTCCTCAAATGACTTAAATAAAAAATAAATAAATTAAAAAAAAAAGGTAAACACAATGAACAGTGTTTTCTTTCATGTTTTAGTTTGAAATGATCCCAAACTTTGGAAACCTTCTGTTGTATTCTTTGGTCTGAATTGGTCGAAGCGGTCCAGAGTTAAGCGGGTGGTGCGTCCGTAATAATGGTCCGTAAGGAAACAGTGCTCTGTGTGTAGTTAAATGGACTAAATGAAGCATCGAGGGAAATAATTTGCCTCAATGCTTTTTTGTATTCGACTTACTCAAGCCCTATTTGATATTATTCCAATTTACATTTACACCATTGATCAGACATCAAATACTAACAGTTATTACTTAGACTTACAGTTATCTCAATTATACAGCTGAGAAATTAAGGGTTAGGAGCCGTCCTTCAGGCCCCAACAATGGCAGCATTGTGGTGCTGGGATTTGAACTCATGACCTTCCGATCAGAAGTCCAACATCTTACGCACTGAGCTGACCCCTTCCACAACTTACTACATCTGGGGGGAAAAGCGTTTGTGCGCTTTCAAAGCGAACGCTCAGAAGACAAAAATAGAATACTTTTGTTCTGAATAAACTTATGCCAAGTTAAACAGCGTTATCACGGCTATTTGTTAACACAATAATATTATTATTCAATATTGAATATAACTTTCCCAGGTAATCACAATCATAGAGTTTTCTTGTTTACCTCCTGGATCGTGCATAGGTTCCATCCTGCCTGTGTCCACGTCCCCTTCTTTCTCGGTCGCTGATCGAGGAAAAGGATCGTGAGCGCCGGTGTCGAGGCTTTCTCCCGCGATCTCGGTCACGCTCGCGATAGCGGTCCTGATAGCTGCTGCGGCTGACCCGCTCCGACGACGGATACCGCCGAGAATGGGGCATCTGATCGCAAACACAGATATTTTAAAAGGATTTAAATTATGAAAGAAATGAACCTTATAATATGCATAATAAAAAAGGCAACCCTTTCCTTTTTTTGTTGTTTGAGTAACCTGAAAGCTATATAAAACAAGGTTTAAACCAAAACTGCAGCAAAAGTGTCCGACTTCGCTGAGAAAAGTCAGTCTGGTCCTTAAAGTATGGTCGTGTTCCTGTCAGTCAATCAGACACGATGGGCCATAATACAACCTGAGCATGGAGCTTCCAAAAATAACAACCATTTAAATATATCCAAGGAGCATCCAAGATGGCGGCGATGAGGTTGGTTGCAGTCACGACTTTAATACACTTTGATTTATGAACAACAGCACCGAACTGTTTGAGAACTAATTGATAAAAACATGACTAATCTTCCCTAAAAAAAAAACAAAAAAAAGAGAGGTCGCCCGAGTTTTGGGCAGTTTTTAATGATTCTGCATTGGCCGATTGTGCTACAAAATTAGGCTGATTATTAGGCAGGTGCATCTGACACACCAAGCCGTGCGTGTACTTTCTGTGCTTGTGTGGGACAACATAACTCTCCCATACCAGTAGGTGGCGGCAGTCCATATTCGGCATCCAAACAGGGAAACAGGAAGTGCGAAAAACAAGCAGCGTTTCCACCTGCCGTGATCATTTCTAAACGGATTTGTGTAGCTTCAATCGTGTCTTTTAAGTTGCCAAGACGTAAGCAAGAATAAGTGAAATTATGTTCCTTGTTTAATAAACATTTAATTTAAGCAATTTTCTGTGTCACGTGTTAATAATGAAGAATTTGATTTTATGCTGAAAATCGACCAAATTGACATCATATATCGGCTGCCCTGATTTCTAAACATTCGACATCAGCCAGAGAAAAAACAATATCGGTCGACCTGCAGGAAAAAAACTTCAAATGTGTTTCTGAGAACATTCTGTAGACAGGGTTAAAAAGGTAGAGCAGCAGACACAGTATTAATATGTGAATTTTATGCATTGCATTCGAATATCTCGAGCGGAAAAGCAAAAAAAAAAAAAAAAAAGATTACATTTCACTTGTACTTTTCACATTTAACGCACAAACCACAAAAGCTATTTTAATGTGTGTGATTCTATCCAAATGTAATTCAACTGTGACATTTGGCAGGTATTAAAGAACATTTTACATACAAAAGAAATATATTTTATAATCCTTAAAACTGATCACGAGCCTGGGGAAAAGCATGGATGGCCTACATTGTGACTAAGTAATGCACCTGATCAACAAAAACAAAAAAGTATTGGCAAATACTTAATGGAAAACATTTCAACACTAGGGTAAGAAAATGTATTTTATATACCATAATTTCCGGACTATTAAGCGCACCCATATATAAGCCACTGAATTTGACAAAGATTTTTACTTTGAACATAAATAAGCCGCACCTGTCTATAAGCCGCAGGTGTCTACACTGAAACTAATGAACTTTACACAAGCTTTAACAAACAGTGTCTGTTACACGGTGTAAGGGTTGAAATATGTTGTGGCTCCTTTAAGAGCAGAGCGGTATTTTGGGAATAGCCTGCCACCGCATTTTTTCCGGTATTACTGCATGTGTGCAAGACCGAGGAATATGTCCATATAATTTTCTGATGCTCATTTCTAAGTTTCTCTGACTAACCCGTAACGCTGTTGCCAAGAAAAATAAAAAAGCACTAGTTTTGGAAAACTGTCTGTGCTTATATGATTTCTGTTGCAACTGGAGTTAGCGAGCTCTCCCTTCACCCAGACTCAATGCGTTACAACGGCTTGTATCTAAACAGTAGCCTACCAAGAAAGTCATTGTTCGCTGCCTTCCTCCTTCCTTTCACAACTATTTCTCTCGAGAGTTTATCTTTTGGCATCGTCGTGCGTTTAAAAATCAGCATCGGTGAAGCTTTTCTCCCGATGCTGTGCAGCTCAGAACACAGGCGAAGTGCGTTTTTCATGCCCGGTTGTTTTCAGCGTGCAAAATAATTTGGTTTTTTGGCTTGAAGTTTGTGAAACCGGGAAAAACTCATGGAATCCATATATTAGCCACTTCGTTGTTTAAGCCGTGGGGTTCAAAGCATGGGGAAAAAGTAGCGGCTTATAGTCCGGAAAATACGGTATATGAAAATGCTTAGCGAGAACAATGACTGAAATCAATTAATCGCTAATTCTTTTTTTTTTTTTAAACAAAGTATACTATAAAATAAACAGAAACATCAGATGAATAATAAAGCTATGCTCGTTCACTAACAGAAAAATGTGAAATAGTAGATAGATGCAAAACACAAAATTTTTTATTGTGTAATAAACTGTGCTTTTTTTTTTTCACATTTCAGTCAATTAATGAAGAAACCATGGCTTTCAGCTGTGGTGGTGTTTTTTTTTTTTGCATTGTAGTTGTTGATGTGCAGCAAGAAATCTACCTTTATATATATATATATATATATATATATATATATATATATATATATATATATATATATATATATATATATACACACACACACACACACACACACACACACACACACATACATACACACACACACACACACACACACACACTTAGTGCCCTCTGGGTGTTTTCTCATGCATGCAGTGTTCAGTCTGTTTAAATCAGACTCTGGTGTGTGGGGGTTTTTTTTGTTGTTGTTTGTTTGTTCTTGGTGTGGAACGGATTGCCTCAGCTCTTGGTGTTTATTGTGGATCGGTGTCAGAACGCTGCAATAGCACTTTGAACGCGCAGATGAAAACAGGTGGTTGGAGAAGCCGTCCACAATACTCCCAATTATTTTGCTCAATAGGATTCAGGTCATTCGGCTTCAGAATTTCACGTTGGATTAGGTGTTTTCCTCAATAAAACCGCAGCTCCCCAGTACCAACAGCACTCATGCAGCCCCGGACCATGATGCTACCACCACCATGCTTAACTGTAGGCAAATTAATTTTTTGGTGCGCCTCACCGAAGCATCTCCACACATGCTGGACACCATCTGAGCCAAACAAGTTTATCTTAATCTCATCAGACAGCAGGATATGGTTCCAGGATCCGACTTGCAGTGTACGGCGTCCGGTTTAAGACCTTCCCCATTTGCAACATCTAAAGTAACGCTGCTACACTCATACATCTGTTTTTGAAGCAGCTTCAGCACATGATGCACAGCACGAGGACTCAACTTCTTTGTTTGACCCTTGCGAGGTCTGTTCTGAGTGAAATCCTCTTGGAAAATTTCTGTATGACCCTGGTCACTGTACTGTAACTCAGTTTCAGGGTGTTCACCGATCTTCTTATAGCCTTCTTTGTGAAGAGCAACAATTCTGAAATCCTCAGAGAGTCTTTACCATGGGGTGCCATGTTGAACATCCAGTGGTCAGTATGAGAGAAATGTACTCAAAGCACCAAATTGTAACTTCTCTAATACAAGATACACACGTTTGCACAATCCTGACGAAAACATCAACACGATGAATAGGCTTTGCACGTTTACACATGGTGGTACTCACTTCTGTTGCCATTTATTCTGACAATAACGCTGTATGTTAGACAGTAAATCTGTACTGCTACACAACCTGCACATTAACTACTCTAAAATATATCCAAGTTTCATTTCTATAGTATTGTTCTTTAGATGATACTACACAGGTTGCTGAAATTTGAGGGGTGCAATTACTTTTGTAAGTTACTGTGTGTCAAGATCACTTTATCTTTCTCTGTATGTATGTATGTAGATAGTAAAATATTATATATATATATATATATATAGGTTTTATTAATGACTATTTAGGGTACATTTATGTATGTATATATATTTACACACACACACTCTCTCTCTCTCACACACACACACACACACACACACACACACATCCCTGATGTGCTTCTTCAGGCCTTCCTACTCTAAACAGCTCCAACTCGAACCTGAACTAGCCGACTTGCTAACATTAACATGCCCCGTACTACAAACTTTTATCAGGGTTTTTTTCACATAAATTTGCATATATTAAACATTAATAACTCACTAATTCCTCACCCGTCACAGTGCTCGAGACGTTTTCTGTGAGGTGTCACTATAATACAGATATGTTCAGTTAGCTGCAGTGTGCTATAGTGGTGTTAGCTTAGCTGTTAGCCTGTGTAGATACATTTAATCTCCAATCGAGCCGCCATCTTGAGGAGGGTTTAGCATGATGAGGTTGTTAGCTTAGCCGAGCTGGGAGCCAAAAAAAAAAACCTGTCATAAATCTCAAAGGTTTTAAAGTGAGACTAAAACTTGCTTTGTTACCGTTTTAGCAGCGAGGCCTGTGCGCTTATCCCAAAGAAAATCCGTGTTGGCGCTCAAGCGGAAGGTTTCTCGCTCGGCTGAATTTTGGACGACTAGCAAAGCTAAAGCGGCGAGTCCACCTCCTTCTTCAGCAACACCAACACTCAGGAGGCCGTGTCCCAAATCCAGACTCAGAAGAATGCGCCCTACTGGCTAGTTAGTGCAACTACACAGGAAGTACGATCTCCTCCCCCCCTCCCCCCCCCCCCTTTTTTTTTTTTCTTTTCCTCTTCTTCTTTTTCTTATTTTTCTTATTTTTCTTCTTTTTCTTCTTTTTCTTCTTCTACTTATTTTTCTTCCTCTTTTTAATTCTTTTTCTTCTTCTATTCTCCTTTTCTTCTTTTTCCTTTTCTTCTTATTTTTTCTTCTATTTTTTCTTTCCTCTTCTTCTTTTTCATTTTCTTCTTTTTTACCTTCCTTTTCTTCTTCTACTTCTTTCTCTTCTTCTTTTTCTTCCTTTTCCCTTTCTCTTCTTATTCTTCTTCTTCTTCTTCTTCTTTCTTTTTCTTCTTCTTCTTTTTCTTCTTCTTCTTCTTCTTCATCTTCTTCTTCTTCTTCTTCTTCTTCTTCTTTCTTCTTCTTCTACTAATTCTTTCTCTTCTTCTTCTTCTTCTTCTTTTTTCTTCTTCTTCTTCTTCTTCTTCTTCTTCTTCTTCTTCTTCTTCTTCTTCTTCTTCAACTTATTTTTCTTCCTCTTTTTAATTCTTCTTCTTTTTCTTCCTGTTCCTTTTTTCTTCTTCTTCTTCTTCTTCTTTTTCTTCTTCTTCTTCTTCTTCTTCTTTTACTTATTTTTCTTCCTCTTTTTATTTATTTTCTTCTTCTTTTTCTTCCTCCTTTTCTCCTTTTCTTCTTTTTCCTTTTCTTCTTCTTCTTCTTCTTCTACTTATTTTTCTTCCTCTTTTTAATTATTTTTCTTCTTCTTTTTCTTCCTCCTTTTCTCCTTTTCTTCTTTTTCCTTTTCTTCTTCTTTTTCTTTTCTTTTTTCTTCTACTTTTTCTTTCCTCTTCTTCTTTTTCATTTTCTTCTTTTTCACCTTCCTTTTCTTCTTCTACTTCTTTCTCTTCTTCTTTTCTTCCTTTTCTTCCCCCTTTTCTCTTCTTTTTGTTCTTCTGCTTCTTTTTCTTCTTCTTTTTCTTCCTGTTCCTTTTCTTGTCTTTTTCTTCTTTTTTCTTCTTTTTTTCCTTCTTCTTCTTCTTTTTGGTTTTTAACGTTAGCTGGCGCTTGCTTAATAAGTGCATTCCCGGAACAGAAGGTGAAAGTGGCAGTTGGTGTTAAAAAACTAAAAGAAGAAGAAGAAAAAGACCTTCTTCAACCTGACACTGTTCATAAAACCCATTTGAGTTTTTCTCTATTATTTGAAGTGTGCTATTTACATTTTCGTGCCCCAACATTATTCTCTTATAGATAATCTTTTCCTACCTTTATTTACCAAAACACTTTATATTTGAATAGACTTTGTTTATTAGACTGTAAAGAAACTTACCCTTTTCCTCATTATTGTATTTAACTTAATGGAACTTGTATCTCTATTGTTTTTCTCCATACAACCTGTTTAGTTAATTCTTGAATGTGTTTGGAGGACACTAAAGAGAATATATTGGTAGCTAGATTTAAGAGATATCAAACTCTTTAAGACTGAAACTGAGTCAGAACAAATTAAAACTCTCAGGTTTGTGTTCCTCTACCCACTGCATTGGCAGATGATTTGAAGTTCACTGATCCACTGTTTACCACTGACTTGGACGCTCTAGGTCTTTTGAGCCATCTGTATACACTTGTATATGTCGGGGGTATTGGATACTTAGGATCATGTGATATTTCAGTTTTTCTTTTTTAATAAATCTGCAACAATGCCAACAATTCTGTGTTTTTCTGTCAATATAAGGTGCTGTGTGTACATTAATGAGGAAGAAAAATGAATGTAATGATTTTAGCAAATGGCTGCAATATAACAAAGAGTGAAAAATTTAAGGGGGTCTGAATACTTTCCGTACCCACTGTATATTGAAAATGCCGATACCAAGTCAACATCTCGTTCTGATTTTTTTTTTTTTTTACCACCAACAGATGCAAATTTACATCTTGATATTATTTCCTTGCATTTCTTCTGCATATATTTTACTTCTCCAGCCAAAACTACATCTTACATTTTGTTTTGAACAGTTCTGAGAGACCCTTTTTATGAGCTGTTGATCTTTATGCCCCTGGAGGTTTGCCCAGTAGGTAATCATTAATTGCTTCCTTCTCAATTCTAGTGGCATCTCTAATACCAAGACTTGCAAAGCTGGAATGGATGTTGTCTTTACTGCTCCACAGCACTGTATCAATGCTTGGGAAGTACAATCCATTTTATAGGAAGTGTTCTTGTACTTCTTGTACAAAACTATGTTGACGCCTCACATAATCATCATCATTATCACACCTGTATGAGCTTCTATAAAACCGCTATGGTCACTTCCATCTCCAGGATAGATTTCTACAAGATTTTTGAGTCTGTCTGTTAAAACTGGTGTCCAGATTTGTGTTTCCAATCCAATCCCAAAGGTTTACATTGGGTTTAAGGTCAAGCAGCGTCTTTTCTCCAGCACTCTTTTGGAACAATGTAGTCCAATATATTATGTCCTCCCGAAATCCATTATCCTCTAAATCCAATATACTTCCACTGCTCGAGAGTCCAGTGACAGCGTGCTTTACAGCATTCTGACCACATTTGGTACTGCAAACAATGAACTTGTGTACCTCTGCTTGACCATGTCATTTCATGAAGATACAGATATGGAACAGCTGTATCTCATGAGACACTGTTCTTTTGCTGGTGTTGCTTTTTACTCTTTATGTGTTCCAGCTTTTTAACATTTTGCATGGCTTCATGACTGAACTGTTGTTTCTCCTAGAAGCTTCCCCTTCACAAAAATACCTACAATGGACTGACCCAAATTCACTGGTTCTCTCTCTCTCTCTCTCTCTCTCTCTCTCTCTCTCTCTCTCTCTCTCTCTCTCTCTCTCTCTCTCTCTCTAAAAAGGTTTTGGTCTTATAAAGCATTCAAATTTCTTTAGATTCAATTGGTGGGTTTTTGTTAAATGTGAGCCAAAATCATCAAAATGAAAAGAAATAAACACTTGACATATAACAGTCTGTGTGTGATGAATCTATATAATATACGAGTTTTACTTCCTGTATTGAATTACTAAAATAAATCAATTTTTTAATGATATTCTAATGTATCTTATAGAGGCAGAGTCTCTCAGAAGTAAAGATGGGCAGAGCATATACAATACGTAATTCAGAGGTGGGAAGGAACAGAGTACAAATACTTCGTTACTGTACTTAAGTAGATTTGTCTGGTATCAGTACTTTACTCCACTTTACTTGTCTTTATTTTTCAGACAACTTTTTACTTTTACTCATTACATTTTTACACAAATATCTTTACTTTTTACTTCTTACATTTTCAAAACAGACTCGGTACTTTAGTTTTTTATCCATTAATTAGGTGAAATATATATTTTTTATTTTCACTGCGCGCCGATTTCAGCCGAACAACCGATTTCCTGTTACTGCGCGTCTTTTTCAATCCACTGGTGTAAAGTCCTGACTCTCACTCACCACAGATGTAGACTAGTTTACAAAGCTAAGAATCAGCAGGGCAGAAGGCAGTAAGAAGTGCAGAGGTGGCAAAGGTACACACATCCTTTACTTAAGTAGAAGTACAGATACTCATGTTTTAAAATACTCAGGTAAAAGTTGAAGTACTGATCAAACTTTTTTACTTAAGTGAAAGTAAAAAAGTCTTGGCTCTGACATGTACTTAAGCAAAAAGTAGTTATTACTTCTACATGTTTTAGCTGTTAACTGGACCTCACATCATATTAATTCGATAGATAGATAGATAGATAGATAGATAGATAGATAGATAGATAGATAGATAGATAGATAGATAGATAGATAGATAGATAGATAGATAGATAGATAGATAGATAGATAGATAGTTCGATCTTTATTGTCATTGCATTGTACAGGTACACAGCAATGAAATGCATTTTGGCATCTACCAGAAGTGCAAAAAGTAGCAATCGTGCAAATAGTGCAGATAAATATGTATCATATGTACAGCATGTGATATATATGTAAGCATATGTAGAGTAAATCTTTGACTACGAAGCCATGCTGGTGTAAAAGATGCAGAATGCGGTTTAGCAATGTCTTGATGAAATATTCAAGAAAAAAAAGTCATCTAAATGAAAGCATAAGGTGCTTTTGTAAATACATTTCAGAATTAATGGTGCCTTTCCAGATGTGCAATCTGCCCATTTCATATGCACTTATGAGCCCCCATACCATCAGAGATGCAAAGCGCTGATAACAACCCAAGTGCATCCCCCCACACACACATCTTCTCCCCCCACATCCCCCTAACCACCTTCTTTATCCAAGAGGAAGCAGCGTCCACGGTTTCCAGAAAGAATTTAAAATGTTGATTTATTTGACCACATAGCAGTTTTCCACTTTGCCTCAGTCCATTTCAAATGAGAAGAAGATGGATCGTTACTGGATCATGTTCACATATAGCTTCTTGTTTGCATTTAACCAGCATTTGTGGATGACATGTTTTCTGAAGGTGCTTCTGAGCCAATACAATGATTTCCATTACAGAACTATGCCTGCTTTTAATGCAGTGGTGCCTGAGGGCCCGAAGTTCACGCCTGTACAGCACTGACTGTCTAATGTGGAGAGTTCTCTCCATATTCTCTGAAGCTTTTCATTGTTTTATGTACTGTAGATGATAAAAAATTTAAAGTCTTAATTTGATGTTAAAGAACATTATTCTGAAATTGTTCCCCAATTTGTAGAGAGATCAGAAGTGGTGCTGCCCATGCGATGACTCGCAGCTACAGATCCGCATGCTTTGTTTGTTTGTAGTTTTATTCTCTTAACAAAAAAAAAAAGGAGAAAATTCTAAGGGGATTAACGGAGAAAAGAGGTGTAGTTGTTTTATTGACTTTTATTTACCTGAGTATGTATTTATCTGAATTTAGACTATGGACAAGATTTCAGTATTTCTTGGGAGTTTCTTTAACAATGGTACCAGCCCAAAAGTCTTTAAAAAATTCATCTTCCTAAAATCATTTTGGCGAATTTGCAGTCTTTATAAAAAAACTAAAACAAACAATGATCTTTAAGCCACGGCGAAGTTCCAGCCTGAATGTTCGCATGATGGTGCTCGTGAAGACTCGGCTCTCTGATGGTGAAGGTAACGGGTAAAGTGCTAGGAGGTGGTGTATTTCTGTATATTAGATAAATCCGTGTTGGTTAAGGAGAAAGTGTGCAGTAAATATATTGAGTATATTGAGGTAATGATATTGACTGTGGCATTAAGACCACCATTAAGATTTTTTGCTCAGGAATTTCCTAAGCTGTTTGTCACAGTAATTTACATTCATCCCCAAGCAAATCATTGGGCCACTACAAGCAGTAAATCACAATTGTATTATCCAACCTCAGATTATAATATGGTGATACTTGTTCCTACGTATAACTGTCCAGAAACGTGAAAAATCACGATTAATCGAGATGATAAATTGGTCCAAAGATGCTACGCTACATTTACAAGGGTGTATGAAATGGACAGATTGGACTGTTGTTGTTGGTTTTTTTGGACTCTGGCTTGGACGTTGATGAAGTAACAGATGTAATTTTTAGTTATGTGACGTTTTGAGAGGATATTTTAATACCTGTGAAATTGTTAAAGAAGTATTCTTACAGCAAAACCTGGGTTACAAAATCATTTAAGATTCTTCTTTTAAAAAGAAATAGGGCAGAGAGAGAGAAAGAGAGAGAGAGAGAGAGAGAGAGAGAGAGAGAGAGAGAGAGAGAGAGAGAGAGAGAGAGAGAGAGAGAGGTCTCTAAGAAAAAAAAAAAAAGAAATGAAGTGTGAAATTAAGAGGGCAAAAGCAGCCAATAAGGAAGATCTTGGGTTAAAATAAAAAATGGGGAATCTAGGTTCTGTTTGGGAGGGGATGCATTTAACAGGTCAGGATAGTAGGAAAATAGAATAAGAATAACTGAATTCAATTAAATGAATACAGTTCAGATGCAGTTTTGTCACAGGATTTTATTCATTTTGAATTTGATACTTATGATTTTAAACAGGAAATTGAGGGTTGGAAAAATAAATGTAGAATAAACCAGGAGTCTGATTGTGCCTTTTTTAATATGGGTGATCAGGATGGCACCTGGCCCTAATAATATAAGGTGGTAGATTACTTGAGCAAGGTGCCAAGCATTTAGGAGCAATATTTTATACGAGTATTTCTCTCAACAACAAAAGTTCCTGCACAGTGGAAGTGGGCTACAGTGATTCCACTGGAAATAAAATGTAGACACTAGATGACTTTCAACCTGTGGCACATACATTCTTGGGTATGACATGTTTTTAAAAAAAAGTAATTACGCAAAATTTTATTTCATTTTTCATTTGCATATACACTTCCCGTGGGCTCACCACCTGCAGGAGGGACCGTAAGGGACGGTGCTGTGAGGATTGGGCAGCAGTCGAAGGCGGAGGCCTGCTTAGACTGCTGCCCCCGCGACCCGAATTACGGATAAGCGGAAGAAAATGAATGAATGAATGAATTTGCATATACAGTGAGGAAAATAAGTATTTGAACACCCTGCTATTTTGCAAGTTCTCCCACTTAGAAATCATGGAGGGGTCTGAAATTGTCATCGTAGGTGCATGTCCACTGTGAGAGACATAACCAAAAAAAAAAATCCAGAAATCACAATGTATGATTTTTAAACTATTTATTTGTATGATACAGCTGCAAATAAGTATTTGAACACCTGAGAAAGTTAATGTTAATATTTGGTACAGTAGCCTTTGTTTGCAATTACAGAGGTCAAACGTTTCCTGTAGTTTTTCACCAGGATTGCACACACTGCAGGAGGGATTTTGGCCCACTCCTCCACACAGATCTTCTCTAGATCAGTCAGGTTTCTGGCCTGTCGCTGAGAAACACGGAGTTTGAGCTCCCTCCAAAGATTCTCTATTGGGTTTAGGTCTGGAGACTGGCTAGGCCACACCAGAACCTTGATATGCTTCTTACAGAGCCACTCCTTGGTTATCCTGGCTGTGTGCTTCGGGTCATTGTCATGTTGGAAGACTCAGCCTCGACCCATCTTCAATGCTCTAACTGAGGGAAGGAGATTGTTCCCCAAAAACTCGCAATACATGGCCCCGGTCATCCTCTCCTTAATACAGTGCAGTCGCCCTGTCCCATGTGCAGAAAAACACCCCCAAAGCATGATGCTACCACCCCCCATGCTTCACAGTAGGGATGGTGTTCTTGGGATGGTACTCATCATTCTTCTTCCTCCAAACACGTTTAGTGGAATTATGACCCAAAAGTTCTATTTTGGTCTCATCTGACCACATGACTTTCTCCCATGACTCCTCTGGATCATCCAAATGGTCATTGGCAAACTTAAAACGTGCCTGGACATGTGCTGGTTTAAGCAGGGGAACCTTCCGTGCCATGCATGATTTCAAACCATGACGTCTTAGTGTATTACCAACAGTAACCTTGGAAACAGTGGTCCCAGCTCTTTTCAGGTCATTGACCAGCTCCTCCCGTGTAGTTCTGGGCTGATTTCTCACCTTCCTTAGGATCATTGAGACCCCACGAGGTGAGATCTTGCATGGAGCCCCAGTCCGAGGGAGATTGACAGTCATGTTTAGCTTCTTCCATTTTCTAATGATTTCTCCAACAGTGGACCTTTTTTCACCAAGCTGCTGGGGAATTTCCCCGTAGCCCGTTCCAGCCTTGTGGAGGTGTACAATTTTGTCTCTAGTGTCTTTGGACAGCTCTTTGGTCTTGGCCATGTTAGTAGTTGGATTGTTACTGATTGTATGGGGTGGACAGGTGTCTTTATGCAGCTAACGACCTCAAACAGGTGCATCTAATTTAAGATAATAAATGTAGTGGAGGTGGACATTTTAAAGGCAGACTAACTGGTCTTTGAGGGTCAGAATTCTAGCTGATAGACAGGTGTTCAAATACTTATTTGCAGCTGTATCATACAAATAAATAGTTTAAAAATTATATATTGTGATTTCTGGATTCTAAGTGGGAGAACTTGCAAAATAGCAGGGTGTACAAATACTTATTTTCCTCACTGTAGAGCTAAGCGAGGTGTAGAGAATGCAGTAGTGATTCTCCTTGCATGTGCATGGACCAGTTATACCACTGACAAATATACACTTTTTACACCCAATCATGATACTGACATGTTGCCAGTTAACCAAATTAGTTAGAAAATATACAGTTGTGTGAAAAAGTGTTTACCCCCTTCCTAATTTCTAATTATTTTGCATGTTTGTCACACTTTAATGTTTTAGATCATCAAACTAATTTAAATATTAGTAAAGGAGAACACAAGTGAACACAACATGCAGTTTTTAAATGAAGGTTTTTTTTTAAATTATTATTGAGGAAAAACAAAATCCAAAACTACATGGCCCTGTGTGAAGAAGTATTTGCCCCCTGTTAAAACTGTGGTTTATCACACCCGAGTTCAATTTCTCTCGCCACACCCAGGCCTGATTCTTGCTACACCTGTTCATCAGTCTGGAAAAGGTTATAAAGTCATTTCTAAAGTTTTGGGACTCCAGCGAACCACAGTGAGAGCAATTATTTACAAATAGCAAAAACATGGAACAGTGGAGAACCTTCCCAGGAGTGGCCGGCTGACCAAAATTACCCCAAGAGCTCACAAAAGACCCCACAACAACATCTACAGAACTGCAGCCTCACTTGCCTCAGTTATGGTCAGTGTTCATGACTCCACCATTAGAAAGAGACTGGGCAAAAATGGTCTGTATGGCAGAGTTCCAAGACAAAAACCGCTGCTAAGCAAAAAAAAAACAAAAACAAAGGCTTGTCTCAGTTTTGGCAGAAAACATCTTGATGTTCCCCAAGACTTTTGGGAAAATACTCTGTGGACTGACCATTACGTCTGGCCTAAAAGTAACACTGCATTTTAGAAAAAGAGCATCATACCAACAGTAAAATATGGTGGTGGTAGTGTGATGGTCTGGGGCTGTTTAGCTGCTTCAGGACCTGGAAGACTTGCTGTGATAAATGGAACCATGAATTCATCTGTTTACCAAAAAAGCCTGAAGGAGAATCTCCGGCCATCTGTTCGTGACCTCAAGCTGAAGCGAACTGCCAGCAAGTCCACCTCTGAATGGCTGAAGGAAAACAGAATGAAGACTTTGGAGTGGCCTAGTCAAAGTCCTGACCTGAATCCTATTGAGATGCTGTGGCATGACCTTAAAAAGGCGGTTCATGCTCCAAAACCCTCCAATGTGGCTTAATTACAACAATTCTGTATATTTGAGTGGAGCAAAATTCCTCCACAGCGCAGTAACAGATTAACTGCAAGTTATCGTAAACGCTTGATTGCAGTTGTTGCTGATAAGAGTGGCCCAACCAGTGGCCAACCACTGCAAGTCCAGGTGTAATACTTTTTTTTTTTTTTTTTTACTTTGTTGCCCCATTTAAACTTTTTCAAACGTGTCATGGCGATCAAATTCACTGCATGGATCTAAAATAAATAACAATAACAACCTGTAACTTTCCATGTCAAAACAAAGCTGCATAAATCTTCCAGAATGTATCCTGTTCGCAGACGTCATGAAATTTTCACAAATGCTCCAGCATTGCTTTATAAAATATTTACACAATTTCCATCATTATTTTATCATTTAAAATACTTAGATATATTTGCTTAATAAATACTACAGTTAAGAAAATGTAGCTGTTTAGTCAAGATTTCAACTGTTTTATTAACAAGTACAACAAATGTAACATTTTTCAACTTATTAGACGTTTAACTGATTAAAACATGCTAAAATCATGCTGTTTACAACCAGACTTTATTTCCCGGAATAGAAATTGCAAAACAGAACATGTGACACAAATCTCTAGTTTCCATTGGTCCTTTACAGTTGAGCGCGATATAATTCAGAAATCGAACAGTCAGTTTTGAAAGGTTTCTCGACGTTACATGGAGGAACTCAAAGTAACCGTCCGGAGCATTCGGCCGAGCCACAACAGCAAAGCAGCACCTTGCCCTCCACACTGCCTACTTCATAACTGTAATCCCACATCAGCTCCGTTCCAGCCCTGATACGCCTAAAACACACACACAAGCACCATTGTTAGTAGGAGTGCAGTGATTAAATACCACCTACAGGGTCTGTGATGAACACATGAATTGCATTCTGCATTAAACCCTGAGTCACTCACTTGCTGGTGAAGAACGCGACCCAGGGGAAGCGAAGGTCGTGCGTGTCCACGAAAACATTTTGGACGAATAAATTTGGATTGCAACTATGCTGTGGACAAAAGGGACAGATTGATTAGTGAGCAAACATTTTTATAACTTTTTACACACACACACTAAAAAGGTGCACTTTAACAGGTAAACTATATATAACATATGAGTATTGGGACACCTGATTTTTCCATGAATGTGTGGTTTTTCCCCAAACAGTAACCACAAATTTGGAGGCCTACAATTATATACAAAGTCTTTGGATGCCGTAGCATTAAATTCACTAGAAATCTTTTCAATTAAAACTTCCCTTCACTTGAAGGGAGACCCAAAATGTGGAATGGGATATAAAAAAAAAAAAAAAAGCACATACAAATCTTATGCACCAGAGCACTAAAGTATGAAATGGAAGAACATAGAAAGGATCAGAATTTCTTTCACATTTAACCTACATGTATATAAACCTGCGTGCTTAAGTTGCCATTTAGATGAAAATGAATATCATTAAGTTACCTTGTCTGGTGCATTTATACAAAAACAATAGATAGTACATTTACATTTAAGTGTAAAGAGCCACTCACAATTATCTCTTTAATAGAACTGGGCAGTTGAGGGTTAAGCAGTGGCGGCTTAGTGGTGCTGGGATTTAAACTCATGACCTGATTCTCTTTTATAGGAAGGTGGTAGCTTAGTGGTTAAGGCATTGGACTTTGGAGCTGAAAGTAATGAGGTTAAAATCCCAGCCACACCAAGCTGCTACTCCTGGGCCCCTTGAGGAAGGCCCTTAACCTTATAGCTGCTCAGCTGCATGAATGAGATAAATGTAAGTCGAAATGCCATCATTGGAAAAAGATACCACCACATAATAGTAGCGTAATCCCCCGCAAACCCATATCATACTCCCACACACTTTAAACACATAAAAAACATTTGGCAGAATATATCGAGATGAAGTTTGTGTAAATTGGTAGAAATACAGTGCACCGTATCACATTTATCACAGCCTACACTTCAAGGCTCTTCTCTGTTCTGGCACCGAGGTGGTGGAATGAACTTCCCCTAGATGTCCGTACAGCGGAGTCCCTGATTATCTTCAAGCGACGACTGAAGACCTACCTCTTCCTGAAATACCTAAATGAGCACTTTCCAAGTTTGTAGAATTCTAATTATATTTATATTGAGTTTGTAATCTTGCGTACCAGTGTAGATTTATTCATTACTAGAGATTTAAAGCACTTTTGTACGTCGCTCTGGATAAGGGCGTCTGCTTAAATGCCGCAAATGTAAATGTAAATTCATAGTGAGTACGTGTTCTGTACAGCAGTGGTCCCCAACCTTATTTGCTCCACGGACCATTCATTTTGTTCATTTTGCTCGCTTGGGGGTTTTAATTTAGCGTTAACGTATTACGTGTTAGCGGCCGGAGCAGCCCCTTTAAGAAGGTAGCGGATGGAGGTAAGACATGTGACCGAGGCATCATGACATGCATCAAGAGTGAGTCATAGACAGATGTGGCGGAAAGAATCCTGATATTTTCCAAAATAAAACATCGTTCAGAATCAGATAATAAATAAAACGGAAATAATGTAAGTTATGTATTCTTTCTGTGCGGCCCGGTACCAATTACCCTGGGGGGTTGGGGACCACTGGTGTACAGTATACACTTCTGTAGTAGCCTATGCGTAGTTTCTCTGCTTGTTTATTGGTGTGCAAGTGTCCTATGGCGGCAAAAAAGAGGCAGAGTTAAAGATAGACGTCTTCGCATTCTTTAATTTCTGTACTGTACTATAATTTCAACATAAAACTCTGTAAAACAATTCCCTATAAGTGTTATTGGTCTATGGTGCTCTCCGCAAGAGACCGGGAAAATCATCCAAACTAATTAGTTATGTGGCAAACGCAATTCCGCAATAAACCGGGGGCGCCAGATTCAAACCGCGGTCAAGCGGGGGATTACTGTAATATTGTTTGTGTTGGTATGGTCTGTGTGTGTAATATTTAGCCAATTCAAAGTCAGAACAGAACATCGTGTTATGAAGTTTTTCTTTCTCAATTATTTTGATTGGAAACAAATTCAACACAACGTGCTTTTGAAACACTCCTATTTTTCAATTTTAGCATTAGAATAATCTCTGAAACCCTGGACCGGTGTGTTTTCTCTCTCTCTTCACAAAACCCACATTTATTTTCTTACGTTAATGAATCTTGCCAGGTTTCCCTCGTGCTTGGCGTCGATGAGATAGCAGGACTTTTCCCCGTTAAACAGGCTCCGAGTGCACTTCCTGTCATGCATCGTTTTCTTTTCTTGAACACTTTGCTCAGGTGCTGCTAGTGGCTTCACTCTCCTATGACTCGACTTGATGGCGAAAGAACGTGTTGACTTTTTGGCAAATCCGGTCTTTGGCCTTCCTGGACCTGAAAATGGATATATGAAGTGAGATATACAGCCAGATCTGTTTGAGGTTTATAAGAACGGCATGACCTATAAAAAAAACTTAAAAAAAAAAAAAAAAAAAAAAAGACATGAACCCTCTATTCTCATCTTCTTGGCCATGGAAGAGGTCACCTCGGTTTGCTTCTCTGAGAGTTTAGGAGATGTCTGGATATTATTATGCAATTCTGTCTCTGTATAAGGATAAAGGACAAATGAGTAAATGTATTTAAAAAAAAAAAACAAAAAAAACAGCAGCTCTGCGGACACTGATTTTTCAGCCTAGGCTCTTACTCTCTGGGATCTTGGCCTTTCTCCGTGTGGTGTAGCTCCTGTTTGACTTGGTTCCCGTATCATCGTTCGAGCTGATTTTATAATCCTCATCATCTATATCATCATCATCTTCTGATTCAACATCTCTTGCTTTTCTCTCTTCGTTACCGAGCTTCCTTTTCGTTTTTGTCTTTTGTTGGGTTGCCTCTACCTTCTCTAAGAAATAATGTAAATAGATTAGACTAAAAAACACACACACACACACACACACACACACACACACACACACACACACACACACACACACACACACACTCAATCTTACATAGATACTCTCACACACAGTCATACAACTGGTCACACACACAGTCACACAACCAGACACACAATTAGTTACACACAGACAAACACCCAGACACTCATACACACACACAGTCACTCGTGCACAGACACTCACACGCACACACACAAAACCTTACAGAGTACAGATTTTTACACACTCAGTCACACACTCACTCACCCAGACAGACAGGCGCTCACACAGACAGACAGACAGACAGACAGACGCTCACACAGACAGACAGACAAACATACGCACAGACAGTACCTTCACCACAGCTAGAACTCGAGTCCACTTGGAACATCCTATGTTTCTGTAATGCCCCTGTCGTCATGGTTACAAGAGTCTTCTTCTCGCTCTCCGTCTCCGAGCAGTAAGCTTCACTTTCATAGCCCTCCTTCAGTTTCTCCACTCCTTCAATGTAGTCCAGGTTTAACAAATACTCGTTGCCAGCCAAGGCACTTTCCCCATGTGACGTCTCATCAATGACTTTGCCTGTGCGAAACGTGAGAAAAAGGTGTAATAAATCACCGCTGCCCCTGTTGCGAATTCAGTGATGGCGAACTTACCTGTGAAAACGCACACGAAAGTACCCTTGGACATATCGTCCAGACAACGCAGGCCCCAACCTTTGTGCTGAGTCATGAAAACCTCCAGGCGCAGTTGAAGGCCGTGTTGAACCAGTCGGTTTCCACACAGCCACGGATCGCAGCGGCATTGAGCGTTACACTCGTACACCCTGCAGAGGGAAACAATTCGTAAGTAGGTCCTCAGTAGGTCCACGTTGACCATTTATTAATCCTACATAATGAGATTCAAAGGAACATTCAAAGCTTTGACAAATCCTAACAATAATACACACACAAAAAAAATAATACTTAAAAGTTCCTGGAGTTCCTAGGCAGACACCCTCCTCCAGAGGGCTCCACTGAGCTATCACTTCCCTAAAAATGCTACACCATACATGTATCATACAGAGCATCTTCGCTGAAGTTATTCTCACCCAGTGGGGACGTAACGTTGCAACCGTTTGTGTGTGTATCCGGCGGTGACATCCACAGGACCACCGGTGAACAACGACGTAGCCTCGATGGTCATCTGGTAACAGGCGCACTTGGTTCTGTAACACAAGCGCAGCAAATATGAATATAATGGAACGCACCACAAACTATACCATGTCAGAAGTTAGTGGGGCATGAAGGAACTGGTGAGGAGTGATGACAAATACGAAAAATAGCTATGCAAATTTAACATTTCAGCATCGCAATGCAAATATGGCAGATGAGCCCGTTGTCTTTTTCAGTCATAACCTTATAAAAAGATATTACTATTACACACACACACACACACACACACACACACACACACACACACACACACACACCTGTCTCGGCAGCCGTCAGTGCAGTCGCAGCCCACCATGAAGTCAAGGTTGTTGTTGATGAAGACACTAGAAGCAGGCAGCCTATGACTGGTGTAGGTCAGAGCGGGTGGAGAGACATCATTAAGCTCATTAACACAGGGCACGGGCACCGCCTCCTTTCCTCCGGATATGTCTGGCAGGAACAAACGAGGATGGCTGACCATCGAGGACGGGAGCAAGGCCCTTTTCACCAGCACAAATGGGTCCAAGCAGAACATGTCCAGGAACAGGAAATCACAGCGTGACTCAAACAGGAAGGCCTGCACCTCTTCCATAGCGCACATGCTCCGCCCACACGGAGCGCGATAGAAAACGTGAAAAGACATCTGAGGAAATCAGGGAAATCGTTACTAGGGTATCACACATCGGATTTTTCCGCCCAACAATCTGTACATTCTTAAAAGCAGTAAAATAATATTCCCATCACTGTCCTGAATGTTGTACTGAATGCTGCCGATATGCACATCACACCCACCTTCCCATCTAGACGCCGTCTTGCGGTCATGCGGCGAAAGCCATGGAGCAGCGGGATAAGCAGTGGATTCTGGCCACGGTGCTGATCCTTTTGGATCGGCCTCACGCTATACAGACAAGCCGGGCAGCAACGATGAGGTACATACTTTAGCCGGGGTTCAACAACGGGGAGAAGAGCATTCTGTGACCTGTTGTCCTCCTCCTCAGAAGAGGGGCGTTTAGTTCTGTAAAAAAAAATTAAAAATTAATTACTGAGCTAATGTATTTTCCATTTTTTTTATTTATTTTTAGTCTTTGTAGAAGCTTCGAGAACATTCTGTTGCCAATAATTGACGATGGTCGGGGCGATGCTAGGGGGGGCGTGGGTGACCCCGGGGGACATTTTTTTTCTCTTCAGGATACAATGTTATACAGAGGTGTACTTATAACAATTTTATAGACAAATGATACTATTTACAGTCACGGCGGAGAGTTGGGGTGGCGGGAAATGTTTACTTCTTCCTAGGGGGGGCTTACAATTTATTTATTCATGTAGGACATACGGCACTTTCAAACTAAAACAAAAAGGAGGCGTGTTTATCATGATTATTCTCACCTGTATCTTATTGCCCCCAGACTACTGTTTTTATTTCTGACACACACACACACACACACACACACACACACACACACACACACACACACACACACACACACACACACACACACACACACATTGACACAATGCATAATCTTAAACTTTGAACACTGGAGATTAGTTTATTATTTTGTTATGCACATGCATAGCCTATTAAAAGAGCATTATTACTATTAAAGACATGTTTTCATATTCATTGCTACTGAAATCAAAACATTTACTTGTGCATATGGTTGGTGAGGGAATCGAAGAAATAATTAGGCTACGTTAATAACTAGAGGTTGACTGATGCATTTTAGTCAACTATCAACCGCTAGTTTTAAAAAAGATACTTATTTAAAAATAAACAAAAATAACATTGCATGTAAAATAGTACTGTACTTTATTTTACACACACAAAAAAGTATTGAATAAAGAACGTGCCAACGGCAAAAAATAGGAATATAGTCATAAAAAAATAGAATTATATCATGAATAAATTATAAATAATAAATATAATAAAGGGCTCTCCGTGCAGCGAGCAGATTCACATGTAAAAAAAAATAGCACGTGGTGTCAGGAATTCGACCACTAGAGGCCGCTCTCGTAATGACAGCCGGAAAAACTAATTTTTTTTTTCTTCCCTAACGCTAACCGATGCTAAAATTCGACAGTCTGTAAACATCCGTAGAAAAAAATAACTGACTCACCCTGTGTTAGATGGTGTGGTACCCGAGGGCACAGGGTGTGTGGTGGTTTTCACGGTCGTCAGAGGCGACGGGAAAGCGATTCTGTTCAGGACGATTTTAGGTTGTGATATTGGATGACCCTCAAATGCCTTTGTCAGGTTTGATAATGTTGTGACTGGAGAAGCGATCTGAGGAACATTTGAAGCAGGAGAAGTTTTTAAGGGTTCAGCATTTGTGGTAACCTTTGCCTGGGAAGCAGCAGTGGTGGTGCTGGTTTTGGTGGTGGTGGTGCTGGTTTTGGTGGTGGTGGTGGTGCTGGTTTTGGTGGTGGTGGTAGTTGGAGTGTCGATGGTGGTGCTTGCGGTGGTACTTGTGTCGGTGGTACCCTTCTGAGGTGTAATCCGTCCATCTTATGAGGGAATTTGAGAAAAGTGTGTTCACTCACACAATTCCTTTCCGACACACACATGCACATGCACTGAGATACACAAGCACACTCGATACCTTTATTTACATCCTGTTCCTTGTGCTCAGCAATTCGCTTCTTGATCTTTTGGATTTGCTCCAATCGATTTGAGCCTTTATACAGCCATTCTTTCTCCCCCTCTTTCTGAAACAGTTAATAAACACCCATACACACGACTACCATCACCATCTATCAAAAAATATATATACCACACATTCACTTAATTCAGTTGCAGCGATATTTTTTAATAGTAACTACAAGCTTGGCCCGAGGTCCAGGTCAGGCTAAACCATCCCACACTTACCCTGTAGCAGACCTGAATCAAGCTACCATCCAGCTGAGTGACGGTACACTCCTCCATTTGACCGCCACGCTCCACCACGCTATCCTGGCCCACCCGCATCACTACAAACACGGGGTTCGGATACGCCTGCAAATATTCGTCCAGCTCGGCACGCCACACCTCGTCTTCTATGTCTTCAGACATGTTGCTCACTTCGGAGGGAGCAACAGAAGACAGACAAATAGGTAGGCAGGCAGATAGAGAGACAAATAGATAGACAGAAACAGACAGATAAATAGGTAGGCAAACAGATGAACATAGAGACAGATATAAATAGGATGGTAGACCAATAGATAGACACACAGATAGATAAATATGTAGATAGACGGATAGTCAAATAAACAGAGAGACACAAATAGTTAGACGGATAAACAGATAGATAAACAGAGAGAGAAATAGAGCGAGAGAGAAAGAGAGGGATAGATAGATGGATGAGAGAAAGAGAGAGAGATAGATGGATGAGAGGGTGGAGAGAGAGGGAGAGAGAGAGGGATAGATGGATGAGAGAGAGAGAGAGAGAGAGAGAGAGAGAGAGAGATAGAGAGAGAGATAGAGAGATAGAGAGATAGAGAGATAGAGAGATAGATAGATAGATAGATAGATAGATAGATAGATAGATAGATAGATAGATAGATAGATAGATAGATAGATAGATAGATAGATAGATAGATAGATAGGTAGGTAGGTAGGTAGGTAGGTAGGTAGGTAGGTAGTGAAATATCACAGGCCAAAAACATGTTTATTATCTTACTTGGCTTACAGACCAGATAGAGGTCTGGCAGAGCGATGTAGGCTGGACGGCTATCATCAAAAAACACCAAGAACCTAAAACAAACAGATGTCAGTACTTTTACTAGTCGTAACAGGTGAAAACGAACAAACGAAAGAAGAGTGAACATGCTCACCTCATACGATTCCTGCGGTCAGGCATCTCTGCCACTACCGCAGCATGGAGCCAGGACTGTTTATCTTCTCTGTAGCAGGCTACAACTCGACACCCCACAAACAGATCCTTCAGCATAGGAGGGTTCACACATGCCAGGTGATGAGCAGATAGAACACTCTTCCCTTTACCATTATCAAACAGGATCTTATACCTCGGACCAGACTCTAAGTGAACAAGCAAAAAATTACAAATTAAACACAGAAATGTTGGACTACTGAAAAGTATGAACATGTACAGAACTCAATACTCGGTCGGGGTTCCCTTTGCATTAATTACTAAAGCAATGCAGCGTGGCATTGAGGCGATCGGTCTATAATGCTGCTGATGTGTTGTGGAAGCACAGTTTGCTCTGATGGTGGCCTTCAGCTCTTCTACGTTGTTGGGTCTGGTGTCTTATATCTTCCTCTTTACAATACCCCATAGATTCTCTATGGTGTTCAGGTCTGGTGAGTTTGCTGGCCAATCAAGCACATGGATACCATGGACCTTAAACCAGGTATTAGTGCTTTTGTAGAAAAAAATTCTGACAATAATGTACGAGTGTGACAAATATGCAAAATTAGAGAAAATGCAGGTTCGTTTTGATTTATTTTTACAACAGTACAATGTTAACTTGCAGCTGCTGAAGCTGTTAAAGTGGAAAAAATTTCAAAAAAGTTTTTCTCTTTGGCTGTTTCAGTTTTTCATCAAGTTTAGATAGAAATATTGGGCACAAACAATTAATTCACAGTAAAGAACTCAGATGGTCGCTGTAGCGATAAAATATTTCTTGACAATTTAAAGGGACGGGCAGGTGCGGTCAAACCTCATACGCAATTATCAAATCATTCGTATTTCGACGAACTCATCTGCACTTTTGTAATATTTTGAGCTGTACCATTGTAGACTAGGGATGTGCATATCCATAACCGAGGCGGATGTGATTTGCATCTTGTTGCATATCCAACGAAACGATATATTACAATAAGATACATATGAAGCAGCTACCGACGCGATACGCTTCACCCATGTTACGATGCAACGAGATCCGATTTAGATTTGATCCAATGCGATCACAAGGTGATTAAATGCAATACGATGCAATAAAAAGTATTGTTGTGATACGTCATATTCACGTAGCGGCAGCGGTGCTGAGAGAACGCGTTTGAGAAACTTTAGTGAGGAGAAATCAATCTACATATTAAATATTGGGTCACAAATCATCGGCCACTTTCTAAATAATAAAAGTATAGCGCATCTGCCAATAATTACAGACTGTGTATGTATCGCGCATGGTGTTATGCGCTAGCTTCACTGTTCTTAGGAGCTCAGAAGATCACAACATTTGGTTTATTGATTATCGAGAGGTGAACACCATACATTATCCACAGCGGATGTTGTGAACAGTGAGCTGTTCTCATGGTATTACATCCAAAGCTTTTTTTTTAAATTGTAGTACCGTATTTTCCGGACTATAAGCCACTACTTTTTCCCCACGCTTTGAACCCCGCGGCTTAAACAAATGAAGCGGCTAATTTATGGATTTTTCCTGGGTTTTTCTCGGTTTCACAAACTTCAAGCCAAAAAACTGAGACCCAAAACATTAGACCAATGAAATTGCAGAACGGGTTCAGGTGAACCAATGAAACTCTTTATATTAAATCAGATGCGCTCCCACTGAATCGGGCCGCACCACATCATAAATATGGATGATGTTCCTCTGAGGTTTGACCTGCCGCTCACTCGGACTGTCTACAGGAAATGCGAATCATTCGTCACGCTGAAAACAACCAGGCATGAAAACACACTTCACCTGTGTTCTGAGCTGCACGGCATCGGGAGAAAAGCTTCACCGATGGTGATTTTTAAACGCACGACGATGCCAAAAGATAAACTCTCGAGAGAAATAGTTGTGAAAGGAAGGAGGAAGACAGTGAACAATGACTTTCTTGGTAGGCTACTGTTTAGATACAAGCCGTGTAACAGACACTGTCTTTCATTAAAGTCTGTGTAAAGTTCATTAGTTTCAATGTAGACATTTATGGCTTATTTATGTTCAAAATAAAAATCTTTGTCAAATTCAGTGGGTGCGGCTTATATTTGGGTGCGCTTAATAGAAATAAATCCCTTTTTACCGATGCCAATATGTTAAAAACGACGCATCGTGATACAAATGCCAATTGTGTCAATGCACCGTATCGTTAACTTGCTAGAAAGTGTTACTTTTCCACGTAAATCAGAGATGGAAACCTACCAGTTGTTTTGATGTCTAAAATGGTGCCTTGGTGCCATGTTTTAGTCCTCCGCCTTCCAAGAACACTCATGTTGACCTTCAGCGTGACCTCTTTCTGAACTTTAACAGGCGTCGCGGTTGTGGTGGGAGTAGTCGAAGCGGCCGGAGTGGTCGGAGAATTCTGGGAGGCTGAGAGAAACCGTTTGAGTTACTCATTGTAGAGAGGGAAAAAAAGCATGTTGAATGAAAAGCTAATGAACGCTAAGCAAGGACAGAGCCAGAAGAAATAAACAACACCTTCTTTGGCATCGGCTTGATTGGTTGAAGTAGTTTTGTTGGAAGTCTTGTCTGAACTTATGGAGTCTGAGGTAACAGATGGAGAGCAGGAGGGGGTAGGAGATTTATCCTCAGGGTTGTCACCTTGCTTAGGGTTGATACTCTTTGCATTTTCCGTGGATTGAGGTTGAACTGTGGTTTTAGATGGTGTGCTGGTGCTTGAAGGTGTCCTGCTGGGTTTGGGACTGGCCTGTGTATCATTTTTCTTTGCTGAGGTTTTAGATGCTTTGGATTTTTTACACTTAGAGGAAAGTTTCTGCTTGACGGTTGAGCATGTATTTGAAGATTTGGATGCAGATTTCACTGGGAGTGTGGCTGTTGGAGTAGTTACCACAGGTTCCTCTGTGGAAGCAGTCTCCGTCGTAGGCGCAGATGTTTCACTGGGCTTCTCAAGTCTATTTGTATCATTCGTGGATGCTGACGCTGTGTCTGGAATAGTGGTCGGTGGAGGGGTTTCAACAGTCTCGTTCATTGGGATAGATGATTCCAATGAAACGGGAGAAGAACTTTCTTCCTGAGCAGGCAAATCACAAGACGGTGGCTCACTAATTGGTATTAGGCTTCCTAAAGTCTTTATGGTTGTTAAGGGATTGTCAGAAGCTCCGTCATTCGTCAGAGTTGATGGTGGTTTGATTTCACTTGGAAGGTCGACATCCTCCATTTTTTTCACCTTCACAAAAGTCTCTACTAATGTGCCCACCGAATTCATGTCTGCTGAAAGCGTGACTTCCTGCAAGTGTGTTCCAGAATAGACGAAAGGCAATTTAGTGAAGACAACCAAATGAATTAAGACCCCCGACCTCCAAAATACATATATATCCTCTCACCTTCAGTTCCTCCTTCACCGATGTTTCAGGAACAGACGCTTAAGTGTAAAACGGGGACAAAATCCGAGTCGTCAGTTTCCACACAACTACATTCCGATTTTAGCAACCTTTCGGATTTATTCAAATAATTGAAAAAAATTAATTACCCCCCAAATCGATGACGACATAGCCGTCATCTCCGTCAACAGCAGCACCGCAATCATTACCGTCCTTAACATGATCAAAATTATCGGTGGTCTGAGGGACGTTTTCAATCGGTTCATCCGCTCCTTCTTCCTCCGAGTCTGTGTCTCGATACTCCAGTCCCAGCATTCCATACAAACCCTTCATCAAAGACTCGCACTTGAGCACCGAGCTGATCCAGAAAATAAAAGAAGCTCAAGGTCACCAATTACTTGATCAAGCTCAAAAACAATATTTGAGCAATAGGAAATCCGAGTTTCCTCTCAGTTAATGAACCGGCACAATCTTTAAATCTTGAGTGGAAAACTGATTTATTTTTTTGTTAAGAATTATTTTCTCAGGTAAAAGCACAGGTTTGGAAGGTGTATTGTAGGTTTCCAAACTTTGACACAAAGAGTCAGTCTGGGTGCAGGTTTTCAATCCCCATCGAACAAATGAAAATAAAAAACATTTAGTGTGGACTTGCTTGGTTTTAATAAAAACCTGCACCCACACTGGCCTGTGGAAAGGATAGGACACCCATGGTTGGAATGGAAAGTTCTGGGACACTAGGATTATTGGATTCTCTCACTTGGCCATTCATACATGTTTACTCAGTTTTGTTGCTGGTGGAATCGCTGCTTTATTCCCTGATGCTGTTGTAAAGCTTTTTTTTTTTTTTTAAACCTAATCTTTCTCTCAGTTTAACCCCTAACCCTTCTGAACTTCAATCAGATGCTCATCTCCCTTTAAAATATAATTACCAAGACAGTGGGCATTAAACGCAGGTACTTACTCGAAGGCGTTATTGTACACCAACTGGGTGTATGTTGCCTCCCGTTCTTTCCGCTTCACCCACTCTTCCACCTGCGCCAACTGCGCTTGCCTCTGCACCAGCTGCTCGTTCTTCTCCACCTGCTCCCGCACCCAGTGCTGCAGCTCCTCCGGCGTCATGTCAACCCTCTCGTCCTCTTCTTCACTGTTCATCGCTCTGCTTCACATCATAATGAAACTGTTACTATGAGCAGGAAACCGGTGACGTAATAAAGTAAACTGTTTAACTGGCTCTGTTTTGAACTTGTTTTGGGTGGAGGTTAGGAGGTGTACAGGACAAAGCCTTGCACACTGGATGACTTGGAGGCACGAAACAGGATTCAGGAGGTTCTCAGCAATGTCCCAAAGACTTACTGAAGAAGACATTTTATTTCTGGCCGTTTGAGGAAACTGGTTGGCGCCACCGTTGCCTAATTTGAAATTTAAAGATTTGTTTTTATGTACATTTATTTTTAAGGTCTAGTTTCTTTTTACCCACCCTGAATATATTATATTGCAAACCTTTGGGGTCCTCTTATTGGTGAACTCGTTTAAACTCGATAGCATTTTGCAACTGTTTCTTTTATATTATCGTCAGGTTTATACATTTCTGTATTTTTCCCCTTTACACACAGTATCAATTGTTACTGTCAGACTCAGAGACATTTTGAAACGGGATTTTATATATATATATATATATATATATATATATATATATATATATATATATATATATATATATATATATATATATATAATCCTGTTTCATAATGTCTCTCATATATAGTATATATATATATATATATATATATATATATATATATATATAAAATGTGAATATCCCTTTTGACAGTTAGTCCTCATTTCCTGTTATAATAACCTCCACTCTTCTGAGATGTTCCACTAGACTTTGTGGAGATTTTCACACATTCAGCCACTAGGGTTTTAGGTAAGTCAGGTACTGATGTAGGTGAGGGGTCCAGTCAGTGATTCAGTGTTCCCAAAAGTGTTCAATAAAGTCATGGTCAGAACTCTAGAGCAGGCCATTTGATCTTTCACTCATATAAAGCATATCTTCATTAAACTGGTTTTGTGTGTCATGCTAGAACAGATTTGGGTCTCCTAGTTCAAATGAAGGGAAAATTGAGTGCTACCGCTGTCAAGGCAAATAAAAGAAATCAACTCTATAAAGGTAAACGTGTACAAGCAGCAGCGAGGACAGTAACGGTATGGCCAGAGGGAGGCATTTCTTCTCTACAGGAACAGTTTCAGGATACTGACTGGAACGTGTTTGCCTCACAGGCCACACTGGACTCCCACACAGACATCTACACATTATCTGTTCTGGATCATATCAACACGTGCAGTGATAATGTCAAACCATCAAACACGTGAAATGCTTTCCTAATCAGAAGCCGTGGATGAACTTTGAGGTCCGTCTCCTGTTGAAACCAAGACATGCTGCTTTAAAATCTGGTAACGCAGAAGACTGCAGCAGAGCCAGGGCAAACCTAATAAGGGGTATTTGAAGAGCCAAGTTTACATTCAACTCCATATAGAAGAGCACGTCCATACTCTTATACCAGACTGTAGAAAGAACATTACTTATAATCTTACACTCCAGTACTCATGTTAGTTCTCACTCTCGAGTGTTCTGTATTGTTGAAAGATTTAAGATCAAACTCTTGATGTCACCCAAATGAGGATGGGTTCCCCTTTTGAGTCTGGTTTCTCTCATGGTTTCTTCCTCATAACATCCAAGGGAGTTTTTCCTTGCCACAGGCTGCTCATCAGGGATAAATACACATCGTTCACCTTGACTGTTGATTTCTGTAAAGCTGCTTTGAGACAATGTTTGTTGAGAAAAGCGCTGTGGAAATAAACTTGACTTGACTTGGCAGAGTGGACGCAGCGGTCTGGACGGCAAACCAGGACGTGTTCTCAGAGCATGTGCTGGACAACTGGTACAGGTCTTCACTGACATAATCAACCTGTCACTGGCCCAGTGACAGATATAGCCCATGTCCCTCTTCTGCACACGTCCAAACCTCAATCTCAATCGCACCTCTCTCTTACGTCGTCTCCAAAACGTCTTACCTACTCGGCCCCTCAAATAAACTCATTTTTTAAATTTTGTCCATCAAAATCTCAGCAAAACATTTTAAGTTGTTTAAAGTTTAAGTTGATTTATTCTTGAATAATGTTCCTGGTTTATTTTTATTCATATTTATGTTAAAAAAACATTTATATTTCGTGTGTTCAATAAATGTTTATCCTGTTCGGCCCGTGACCTAAAGTGTGCTTTGAGTTTTGACCCCCTGTGCAATTGAGTTTCACACCCCTGCTCTAAACCATACAACATATTACCAGTCTTAGAAACGTTTCCCTTCAAGTCAAGTTGTCATTCCAACCAAATACAGTGTAGTATACAGTCAAATGAAACACTTCCCCAAGACCAAGGGGCTACATCATCCAACATACACAGAACTCTAAACAACACAAAGTGCTCATGTGCAACAAAAAAAACACACTCATGCAGATCCATGATGATACAAAAGGTTAGAGAATATAATAAATAAATAAATGATCACATCCGAAATGTCCTATACAAGTGTGAGCCTCCAGCTTGGTGCAAAAAAAGCTGAAAAAGTACATATAGGTTGGAATAGTCGGTTATCCAAATACTTTTGGGCAACCGTCTGTGTGTGTGTGTGTGTGTGTGTGTGTGTGTGTGTGTGTGTGTGTGTGTGTGTGTGTGTGTGTGTGTGATCTCTCTAAATTTCTCATTTCATACACAAAAAGGCTCCTGAACATCAGGTAAATGGACAATCAGGGGTAATTAGGCAGGTGTGAAAAGACTTGTACACTAGGGGCGCCATACCGGATCTACCACCAGAACTTCCACGCGCCTTAATGGTACAAAATAAGTCGGGAAAGCGACTGTGCAGCTTCTCAACCACACACAGATCAGATCATTAGATCATTAGCTCTCCCCTCATCCAGTCTATTTCCACAAAGAAACACAAGTTCGAGATAGAACCAGGTTCCTAGCATGGAGCACAGACATGGCGCCTGGACAGCTTAGATGTTTTGATGGTTCTGAGAGAAGTAAATGGATCTGGGTTTGCTGCTGCTGCAGGAGTTCAGATCGGACCTGAGATTAGACTTCGGCTGATATCCAGACTCACAGCACCATTGTATGGACATTATATAGATATTCTGGCCCACACCGGTAGCTTTAGCTCAATTAGCATACTCGCTAAGCTAAGAAGAAGTCTGCAGAAATAAAAAAAATAAAAAAACATCCCGGCGTTTGAGTTGAGTTCGCAACAGGGTTCCTGCGCAGGTTCTTAGAGAAGAACGTTGTGACGCTAACGATCTAAAGCACCCTGAGGCTACGTAGATGTTTAGAGAACTTCATCATACAAAGCCACCAGCCTCAGTGCTGCTGGAGTTCCACCTCATACGTGTTCCTGCGTACAAAATAAAAGAACTGACCTTAGAGGTGGAGATCCTGCATCTCCTGAAACTCACAACCAGAGTAGAAACAGAGAATAGAACCAGCACTGGACGTTTTTCCCCCAGTTTTCCTTGAGTTCACTCAAGCCCCGCCCTCTGAGCTGTGATTGGGTGTAGTCCGGGGAAACACACACATACACACACACACACGCATTTTGGCTCTGCAGGCCAAACCACTGGTTTCAGACATGAAACCTGATGTGCAGGTGATTTATTTTAGTAATGTATTTCAAGTGTTAATTTCTTTTCATTTGAATGATTTTGGCTCACATTTAACAAAAACCCATCTCGAAAAATTTTAATACTTCATAAGACGGATCAAAAAAACATTTTTAGTGAATTGTTGGCCTTCTGGAAAGTATGTTCATTTACTGTAAATGTACTCAATACTTTGTAGAGGCTCCTTTTGCTTTAATTACTGCCTCGATTCGGCGTGGCATGGAGGTGATCAGTCCGTGGCACTGCTGAGGTGGGATGGAAGCCCAGGTTTCTTTGACAGTGGCCTTCAGCTCATCTGCATTTTTGGTCTCTAGTTTCCCATTTTCCTCTCGACAATAACCACATAGATTCTCTATGGGGTTCAGGTCTGGAGTTTGCTGGCCAGTCAAACACACCAACACCATGGTCATTTAACCAACTTATGGTGCTTTTGGCAGTGTGGGCAGGTGCCAAATCCTGCCGGAAAATGAAATCAGCATCTCCATAAAGCTGGTCAGCAGAAGGAAGCATGAAGTGCTCTAAAACTTCCTGGTAGACGCCTGTGCTGATCTTGGACCTGATAAAACACAGTGGACCAACATCAGCAGATGACACGACTCCCCAAACCACCACTGACTGTGCAAACTTTACACTGGACCTCAAGCAATTAGGATTCTGATCCTCTCCTCTCTTCTTCCAGACTCTGTGACCTTGATTTCCAAATGAAATGCTAAATTTTCATTCCTTTTATCTGAAAAAACAACTTTGGCCCACTAAGCAACAGTCCAGTCCTTTTTGTCCTTTGCCCAGATGAGACACCTCTGACGTTGTCTCTGGTTCAGGAGTGGATTGACACAAGGAATGCGTCAGTTGTAGCTCATGGATACGTCTGTGAAGCACTGATTCCTGCTGCAGTCCACTCTTTGTGAATCTCCCCAAATTCTTGAATGAGCTTCCTTTCACCTTTTTCTACCACATTATTTCCTTCCATTCAACTTTTCATTAATGTGCTTGGATACACCTTTTGTGTCTTACCCTCTATGTGCATGGTGTCATTGATCATCGACTGGACAACAGTCAAGTCAGCAGTCCATGGAAGCATCCAAAAACACAATAAACACACATTTACAACACACTTTATGTACCTCCTTCAGCTATATGTGCAACAGCCATCTTTTTAATACTTTCCACACATTCCTTTATCCACCATCCTGATCTTGGAATGTCCAGGTTCTTTTTCATTTTGCTGGCAGAGTCCATCCATCATTATCTTTCTAAAAAGAAGCATGTAATTCACTTATGTCACTTTGTTAAAATATCAAGCACCTATCAACACACCCAACTATCTAGGTTACCACAGAAAACTCCTTAGCAACAACGTAGTAACCACCTGAGATAGCAAGTACCTAGCAATACACCCAACAACAACTTGGGTTACCACAGAATCTTCCCAGCAACCACCTGTGATATCTCAAAAACATGCTTGGATAGCAAGAACCTAGCAATACACCCATCAACTACCCGGGTTTCCACAGGAAACTCCCTAGCAAGCATCTAGCAACCACCTGTGATATCCTAGCTTGCTAGTTTCTAGTTATTTTGTTTTTGGATTTGTTCATTTGTTTTTGCATTTGTTATTTTGTTTCTCGGATTTGTTAGTGTTTTCTAATTTGTTAATTTGTTTTATGATTTGTTAATCTGTTTTGCACTTTTCGGCCACCGTAGATCAGTGATTGGTTGTTGACAGCAGTAGTGATGAGTGATTGGTGGTTGACAGCAGTAGTGATCAGTGATTGGTTGTTGAGAAGAGTAGTGACCAATAATTGATCATTGGGAACATTATTGATGAGTGATTGTTTTTTTTGTTAAAAGTATTGATTGGTAAGAGTTGTGATCAGTATTGGTCAATGAGAAAAGTATTGTTTAGTGATTGGTTGTTGGGAACATCAGTTTTCAGTAGCCTTATTCAGTCTGTCTTTAAACACTGCTTTTATATTTGTGAGAGAGAGAGAGAGAGAGAGAGAGAGAGAGAGAGAGAGAGCGAGAGAGAGAGAGCGAGAGAGAGAGATGTCTTCCTGATTTACTTAAAAGGCAGCAAAAAACAAGTCCAGTGTTTAATATATGATTCAATTTATTATATGATATAATAACTATAAAAAATTCTGTGTCGGGTCTGTTAACAATAAGCTCAGTTGGGATTAGAATATAAAATAAACAGAACAATTACTGTATTTTTAGCGGGTGCACTGATACACAACACAAATATTAAGATGCATTCAGTAGTACATATGCCAAGAAGTTTACTATGGTTATAAAAATGCCTCTGATTTTAATACAAATGTCGAAATTCGATAGTTACACGCTACCATGTTATTGATTACTCTTTTATAACATCATGTACCAGTGTGATTTATTCCATATTATTAGGCATCTATGAAACGTGTGTTCTTACTATTCTCTAAAGCCAGGTGTTCAAAGGTAAGCTGATCGGATTTTGGTTATCGGATTGGATCAAATCTTGAAAATGGGTTGTTCAAAAGGGAAAGAAGGAATCTAAAATCAGATTAGATCATGGAATCCAATCCTAGTTTTTAACTGGATCAAACCTTCAGTTTGTGTTGTTCAAAACTTGTCAGTAGGATTTGGATAACTTTGATCCAAAAAACAGGATTATCTTGATCCCAACAGGGGGTAGGATTTCAAGGTGGATTCCAGAAGGAAAATGTAGTAAAACTTTAAAATTGGTCAAATAATACATTTGTATCATTTAGTGTATATACTTTTATTTATATTTTGCACTCGACTTGTGTAACCGTGGTAACAGTGATAAAGTAGATATATTAGACATAGGTAGACATAATGTCTAACAATTGCATCCCTTACTATATGTCCAGTCAGTCCCTCATTCTGACAGAATGCCAGAGGTTGGTCTGGTTCTTCAACAGGCTCATGAACTACTTCTAAAACGAGAGACTGAAAGAGCAGAAGCACAGATACTCCTGGCAGAGAAACAAATCAAGCCGACCAAACTGCAGCAAACCAAAGCAAAACTTTATATCCACCTCCTAAAAGCAGAGCTTGAAAATGCTGGTCTCTCCTCCTAAGATGTAAAAGAACCCTGAACATTCTTTATTTTGTTAACTATTGGACATTTAGCCATTTTATTTTTTTAAGACGTTTTCAAAATATCCACAATGTATTTGTTAATGTATATTTGTTTTTTTATTTTTTGTGACTCAGATGAGGGGTCATAAAATAAATTATGAATGGAAGTGGATGTTTATGTTATTTTTGTGTTTTGTCAAAAAAAAAAAAAAAAAACTCTTACAGTGACCCCCATCTTGGCTCTTCTACCTGTTCTTTACATAGCTGGTAGCCCAAGTTGTGAAATGTTGTCCCATTTAGAGCACAGGTCATCCGGATTTGGTAATCTTGAAAACTGTGTATCTGGATCAGGGTGATCCAGTCCAATGTTGCTTTAAAAAAATGGCATAAAAGTAAGATGGATTACCTGATCCTGAATAGAAAAAAATAGGATTTCCAAATCCGGATCATTTTAATCCAGATTAAACTTTTTGAACAACTGGCCCCTAAAGATAATTCTGAGGAAAAGTGAATTCTGAGGTGAAAAATACAAGGTTATGCTGCTTGTCCTTGCTCAGCATCCACCTGAGCTGAAGTGGTTCTTTTTAGTGGATCCTTAAGTGACATCAGTTCCTGAAGTTTCACAAAGGTCTCACAATCTGGAGGGAAGCTGTTCCTCTGAAAAAACAAAAATGACAACATGAATAAAAAAAAGAAATCAAGGAATCAGACAAATGTGTAAATGTATGCTATATGCAAAAAAATATTGGGACGCCTGTCTTTTCCAGTCATATGTGCTTCTTTTTCAAACTGTTACCACAAAGATAGGATGTCTATGGACGTGGTTGCATTGAATTTTTCCTCCATTTGAACCAGGAAACCCAAACCTGTTCCAGCATGACAATACCCCTGTGAGCTCCATGGAGATTTTTTTTACATGGGTTGAGGTGGAAGTTCTTGAGCGGTCTGCTATAGAACTCTGACCTCAACTCACCTAAAATCTAGTGTACCATTTTTCCAGAAGAGTGGAGTTTATTCTAACAGCAAATGGGAACTATATGTGGAATGTGATTTTTTTAAAAGGCACATAAATGTTTTGATCAGGTGTCCACAAACTCTTTTCCATATAGTGTACATATTTATATAATTCATAATTACAGTTTGAACCTCACATTAAAAGAAATATGCTGGAGGCCTCTTGTCCCTTGACATGCCACAGATTGCAGGAACATCTGAAGTGACTGCTGTGTCAGTTCATTGCCTGTATGAATGGGAAGCAATTACGTTACTGTTAACACACACAGAAATGTAACGATGGACGTGTTAATGACTGACCGGACAAGTTCAGAGAGAGAAGTGTTGTGTTGCCTGGATAAATCACTTTCCCTGCAATGGTCTGTATTTCAGGATCCAGCAAAGGGCTTTGCGTCTCAACCACTTCATCTGTCTTACACACAAAAACGCAACAAACATGAACAGGTATATGGGTGTTCCTAATAAGGGGATAAATACACATTTTGCAGACCCTTTTGGTGAACAAAACAATCTGCACGAATGCCATGAATCGCAATGACATTCAAATTATGAATTAAAAAAAGTAAATTTCTAGACAATTGTTTTCCAGTGTCCTACCTCTTGTTCTTTCACTGAAGGTTGCTTGTCCTTTACATCTGATTTTGCACCTTTACCTTGCAACAGCTTGGTATCTGAAGCTGAAATTAACAGCAAAAATGACTTACTAACTACTTACTTAGTAACTAATTACTTACTTAGATTCAGTAAAAAATATATATACTGTATATCAAATTCTTTTATATATAGATAGATAGCAGAAGTCTTCACTTTTTTTCTTTTCCCCTTTGGTGTCCTCTTTTCTTCCTGTCATTGTCATGGTCTGATTTGTTAATGGCTTCTCATCTCTTTTGGTGTCGTCCTACAAAACAAGCAAAACATTCATATTTTCATGTGCCCTTTTCTAAACATGTTCTTTCTCTACATTTTGAATCTGATGCTGTACACAAAGCACCATTTCTAGGCATAGGCAAACTAGCTGCCCCGCCCTGGCCCATTTAAACGATTTACCTGTTTTCCAGCTGAAGTTTGATATACTGTACATTTTCATACTTGAATTGAAGTAATTTCGCAATGAAATGAGAATCTCACTTAGGGTCCCAAAAAGACTAGAGAGTGCTGTGTACACCCACTCCTGAAAGACCTCTCAACAATCCTTTAGATGTGTGTGTATTAAAAAAGTATACAAACCACAAAAACCCTGACCATTTCCTTATAAATGATGAAGTGAACACAGTGAACATGTACAATCCAGTGTTAATGAACAACAATCCATGAACTTCACATATAATCTTTTTGAATGCTCCCTGCGAGTCCCGATACAATGAAAATTATTAAATGATTGAATAATTTTATCATGATTTAAAAAAATCCACAAAAAATCCACAAAAAAAATAAATAAAATAAAATAAAAAATCAACTCCATGCAAAATAATAACCGTCCATCTTCGCTTTACCTCTTTCTCACAGTACACTGATACACTGTCTATCAGCTGAATGAAAATGTAATGTTTAAAACGGTATAAAACATTTAATTATTTTATCACTGCAGGTCTGTTATAAGATTAGTCAGGAAGCTGTTGGGTTTCAGTGTGTGTATTGTGACTGTGTTTAGTTGGTACAAATCTTTTATAGTAAAACACGTATAATATTTAGACATAGCAGGCTAGATTATATATTTAAAAAAACGTATGAAAAAACACATTTTAAAGCACTGAGTACATATATACATATATACACAGTGGGGCAAAAAAGTATTTAGTCAGCCACTGATTGTGCAAGTTCTCCCACTTAAAAAGATGAGAGAGGCCTGTAATTTTCATCATAGGTACACTTCAACTATGAGAGACAAAATAAGAAAGAAAAAAAAAATCACTGTCTGTGGAAAATAAGTATTTGGTCAATAACAAAAGTTCATCTCAATACTTTGGTATATACCCTTTGATGGCAATGACAGAGATGAAACGTTTTCTGTAAGTAATTTTGTTTCTGTTGTCCTTTGACAGCTCTTTGGTCTTGGCCATAGTGGAGTTTGATGTCTGACTGTTTAAGGTTGTGGACGGGTGGCTTTTATACTGATAACGAGTTTAAACAGGTGCCATTAATACAGGTAACAAGTGAAGGACAGAGGACCCTCTTAAAGAAGTTGTTACAGGTCTGTGAGAGACAGAAATCTTGCTTTTTTTGTAGGGGACCAAATACTTATTTTACACCATAATTTGCAAATAAATTCTTTAGAAATCAATGTGATTTTCTGAATTTTTTTTTTCTCATTTTGTCTTTCATAGTTGAAGTGTACCTATGATGAAAATTACAGGCCTCTCTCATCTTTTTAAGTGGGAGAACTTGCACAATCGGTGGCTGACTAAATACTTTTTTGTCCCACTGTATGAAAATATATATGATCTATTAACCACAGTCTGGGTAATCTGACAAGACAAAAAAATGCAAAAAAAAAACAATAGAACAAATACAAAACTGGTGAAAAAAACAATATAAAATAAATAAAATAGAGATATAAGTAAGGCAGCTCAGCAAATATGACATAACGAGAGAGAGAGAGAGAGAGAGAGAGAGAGAGAGAGAGAGAGAGAGAGAGAGAGAGAGGAGGAACATAAAATAAAGGAAAGAAAGAAAAAAAAAGGAAAGATTTGATTCAGATTTGATTTAGAGATTGGTAGTGAAGTAGGGTCAAGAAAAAAAATGAGATGAATATATAATCATGAGGTATTAAAAACTAGAAACAGCATGTCTTTTCTCACCAGTTGTTCTTTCTTTTTCAACTCCCTCCTCCTCTCGACTATTTCTTCATGTGTCAGAGCAAAGGGGCCAAACACCTAAAGAAATCAATAGACATGTTAGCATTGACTTATTAATAGCTATGAAGACTAAAGGAAGAAATCTACCTCTGTTTTTTTACACAAGGTGTGCATAGAAATCTTTGGTGACCAGGATTTACATAGAGAAATAAAATACCTTACGTTTATGAGAGAAACCACACCCACACCTGGGTTTCTATTTTCTTTCTAGTGAACTCTCTCTCTGTTGTATAGATGAGGGTCAAGCAGTCTGGACTCCAAACTATTATCTATTTAATCTGTCCAACAATAAAGGATTTGTTTGTAGACACCTGACCATAAGATTCATATGTGCTTTTTGAACATCACGAGTTCCCATTTGCTGTTATTATACCCTCCAATCTTCTGGGAAGATGTTCCACTAGATTTAAGAATGTGTTTGTGGAGATTTGTGCTCATTCAGCCACAAGGGTGTTAATAAAGTCAGGTACTGATGTAGGTTAGGTGACGAGTGCAGTCAGCATTCACATTCATCCCAAAAGGTGTTCAATAGGGTTGAGGACAGATAACCCTAGATCGTCTAGATCTTCCACTTTATGGAAAACATATCTTCATGGAACTGCCTTTGTGTCATGCTGGAAGGTGCATGCTGGTTTGGGTCTCCTGGTTCAAGTGAAAGGAAACTTCATTCTACCGCATCCAAAGACGTGAACAATCGTGTGCTTCCAACTTTGGGGTAAGAGTTTGGGGGGAAAAAAACACATGGCTGGAAATGCCAGGTGTCCCACATAGTGTACTTGATGTTCGAGTTGGTAATTATCAATTTTTTTTACCAGCCATAAATCATCTTTATTACTTTTTCAGAAAATAAAACCCAACCAAACACAAAACCACAAACAACACAAGCTTCCTGTCAGGCAGTTTGTACATTGAATTAAATTATTTAAACAATAATTCTGTTCTTAATAGTGTAAAATTGTAATTAATAAATCAATTAAAAAATAATTTGAAGGTGCACCTGAGCCAACTGGGCTGCTCCTGCGTCGCTGATGTGATTGTTAGCCAGGGAAAGATACAGCAAAGTCCGATTAAGACGCAATCCCTGTAAAATGAACAATAAAATACAGGATGACAGCTGACACTTGGCTATTAGGCGGCTAGACAAGAGGCTGGATGAAAAGCTGACAAAAAAAGCGTCAATTAAAAAAAACAAAAAACAAATAAGAACAGATTATAATAGATTCTATTAGTATTTAAACGTATGTACATGTCGGCACCTGTGCGAGATAAGTAGCGCCCACGTTGCCGACGGCGTTGAAGGCCAAGTTGAGTGACAGGAGGCTCTTGCAGAGAGCTAAGCTTATCAGACGTGCTCCATCTTCTCCTATGTGATTGTTTCGCAATGATAGGTGTGTTATCCTGGCAGATAAGACAAAAAAATTATACTAAACACAACAAGAAACAACAGTATTTACACCATGCGCTATTGTTTATTGGCTGACTGAGGCTTTTTCCGTGATTGTAATTGAACCAGATTTAGTGATTGAGGCTGTAAATGCATTTTGGTGCATGTTTTTCAAGCATTACGGTTTTCCTGGAGATTTCAAATAAAAGCAAATTGTGTTTTTGTGAAAAATTCTACAGGAAAAAACCCACAAAAGTCCATGAAAAAGCTTAATAACTGTTTTGGAACGTTTTGTTTGCTGATCATTACTCATGATGTCCAGTCTTGTGAATGGACATCATGAGAAATGATGGGGTTCGGAACTCACGACTCGGAGAAATTTGCGAATTCTCATTTGGAACATAACTGACAGCAGGTTGCGGATTATCTTAAAATTCCGAATATTCAGGAACGTTAGGAGTAACATTTTAAACTATGTATTCAATAATGGATAAAAAAGGAAGGGGATGAGCCTCCACATTTAAAGAAAGCCTTCCTTTTCTCTGCTGTGCAATACAAAAGAAACCTTCATCTTCATCATCACCGTATTACACAGCATAAAGTAGAATACACTGTACTGTACCTTCATTTTCATCAACTACTGACTGCTATTGTACATCCAATAACTGAGTGAGTACTCGTATTTCATTTTTTTATATAAATTACAGTGCAGAATACTGTTTATTTTATAGTATCTTAAATATGTAATATCTTAAATATGTAGTATCTGAATGCCTTAATTCAGATTATTTCTCTTCTGATGAAATTCATGAAGGAGCTGAAGATAATTCTCTGCTCCTATACTGAACTGTCTGGCCAGATGTTTTCCTTTAAGCCAAATGTATGAAAGGCCCATCTTAAGAGCCATGACTGGGAAAATGAGAACGGGCAAACTATGCATGTCCTCTTGGGAGACGACCTCTGACCCGTTCACTAGATGTTAAGATGAATGGTCTGGGAAAGTGAGCTCTGGTACATCTGAGATACATTTAGTCTGGACAAAGACAGGCTTCGCTTTGTGTTAAACATTATTGCGAAATAGGCTCATATACATGTGTTATACATTAAGAGGCGGACCCAGAGAACGGGCAAACTATTTAACGTGTGTGTAGCCATGGATCGGGAGTCGTCGATTCATCCATACGGCGGCTCCGAGCTGATCCAGGAGGCTTGTGAAGATGCTGAATTTCTGTGTTAAATAATAAACTTTATTTACAAAGAAATAACAGTGTCTGCGAAGATTCATTCCAAGCAACATCTACACTCCATCGAGACAAGAAATATACATCAATTTATTATTATTATTATTATTGCTAATTAAATAAGTGATACATTATTGATTTATGTTGTGTGTGAATTTGGTCCAATACTGTACATTATCACATTTATAAAGTAATATAATGTCTAGATGTATTCACTAATTTACCATATGGGGCTGCGGGGGTGGGTCCAAAATGTGCGGATTTTCCAAACTAGTTTGTTTGTTAAGATTTTACAATGTAAATCTTGTATTTTGTTGTTTCTACAGTGGCTGTCAAAAATGTTGGAAACACATAGTCTTTTATGGTTTTGAGCCCTTCCATGATAGAGAACAATCCAGCCGACTGTTTGCTCTCTAAATAATGCTTTCAGAGCTTTGTGGGTTTTTTTTGTCATGTTGTATGATGAAGTTGGTTCCAATTAGCTGCAGTCCAGATGGAATGGTTGCCATGTTGGTCAGTTTTCCTTTCAGCCGGAATAAGTCTTCAACGTTCCCTGCTCCAAAACAACCCCGGACCTTTAAGCTTCCACCTCCATGTTTGACTGTCGGGGTGATGCAGTCTGCAAACATCTTCTCTCCTGTTCTCTATCTCACTTAAGTTCTTCTGTTAGAGCTTAAAAAAATGTCATATTTGGACTCATCTGTCCACAGAATTTTTTTCCAGTCATTCCCTATCCAAGTCTAGTGTGTTTTTGTATTTGACCTAACTTGCTGCATACATGCAAGTGTTTCAAATCCATAAAAGACTAAGTGTTTCCAACTTTTATGCATAGAGAAATAGAAAAATCATGCAAAGAGTGGTCTCTGCATATGTGGTCGTAGTGTGCAATTGTGCCATTCTGTCTATATTCCTCGCTGCACGTAATATCTTTAATTCCTTTTAATTCAGATTTCTCTTCTGTTCCTGTTTAGTTTTTAAATGACTATACAAAAACTTTTTTTTCGGCTTCTCTCGTTAGGGGTCGCCACAGCGGATCCTCCGCATGTTTGATTTGGCACGTTATACTAAACCAGGAAAAAGATTCAGTCAAAAAAAAAAAAAAAAAAAAACTAATTCAGAAATAAACAAAATAATGGAGAGAAATTATTCTTATTTCTAACACAAAAATATATAATATCTCTTAGTGATCTCAAATGAAACTATTTATGGCTTCACCATCAACACTAGATAATGCATTTATTTAAAGCGATAAGAACATAGTAAAATATTGCCTCACGCCTTGTTTCTACGCATACGCCATGATCACAAAAATGGCGTAAAAAAAAGTAATTCACACTGGTAAGAGCTTCCCAAATCATTATGGAGCCACATCCCACTTTAATATTAAAATGTATTATGTATGTAGACATGAGTGTGACAGAAAAACACTTACATACTGTCTTCCGCCATGAGAATATGGTAACTGTTTTCTGGAATAGGGGTTCCTTCCAAAAAAACTGTCCTGCCACAGAGATAGAACATATAGTATTAAGTCTTTATGTACAATCCATATATTATACACATATACTATAAGGACAAAAGTATTAGGACTTTTTACATATGTGCTTCTTCCCCGAACTGTTACCACACACAGTTGTATAGGATATTGGATTGGATGGGGTAGCACCCAAATCTTTCCTTCACTTGCACCCGAGGCCTCCTCATCCTACATCAGTGTGTGAGTTTAGTAACACCCCTGGGGTGGAATGAGCACAAATCTCCAAAAGCACACTCCAAAATCTAGTGGAACATCTTTCCAGGAGAGTGAAGGTTATTTGAACAGCAAATGAGGCCTGAATGTGTAATGGGCTGTTCAAATACCACATCTGACCTCATCTTATAGTCAGGTGTCCACAGAACTTTGTCCTTATAGTGTATAACCATGTTTAGTTGATACTTAATAGTGTGTAAATGTCTGCCAATACAAATAATAAGCAGTTTAATTTAAAGCTTCATTTCAGAAGTAAATATGTCATGAAAGATGGATTTCTGTGTGACTAAAGCAAGGCAGTCTAAAACTCAAGACAGGGTTGTTAAGGATTTTATGAAGTCATAGGGTTTGCTTAGTGAAAAGTTGCAAGAATCAGCTGATTTTAACTTCCAGCTACTGAACGTATTAAAGCAGCACACAAGCAGCACCTTGCGTTTCCTCACCTGAGCTTTGAGCACATAAAAACTGTGTTCTTCATAGAGGTCAGAATGGGGTCAGTCAATCCAGTCTGCCACATCCTGTCAAATATACCACAATCTAACATAAATAAAGCGCCATCTAGCATATTTATAGTGCATTGCAATACATTTTCCAGTTCATAGATAGATAGATAGATAGATAGATAGATAGATAGATAGATAGATAGATAGATAGATAGATAGATAGATAGATAGATAGATAGATAGATGATATACCATTAGATAGATAGATAGATAGATAGATAGATAGATAGATAGATAGATAGATAGATAGATAGATAGATAGATAGATAGATAGATAGATAGATAGATAGATGATATACCATTAGATAGATAGATAGATAGATAGATAGATAGATAGATAGATAGATAGATAGATAGATAGATAGATAGATAGATAGATAGATAGATAGATGATATACCATTAGATAGATAGATAGATAGATAGATAGATAGATAGATAGATAGATAGATAGATAGATAGATAGATAGATAGATAGATAGATAGATAGATAGATAGATGATATACCATTAGATAGATAGATAGATAGATAGATAGATAGATAGATAGATAGATAGATAGATAGATAGATAGATAGATAGATAGATAGATAGATAGATAAAACCACATAAATATCACCGTTCTTTATGCTGCACAATATAATTTAACCTCGTCCGCCTGCACACTATGCTAGCATCAATATAAAATAAACAATTTGGCCTGTGCTGGGAATAGTTCCCTTTTTTCGTAAAAAGTACCACATGACTTTTAAGCCTGATGATGTGTAATATGTATTTGTTTATGTAGTTGAAATTGTATTACATTATGTTGTATTACGTATTATTCCATAACAATCTTATTACAATTGCTTAAATGCGTGGTTAAATGACACGTGGTACAGATACAATACATTCAAAAAATTTTAACAAAATGCATTCCATCACACAAACCATATTTAAATGATTAACATTTATTCCAGTTTATATAAAAAAAAAAAAAGAGAAAAGAGAGTCTCCTTTAAGCCTGTTTGAACTTTGACTAAAACAGTTCCTATTATTAAATCCCCGGGTAGGATTGATATTTTAATGAGGCTCGATCATCTCAATACAACACCAAAATCAAAAGCAGCAACAGGTACAGAACAATCGAATGCAGAATACACTGTATGACTATATGCTTGTGTCCACCTGACCATCACATCCACACATATGTGCTTGTTGAAAATCCTAATCCAGATTTATTCCTACTTTACTGTATTCATAGAGGTTCAGGTCAGGGCTCTCGTAGGATGGATGCTTGAGTTCATGCTGGAACCAGTTTGGACCTCGTAATTTTATTGAAGAAACTTGTAATGTTACAGGCTTCTTACGTTGTGGCAACGATTTAGTGTAGAACATACATGGATGTGATGTTTGCAAAACTTTGAGTACAACTCTAGAGCTGTATTTCTCTCAGAAATATGTGTATACATGTATCATATATGTATAACTTTCCTGAAAAGTCTGTCATCAATGACAGCGAAGGTATATATACATAATTTCGCATTCTTTATTTAAAATATATGCTCTGTATACCGTAATTTCCGGACATAAATAAGTCTACACTAATGTACTTTACACAGGCTTTAATAAAAGACACGTTACACACGGTGTAACGGGTGAAATATGTTGCGCTTCCTTTAGGAGCATAGCGGTATTTTGGGAATAGCCTGGCACTGCATTCTTCCTGTAGTTCTGCGTGTGTGTAAGACTGAGGATTATGTCCTTATTATTTTCTGATGCTCATTTCTAAGTTTCTTTGACTAACCCTTAACACTGTTGCCAAGAAAAATTAAAAAACACTTGTTTTGGAAACCTGTTTGTGCTTATATGATTTTTGTTGTAACTGGAGTTAGCGCTTCACCCAGACTCAATGCGTTACAACGGCTTGTATCTAAACAGTAGCCTACCAAGAAAGTAATTGTTTACTGTCTTCCTTCTTCCTTTCACAAATATTTCTCTCTGGAGTTTATCTTTTGGCATCGCCGTGCGTTTAAAAAAAAGTTTTTTCTCCCGATGCCGTGCAGCTCAGAACACAGGTGAGGTGCGTTTTTTCGTTTCCGTTCGGAAATTTCATTGGTCTAATATTATAGGGTTCAGGTTTTTGGATTGAATTTTGTGAAACCAAGAAAAACCCAGGAAAAATTCATAAATTAGCCGCTTCGTTGTTTAAGCCGCGGGGTTCAAAACGTGGGAAAAAAGTAGCGGCTTATAGTCCGAAAAATACGTTAATCACCTTCTATGCTCTGCAAGTTTTCTCAGACAGTGTCCTCATCGGTCAGAAACTTTTAGCATCCAAATACAACTACTTACTCTAGATTCTGTAGACTGCTGAGGGATGGTAAGGCTTTACTCAGGATTTGTGCCATCTTCTCGTCCACCTTCCATCCTAGAGGTAACACACATTACAGCAGTTGTGTTTATAAGATTCCCCTGAAAGCGTGGCTTCACAATATTCAGTATATTTGCAGGACTTCTTTGTTTGAAGACTGAAGATACAGCTGCCACCGTTTGTTCAAAGTTACAGTTAGCTAATTGTTTTGGTTTTCTATATATTAGGATTAGAAATCAACCTGGTTCATAGTGACTTATACAGAAACATTAGAAGATGATTTGGCAGGACAATCATTAAATGGTCTTTGAATGGTTTATATACACTACCAGTCAAAATTTTGAGTTCACCTCTATCGTCCCCTACTTTTATTGAAATTTACGCAGTTTAATATCTCTTCGTTAAAAAAAAAGCATAGAAAAAATAAACAAATGGACATAAAAAGAAACCAGGATTTCGTTTTGCTTAATGACATTTTTGACTATTTGGAAGTGGCACCTTTTGTAGATATAACTAAATCATCATAGCATTTTTTGTACAATCGAAATCACATAATGCTCCAAAAGTTGAGTGTCCAAATGTGTAGCACTGGTAGTTTGCTTTGCTTTCACTCTTCGATCCAGTTCCACCCAAACCAGCACAAGTCTAGAAATCATGATTTAAAGCCTATCATTATGTTCTTTCCTTCTAAGGAAGTTCTGAGGTAGGTTTTTGGTCAATATTTTGCTGTAGGATAAACTTTTGACCAACTAGGTCTCTACCAGTGGGTATTGCATGGTGCTGCAAAATGCGATAAGTGATAGAACTTTTTTGGTGCAAGTCACGGACTATAGATCCACCAAAAGAGCCTTAGACCATCACGATTCATTTTCCATGTTTGACAGTTGGTGTCACACATCAAGAAACATCCTTTGGCCTATTTGACTGCTTACAAAAACCTTGTGTGATGAACTAAAGATTTCAAATTTCGATTTATTGGTTCATGAGACCTTCATCCAGTGTTCAGTAGTCTTGATGGTGTACGGAAGGAAACTACTCACTAAGAACTGGCTTTCTTCGCAAATCCTCTGGAGAGAAAAAACTACACTTTTAGTTGTAATAATGACGTCTTCATTTTTCGATTGCCTTTTCCCTCAATATTATATGCGCAATACACTACTTCCTGCAGTACAATATTGTTTAAGTACTGCTTAAGAGGGTGTAGTAACACAGTCTGTTCTAACACTGCTTTTGTGCAGACAAATGGTTTGAAAGCGAACAACAAAAGTTGGGACAGCGATAGGAATTGTTAGCATCAACTTTCAAGGCTTAATTTACTTCCATTTATGTAGAACAGTTGCTAGATGCCTTTAATTCTTCCCTTGTAACCTACATTTTCTTTTCACCTCTGACATTCACAACGGTGTTAGTAAAAATGTCCACAAAAATCCTAGGAAATTGTGTGCTTCCAATTTTGTAATAAAGCCAGATATCCCAATACCTTTTTCATTACCTTGTGTATATATTATCAATATACAATATACTATATATATATATATATTAACTGTCTTACCAGATATTCTGACTCTTTTTACGCTTCGAGGCTCCTCATTCTCCATTTCTATGTGAAGGCAGGGTTTGGGTGAACAGGTTACCATACAGCTTTCCGAAAATACCTGTTCATGGCTGCCGTCTAAACAGGGGAAAATGGGTTGACATTTCAACATACATTTTGAATATATGCTAGGCATTTCTTTTCTCAGAAAGATTTTATAAACCAAACGCATTATTGTCCTGGAAAACTACCAAACTGCTAGAGAGCTTAATTCATAATCTTATATCACTGATTAGTAACAAAAATATAAGAGTGTAGAATACAAACGCATTCATTAATATACAATTAAATTTGCAAAAATAATTGGGACTGTGTAAAATGTAAATAAAAATAGAATGCAACGATTTTCAAATCGAATAAACCTATATTTTCTTCACAATAGAACAAAGAAAACATGTTGAAACTGAGAAAATGTACCATTTGAAGGAAATAATAAGGTAATTTTGAATTTGATGGCTGCAAAACGTCTAAAAAAAGTTGGGTCGGGGCAACAAAAGTCTGTGTCTGTATTTTTATAATTAAACTGCTGAAGAAATATTTTGCAACTAATTAGGTTAATTGACAACAGGTCATTAAGATGATTGGGTATAAATGGTGTAGCTTATAGATGCACAGTCTCTCAGATATAAAAATTGGCAGAGCTTCACCAAACTATGAAAAATTGTGGCACAATTGAGTAAAATTACAAAACAGATAAAAAATCTCATCATTTACAGTACATAATATGATCAACGTTTTCAAACGATCTGGAGAAAACTCCTCAGGTGGCATTGCATTTAAAACAGTGATGATTCTGTAATGGAAATCATTGCATGGGCTCATTAACACCTCAAGAATGTCTGTGGACACAGTTTGCTATGTCATCCACAATGCAGGTTAAATCTCTATCGTGCAAAGAAGGCTTGCGTGAACACGTTTCAGAAACGTCACCATCCTCTTCTGGCCAAAGCTCATTTTAAATAACTGAGGCAAAACTGTTTTGTGGCTATACAAATAGAAAAAGTAATATCTTTTTTAAAAACAATGCACACCACGTCCTCCAGACTAAAGAGGAGAGGAACCATCTGGCTTGTGATCAGCACTCAGTTCAAAAAGCCGTGTGAAAAAAAGCCGCAAAATATGCAGCTTGCACATTTGAAAAGGTTCCATCAATGCTGAACGGTATATACAGGTTTTAGAGCAACAAATGCTTCCATCCAGAAAACATCTTTTTCAGAGAAAGTTTGCATATTTGAGCAAGACAATACTAACTGCATACTGTATCTAGTGCAATAGGGTGATTCCTTCTAAAACTGCCCTGCCAGCAGTCTAGACCTTTCACCGTTTGAAAACATTTGCCACATGAAACGCAAAAAACAACAAAGAACACCCAGAACTGTTAAGCAGCTATAAGGCACATATCAGGCACATATGGGACAACATTCCTCTACCAAAACTTTAGTAACTGGTCTCCTCGGTTCCCAGATGTATACAGACAGAAGATGTGATGCTACATAGCGGTAAAAATGGTCCTGTGTCATCTTTTTTAAGACCCGTTGCAGCCATCAAATTTAAAATTAGCTTAATTTTTACATTACAATTATATATTCACAGTTTAAACTTTTTTTTATTATTTTTTATTGTGAATAGAATATGGATGTATGAGATATGTAAGTCATTGTTTTCTGTTTTTATTTACATTTTACACAGTGTCCCAACTTTTTTGGAATTGGGTTACTGATGGTTCTTCTTAATATTGTAATGATAAATAGTCTCAAGGTGTTTTTGAAGGCTCCTCTATCATCGAGCAGGACCATAATAACTTTCCATTTTTGGAAGCTAATGTGTCTGCTGGTGGTTGAGAGACAACAGGAGGGTCAACACTAGGATTCTCATTCTCATCTGATAAGGATGCCTCATAATAATAGTCCTCCTCAACATTATCGTCTTTCTCAGACATATTCTCCTCTAGGTCACTTTCACTGTCAAAAAACTGTGCCAAAATCTTATTGACAAAAAACAGTCTACAAAGAGGAATAGCTTCTGTGCAAGCTTTTATATGTTTCTTCCTCCCCTGTAAACCTAGAGACTTATGTTTTCCCCTCACCCATAGCATGTGAACTATCAGATTTAGATATTTCTTAGGTTTTATACAGCTAGCAGTATATGCGAAGAACGAATTTCACTATGCTGTAATGTCTTCTTCTTCTTCTTTCAACTTCTCTTATTAGGGGTCACCACAGCGGATCATCCGTCTCCATACCCCTTTGTCCTCTACATCTGCCCCTTTTAAACCAACTACCTGCATGTCTTCCCTCACCACATCCATAAACCTCCTCCTTGGTCTTCCTGTTTTCCTCCTTCCTGGTGGCTCCATCCTCAGCATTCTCCTACTGATATACCCCATGTCCCTCCTCTGCACATGTCCAAACCATCTCAATCTCACCTCCCTCGCCTTGTCTCCAAAACGTCCTACATGCGCTGTCCCTCTAATAAACTCATTTCTAATCCTGTCCATCGTCGTCACTCCCAACGAAAACCCCAACATCTTCAGTTCTGCTACCTCCAGCTCCACCTCCTGTCTTTTACTCAATGCCACTGTCTCTAATCCATACAACATCGCAGGTCTCACCACAGTCCTATAAACTTTCCCTTTCATTCTTGCAGATACTCTTCTATCACAAATCACTCCTGATATCACTCTTCTCCACCCACTCCACCCTGCCTGTACTCTTTTCCTCACTTCTCTAACACACTCTCCATCACTTTGCACTGTTGAACCCAGATACCTGAACTCCTCCACCTCTTCTCCCTGCAACTGCACCACTCCACTGCCCTCCCTCTCATTCACACACATGTGCCCTGTCTTACTCCTTTCGACCTCCACTTTTCCAGGCTCTTCTCAACCTGCTCCCTACTCTCACCACAAATCCTGTATATGTGACAAGAAAAGCCCTTCTATCTATCTATCTATCTATCTATCTATCTATCTATCTATCTATCTATCTATCTATCTATCTATCTATCTATCTATCTATCTATCTATCTATCTATCTATCTATCTATCTATCTATCTATCTATCTATCTATCTAGCTTGTGAGCAGGGTGATGGAAAAAAGTGTGTTAGTGTGTGTTTTTATAAAAAAGCACCTGAAAATCAAGACAGTAAACACTACTTTCTCTGCATCAATCATCATAGGGAATTGACGGCTATTTGTTTATACCTGGTGCTCTTTCTGTAGAAGGTGATTCTGTTGTAATCAGTCTCACATCAGGGATTTCCTTCAGGCCAACTAAAGCACACAGCTCAGGGATATCCACTCGCAGATCGCCTGTGCACTGGTAGTCATCTGTGATCAACAAAACATTGTTTAACAAAATATGGCAAAGCACCACGAGTCTAAAAATGGTGCTATTGGAGAACGACCGTGGTTTTCCGCTTACCTATGTTTTGGACACGGGAGGTGTTTTGTTTATTCAGTCCTAAATGTTAGAAAACAGAGAATATTCAGCAAGGTAACAAGTCCACATTAAATACTACAAGTCAGACAATCAGTCAGAGTTACAACTGTTTTGATTGAATCTTTTTTTTTTTTTTACAGATTTCTGAACAAACTGCTTCCCGTGGGCTCACCACCTGCAGGAGGGACCGTAAGGGACGGTGCTGTGAGGATTGGGCAGCAGTCGAAGGCGGGGGCCTGCTTAGACTGCTGCCCCCGCGACCCGAATTACGGATAAGCGGGAGAAAATGAATGAATGGATAATTGAACAAACTGCATCTACATTATATGGACAAAAGTTTGTGGACACCTGACCATAAGATTCAAATGTGATTTTTGAACATCCCATGTTACTTCCTATGTTTGCTGTTATAATAACCTCCACTCGTCTCAGAAGATGTTCCACCAGATTTTGGTGGGTAGTTTTGGAGATTTGTGCTCCTATTAGTTAAGTGAGGTACTGATGTAAGGTATGGAGGCCTGGGAATAATTCAGTGTTCCATTTCATCCCAAAAGTCCACATTTGCTGTAACAATAACCTCCACTCACTTGATGTCACCCAAATGAGGATGGGTTCCCCTTTTGAGTCTGGTTCCTCTCAAGGTTTCTTCCTCATAACATCTAAGGGAGTTTTAGGGAGTCCTTGCCACAGTCTCCACGGCTGCTCATCAGGGATAAATACACACCGTTCGCCTTAACTTAATTTCTGTGAAGCTGCTTTGAGACAATGTCTGTTGTGAAAAGCGCTATAGAAATAAACTTGACTTGACTTGATATGACACTCTTCTGGGAAGATGTTCCACTAGATTTTGGAGTGCGCTTGTGGAGATTTGTGTCCATCGATGATTCATGTGACATTTTCTTAATTTTAATTGGTTTTTATAAAACTTTAAACTAAGTGGTTGTCCTACAATGTTTCTTTTTTTTTTTTAAGATGACAACATCCAGGACTAAAGGTGATTTTTTTTTTATTAAATATGCAGAAAAGTACACATTTCATTTGTAAATTCGCTTGCATAAACAGATTTGCATTATTGAGAAAAATAAAATATGTTGACAATTCATTTCAAAAGTCCAGACAAGTTTGCATCACACCATATGTGGTTCTTCCCGAAAGATCTTTAACAACAAAGTTTGAAGCACAATTGTACAGTAGGTCTCTGTAGGCTGTAGCGTTTCCTCTCCACTGGAACTAAACCTGTTCCTGCATGAAAATATTCTCATACACAAAGCCAGGGATATGGTTTGAAGATTTTGGAGTGGAAGATCTTAAGTAGTATAGAGCTCTGACCCTGACCATAGTGAACACTTTTGAGATGTTCAACCAACAAATGGTCAAGTGTCCACATACTTGTGGCCCAAAATGACCTCATACACCTGTAATGACTTAATAAAAAAATTAAAAATAATTGCAGTCAATTAAAGCTTAAGATAATTAAATTAAACTAAAGATCATAGCTGGATAGATATGTTCAAACAAAAAAAAATAAATCCAACCTGCAGTTTGTGAAGTCTCTTCCTCCAAACCGGAAGTTCCTTTCTCCTTGTTCACCTTTTCCATCCGTTTCTTCATGTTTTGTTTATTTTTATTGTTTATTTTATACACAATAACCTATTCTAATCGATGCGCGGAAACTCGTATTGTTATTATTCTTGTTGTTTAAATGTATTAATGTATTTATACAGTCTGTTTTGTTTATCACTGAACCATTACATTTCAAACGTACCATTGAACAGATTCAGGCGCTGCGTCTCGGTTGCCATAGTAACCATTCTGCAAAAACATAGGGGCCTGGGTTAGCGGAAATGACGTACTTCGCACGGAGAATTTTTTTGAGCTACTAAAATTATTATAACTATTATATATTTTAAACGTTTACAAGGTTCATATGCATGATTTATAATTCTGAGTGGAAACGCAGTGGTTATATGTGTAACCACCGCGAGAGGGCATACCGGTGAACGCTGATTGGTTGTTGGAGAGGCGTGTCCGGTTACGTATGCGGAAGCGTTTATGAAAAAAATATTTAAAATAATAAATATAAAAAAACAAATGTTTTTTAATCCTAATTTATCTTACACTGGTTTTAGTAGAGTTAAAAATAATATTTTTACGTCAGCGTAATCACGCTGCTTATACAAATCACATAAAAAAACCAGCGACACACGCTTTGTAATGATCTCAAACTGGAGTGATGTGTCGTTTGCAAGCGAGTCGGTTCTTTGTTTCGGCTCTTTGATTCGGATCCTGTGTGTGTTCTAAGCCTCCCTTACACCACCAAAACTGCTCTGATCCATCAAAGCATGAACCCCACAAGACCTCTTTTGTGAAATGGGACTTCCATGGATCAGACTCGTTTGTCCAGCAAAAGCAAGGCGATGCCCCATCAGGTTAAGATCTGGAGAATTTAAGCAAATAGACTCGTCATGTTCCTCCATCCATTTATGAACAGTGTCGAGGTGCATTATCCCGTTAAAAAAAACAAAAAACGTGAATGGATAGATTGAGAGAACAACAACAAGGGTCCAAGCACGGAATAAATTTTGAAATATCTTATACACACACGTTTCACCTTTTATAACACACAGAAACATCTCACTCATTTCCCCTGAAACATTGCTTCTTTAGTTCTTACTTCAATTTCTTTAGCTGTCATTAATGCAGGGGTGACAGTAAAAACAGTCATTAATAGTATATAAATGCAACTAGCTATGCTGTGTATCGTAATGACTAATAAATAAGCATCATGACATCATATCATCATTGATCTCATCCCTCTCACTAGTTTATCCTGGTATTTTGGGATACAAAGGACACCAAAGGATGCCTGTATAATGCCTCGATACCATAAACATCCAAATCGGACCTGACTCTGTGCCCTCCCAAGTGTTTTTTTTTTCCCCCTTCCACATTTCGGACACGCTCAATAATTCAAACACCGGTACACAAATGTAAATGCTCTATGCAATCGTTAAAATTCACTTTATTGGCAGATGTATTAATTGACTATCCATACAATTAAAATATGCTTTGACTGTATACCTTGAGTATCAAGAGTTATGACCTAGTAAAGAATTATCACATGATTCTTGGCTAAATGTAAGAGCAACAGGCAGGTATATTCACAACAATGTAGTGCTTTTTATTAAAAAACAAACAAACGAACGAACGAACAAACAAAAAAACAAACAAAAAAACAAATAAAAACCCAAATAGAATATAAAACAAAACAAAAAGTAAAAACCAACAGCATTTTTTTTTTTCATGACTTTAGAATCATAATTACAAACTTTAAACCAGAGTGGAAAACGTTTCGACAAACTGTACACAACACAAAATGTCTGTCAGTCTGTCCATATACAACGCTTGCATGTTATTTTTGTGATTGTCTAAAAGAACTAAACAAATCACACAAAAACACACAAATACAAGAAATCACAAGCATCAGAATTATGACCGTTATTAAAAAAAAAAAAAAAAAAAAAAAAAAAGGAGCTGTTTGTTTTTGTATTTTTTTTACCCCCAAAAAATCTGGATAAGGGAAAAAAAAAAATTAAGAACATGATAGTCAGCTAATAGATTCTTATTTTTTTAAAATCTTTTGTTTAGTTGGTTTCTGCCATTTTCCAAAATAGCATCTTTACATTTTTATGTTGGTTTGTTTTTTTAGTGTTCAACACTTTGCAGCAAAGTAACGAGGAGTACTTTTTTCCCCTCCCCTTCAAAAGTAATAATAATAATAATTAAAATAGCATTAAAAATTAATAATTACAATGACAGTTGTCAGGTCTGGGGTCACCGAGTCCATTTCCTCCTATGTCGACAAAAAAAATTGGGACAAGTCGCTTAGTTTCTTTCCTCTGTTGCTGTCTTCTTCTTCTTTTGTTTTTTTGAATTTTTTTTTTTTAAACGTTCAGCCATGTCCTTGTGACGCCCCAAGCTTAAATGAACAATGATGCCAATACAAACGGCGTAATAATTATAATAATTAATAATAATAATAATAATAATAATAATAATACATATAGGGTCGAGTCCTGTACAATACAATACACAAAAAACCAAACCAAAAAAAACAAAACAAAAACAAACAAACAAACAAAAAAATCCATTAATCAAGATATTGCTTTTTGGAGACATTTCTCTCACATATTCCCGTCTGCATATATACATAGCTTGGCACATCATATACATCTTCCTCCCGTGTCAGTTAACCCCCCCCCCTCTATTCTCTGGCGTTTGTCAGCTAAATCGAAACAATTCATATTAAGGGTCCAAAAAAAAACAAAAAAAAAACAACAACAACAATGTCCTATGCGACCTGAAACACAAGCAAACATACAAACAAAAATCCTAAACTCCACCTTTCTCTCAGGACACACCCAGATGTGTTCAATCGCCGATAGCGAATCAAACGTTTTCATTTTTAAAATGCCGTTTTTGCCTAAAAATTATTTGACGGAGATGCATACATTCAGGGTAGCGCTCAAACACACACACACACACACACATATCACACCGAAATCATTCTAAGGCGTTACAGTTAAAGTCAGTGCACTCCCACTGGTTAAACATCTCATTGAGCTGGTAAAATCAGGGAAAGCTACTTCACAGACCGAAATCGCCGAGCTTTTCTTCTTTTCGAAAAAAAATAAAATTAAATTAAAAATTAAAAATCCCCCCCACCCCCACCCCCGTCTCCAAACCCCACACCCCCAACTCAAAGCTTACAAAAGAAAAACCCCTCCCCATCCATCCTGATCCGAACGCAAATACAGTATGACGGAGCAACAAACAAACAAACCAATGAATTAAAAAAAACATATAATGTACTCAATGATGTTTTTTCGTTTGTTTCGTTCCTTTTTTAAACCGTCTTTGCCGCACAGCGATACTGTGACGTGCGTTAGTGTACACCACCGGGAGCGAATGACGTCCGTGTTAGAAAAAAAGTGCAGTTAGCTCTTCTTCTTCTTCCTCCCTCCTTTTTGCGCTTGCCCTCTTTCGGTGGGCGAGGCGGTGCGTATGTGCGCTACACTGCGCCTCCTGTGCTGCTCCTCTTCTCGCGTCTCAGTAAATACGGGTTTCTATCCACTAAGAGGAGCCGGGGTTCGGGTTTTCTCCCATGTCGAAACTGCATCTCCGACCCCGTCCGCCTTCCCCACCCCTCCACCCCACCCCGGGTCCGGGTTCCTCATTCGTTCTGTCTGTAGTACCACCTTGAAAATACATTGAACTCTGTTGTCTTAGAAACGGAAAAAACGAGCGGCCGTGACGCGACACGTGATGCGACACGTGATAGCCTTAAATATTACATATTCCTATGTTCATATGTCAATAGCAACATATTTTTAACGCTTATGAGCAATAATTCTCTCGTTGCTGGCGAAAAAAAAAACTCGCTCTCATTGTCCTGTGCATATACACCAGTTTTTAGGAAAAATAGAGCAAAAATGGATGATGGAGGATTTTTTTTAAAGGAGAGTCTTTGTTTTCTCATACCTTCATCCTTGTTTTGCTGTTCCTGCATATTCTGTCTTTTTTATTTATTCGTTTTAATTGTGTCACTTGCAGTGAGGGCGTCACTTTCTGCTCACGAAGTCGCTCAGTCCGAGCGTGCGTCTGCGCAGGCGGCGCCCGGAGCCCTCCTCGAGGAGATAAGTGACGTCTATAACTGCAGACAAAAAGGCAGCGTTAGTCTACTGAACACTCTTCTGCACTGTATGAGCAGGTTTGCCTGCTCGTGCTTCTCTCGTGCGTTCGTTCCTCACCGTTTTTGCTCGGGTTCCGGTGCAGGAGGTCGAGCAGGATCTTGTTGAGGCGCTCCCTCTGCGCTTCCCTCCGTCCCAAAACGGACAGATGCAGCGGCGAAGAGGGGATCGGGGACGCCTCGGCTACTGCTTTCTCCATCGAGCTTTCCTCTGCTTCCCTCCTCTCCTCTTCCTCGCCTAACTCTTCATCCTCCTCCTCGTCTTCATCCTCGCCGGGCCTTCTCTGCTCCTGCGACGGTGCTAGTACCGAGAGCGCGGTGGTGATGGACTCCTCATGGTTGCAGACCGGGTGGCTTTCTGCTCCTCTTCCTTCTGCATCTCGTGAGAAGGACGGCTGGTCTAATGATCCGCCGGGGGAGGGGTCTTCGTCGCAAGGTCCGACCCCTTTGGAGCGTTCGCTCTTCCAGGCTGAACGCCCGCCGTTTCTCTTGTAGTTGTCGGGGACGTGGTGAGGCTGAGAGGGGGGGGGGGAGAAATCAAGAAAGACAGAGCGCAAGATGATGGGGAGAAAAGAGTGAGAGAAAGAGAGGTAAAAAAAAAATACTAATTTATACACAACATAAAATGTATAGAAAATAATTCTACCTACTACTTTCTAATTACTAATAGAAAACGAAAAGTAATGTGATAGAAAAATATGCCGTTTTTTTGTGTCTTGTTCTAAATTACTGAGAAGTAGTTAAGGGGAATGATGTTGTTGAAGGGAACAGAGGTGATGAGGAGGTGATGGGTAGGTATGGCTTTAAGAAGAGGGATGTGGAAGGGCAGCTTGTGGTAGATATTACTAAAAAAGATGGACATGGCAGTGGTGAACACTTATTTTAAGAAGAAGGATGATCGTAGGGTGATGTATAAGAGTGGAGGAAGGTGCACACAGGTGGATTATGTTCTATGTAGGAGATTGGAGACTGTAAGGTGTTGGCAGGAGACAGTGTAGCTAGACAGCATCGGATGGGGGTCTGTAGGATGGTTTTGGAGTTGAAGAAGAAGAAGAGGAGAAAAAAGATGGACATGGCAGTGGTGAACACTTATTTTAAGAAGAAGGATGATCGTAGGGTTAGAAAGGTACTTGGTGTGACATCTGGAAATAGAAAGGAAGACAAAGACCCGGTGGTGGAATGAGGAAGTGCAGGAGAGCATAAGGATAAAGAGGTTGACAAAACAGAATTGGGATCGACAGAGTGATGAGAAAAGTAGGCAGGAGTACAAGGAGATGCGGCAGCTGGTAAAGCCGAGGAAAAGGCATTTGAGGAGCTGTATAAGAGGTTGGACATTAAGGAAAGAGAAAAGGATTTGTATCGATTAGCCAGACAGAGGGACTGAGCTGGGAAGGATGTTCTGCAAGTTAGAGCAATAAAGCATGGAGATGGAAATGTGTTGACTGGTGAGGAGAGTGTGTTGAGAAGATGGAGGGAGATGCATCCTAAGCATCTCCATGCTTAGGAGAGATAGCAGTGGAGTTTTTAACAAGATTCTGGAAGGTGAGAAGATGCCTGAGGAATAGAGAAGGAGTGTGCTGGTACCGATCTTTAAGCATAAGGGAGATGTGCAGACCTGCAGTAACTACAGGGGAATTAAGTTGATCAGTCACACCATGAAGTTATGGGAAAGAGTAGTGGAAGCCAGGCTGAGAGAAGAGGTGACCATCTGTGAGGAACAGTATGGTTTCATGCTGAGGAAGAGCACCACAGACACATTATTTGCATTTGAGAATGTTGAAGAAGTATGGAGAAGGTCAAAAGGAATTGCGTTGAGTGTTTGTGGATTTAGAGAAAGTGAACAACGGGGTGCCGAGAGAGGAATTGTGGTATTGTATGAGGAAGTCAGGTGTGTCAGAGAAGTACGTGAAGGTGGTGCAGGAAATGCATGAGGGCAGCGTGAGAGCAAGGTGGAAGTGGGACTGTATCAAGGATCGGCCCTGAGCCCTTTCTTGTTTGCAGTGGTGATGGACAGGTTGACGGACAAGGTCAGACAGGAGTCTCCGTTTAGTATGATGTTTGCGGATGATATTGTGATTTGTGGTGAGAGTAGGGAGCAGGTGGAGAAGAGCCTGGACAGGTGATGATACATGCTGGAGAGAAGGGGAATGAAAGTCAGTAGGAGTAAGACAGAGTACATGTGTGAGAATGAGAGGGAGGGCAGTGGAGTGGTGCGGTTGCAGGGAGAAGAGGTGGAGGAGTTCAGTTACCTGGGGTCAACAGTGCAATGTAATGGAGAGTGTGTTAGAGAAGTGAAGAAAAGAGTGCATTCAGGGTGGAGTTGGTGGAGAAGAGTGACAGGAGTGATTTGTGATAGAAGGGTATCTGTGAAATGGAAAGTTTATAGGACTGTGGTGAGACCTGAGATGTTGTATGGTTTAGAGACAGTGGCATTAAGTAAAAGACAGGAGGTGGAGCTGGAGGTAGCAGAGATGAAGATGTTGAGGTTTTCGTTAGGAGTGATGACGATGGACAGGATTAGAAATTAGTTTATTAGACAAGGTGAGATTGTGATGGTTTGGACATGTGCAGAGGAGGGACATGGGGTATATCAGTAGAAGAATGCTGAGGATGGAGCCACTAGGAAGGAGAAAAGGAGGAAGGCCAAGGAGGTTTAAGGATGTGGTGAGGGAAGACATGCAGGTAGTTGGTTTAAAAGAGGCAGATGTAGATGACGGAGGGGTATGGAGACGGACGATCCACTGTTTGCGACCCCTAACGGGAGCAGCCGAAAGAAGAAGAAGCTAAGAGTGATGTTGATTTTGTTGATTTCACCACGTCATTTGCTTTAGGTGTTTGAACCAAGATCTGTGTGATGTTCTCAAGTAGGCTCATAATCCTATGTGACATTTTCCCTCATCTTCTCTGTGTAATCTCGGTGTGAATCACAAGTCGCCCACCACTGAACTTGACAAACTGTCTAATTTGTTATGAAGCCTAAGTGCTGCCACTGAATAGTCAAATGCATTCTCATGCCCAAAAAGCTCAAACTCACTGTAGTTGAAACAGGAAAAAAAATCCTATAAAATTTACAAGTATTAAAAAAAAAAAAAAAAAACAGAAAATTAAACAATCAGGGTTGAATAAGGTTTTTTCAATCAGGGTTGAATAAGGTTTTTACTCGTTTTAAACTTTTTTTCCCCCAGTTTACAAACTGGAACTAAATATTTACCTAAATTTTATGCTCCTAAGTAAACATACCATAACAGCTGGGATAATAGCAGGATTCATAAAAAGGCTAAGCAGATTGCTTAATATTTTCCCGAAAAACAGATACCAGAATCTCGTAAAATTGAGTGCACATCTCACATTTTAGCAACCAGTTAGTAGTAAATCATGTAGAGAGACAATACTATAGAAATGAAACATGGGTTTATTTTAGAGTAGTTAATGTGCAGCTTGTACAGCGGTACAGATTTACTGTCTTCTGAAAATAACTCAACATACAGCCATTATTGTCTAAATAACTGCCAACAAAAGTGAGTACACCCTAAGTGATTATAGTGGTCCTCCGGGAATTTTAGACGCAGCCCCTATGGTAAGTTAGTAAATTCATCTAGACATTGCCACTTTAATACAATAATGTATTTAAAATAATTTTTATGAAATTTGTTAGTGAAAACAGTTTAAAATGTTATTCCTAAGGTTTTTGAATATGACATTTTAATATAATATGCAACTTGCTGTTAGTTATGTTCCAAATGAGAACCCGTGAATTTTCCAAGCCACGAGTTCCCAGCAGTGAATTATCGGGGGTTGACTGTACGTCTGTACGTTGTGTTACCATGCATGTCCTATTCATCATGATCATGTTGATTTTTTTTTTTTTTTTTTGCTTGTCAGTTTGCTGAAGACGACCTGTACAAGAACATGAATTACTGAAACCATGTGCTGTGGTCTGATGAGACTAAGATAAACTTGTTTGGCTCAGATGGTGTCCAGCATGTGTGGCGACACCCTGGTGAGGAGAACCAAAAAAAACTGTGTCTTGCCTACAGTCAAGCATGGTGGTGGTAGCATCATGGTCTGGGGCTGCATGAGTGCTGCTGGCACTGGGGAGCTGCGGTTCATGGAGGGAAGCATGGATTCCAACATGTACTGATATATTGAAGCAGAACATGATGCCCATTCTTTACTGGGCTGAACGGCAGTTTTCCAACATAATAATGACCCAAAACACATCACCAAGATGATAACTGCCTTGCTGAAGTAGAAGGTGATGGAGTGGCTATTTAGTGTCTCCAGACCTGAACCCTATTGAGCACCTGTGGAGCATCTTCAAGCAGAAGGTGTAGAAGCGCCATGTGTCTAACATCCAGCAGCTCTGTGATGTTGTTATGGAGGAGTGAAAGAGGATCCCAGCAACAACCTGTGCAGCTCTGGTGAATTGCATGGCTCAGAGGATTAAGGCAGTGCTGGATAACAACGATGCTCACACAAAATATTGAAACGTCGGACACACAAGTTTTGACATGTTGACTTAAGGTGTACTTACTTTTGTTGCCTGCGACTCTAAAAGAAGAGCGGTTTGTTAAATCATAGCAAAAGATGTGTCAAAGCACAAGACAGACACCGGAAAAGGCAAAAGAAATCTGTATGTGTGTGTGTAGTGTGAATCTCATTAACTTTTAAACCCACTGTTCTTTAAGATAATTCACTATTATGAGAAAGTGAAATTATTTCATAAAATCATATTTTCATAATCTCAAGGAAGAGTGCAATTTCATAAGGGTGTGCAGACTTTTTATATCCACTGTATTCAAATGAGTATGCCGCAAATAAACACAAATATATTGTAAACACTACACAGGACAAGACTGACACAAACTTACTGAAAAGTCCCTTTTGGGTGTGAGCCTCTTGGGGAAGTGGTTAAAGGCGTAGGACTTTGTGCACACCGGGTAGCGGTTGCGGTGGATTTTGTAAAAAAGATGAGCCGATTTGTCCAACCGGTAGTCGCAGATGTACACGTCCTGCTCCTTCACGCCTTTCGGCCGACCTGCCAGTGAGGAGGAGGAGGAGAGAGAGAGTGTTTGAGTGTGTGTAGGTCAGCGTGTGATGTCCTGAGGTGTGTTTCAGCGCAGGGAAGCATGCCTCACCCTTGCAGTAGGTGTAAAGATCCAGGACGCAGCACGTCCCCACCACTGCTTCTAGAGGGATGATCTCGTACAGAGGCACCCGGAACAGCTCGTTGTGGTAGAAGCGGCGCGAAGGCGAGTGGTGGGTCTCGTGAGGTCGGAAATAATGATGCCCGAAAGCAAACCGCTCGCCCCTGCCGGAAAAAGAGGAGGTTACTGTATGGGTACGTGTCAGGATGCCATGCATGGACACTTGCACAGGGTATTTTTACGTAATGTGAGCGTGTCCTCTAGGAGGCACTGTTGCATATAACGTGTCAGAAATGTACTAAATTGTTTGCTAAAGTCACATAGGAAAACTGCCTGTGTGGCACGATTACCCACGATCTCTGCATGACAGCAGCTTACCTACACAAAAGTAATAAAGTGGAAATAAAAAAGTGAAGCCACTTCACCAGGGGGTCCCCAAACTATGGTCCCCACATTTAGAACGGCCCTCTAAACAATGGAAATTTAAAAAAATATATGTTTTACTTATATAATATCTGTATTTGATAATAAAAGTTGGCTTTCAACCTATTAATAGAGGATGAGGCACCGACAGTTGAATGTTTGAACGATTAGCTTATTGGCAAAAATCCACACCAATAGTCTTTCCGGATTTCATGTCCTCTGTTATTATGAAAGATAGCGGCCTCTAGAGGCGAATCACTGATGCTGTTTATTTTTACATGAGAAACTGCGTGCTGCACAGAGAGCGCTATATATAAAATTTTTTCTAAATGATTAATTATATTTATATTTATTATGATGATGATATTTATTAATTAACATATTCAATTAGCACAATTTCATGATTCAGTACTGTTTTTATTTTATTTTTTTGTAATAAATTTCAGGACTATTTTACATGGAGTTTTATGTGTTTTTTTTTTTTTTTTATTCAGTATTCATTTAACGGAAAGTACGATCCAACCTGGCTATTGCCTAGTTATTTGGTAGATTTACCCACCAGCCATATACATATGCATATTAATGAATATTAAATAAAAGTAATAATAGAATACTCATTTGAACATAACATAAAATAATAAACTCATCTAGCATTAGAAGGCATAATAAATCCATTTAAAACCATAATAACATCTCCACAATAATACTTGTAGTCTCCGGCCCATGTAACTTTCTCTTACAGACCGATCTGGCCCCACATTAAATGAAGGAAAAATTATGTTGCCCTCAGTTTGGGGACCCAATAAAATCGTTCATCCTGTTTGTGGCTGTAAATGTAAATTAGTCAGGACATGCCTAAAGAAAATTGCTTACGTTTCATTTTTCCAAAGTTTCTCAATGCGGAAGATGTCCAATTTGTCTCGGTTGACATGAGACAAGAGGCGATACGATTGGCGCAGTGGCTGGCCTTCTTGTGTGCGCCTGCTGTCCCTCATCAGGTACACACAGTCACCTGAAAACACACATACAGAAATAACGTGTAAAAAAAACCCACAATATATATATATGTTATACCTTAACTGGTTATATATGACAGAATTCCCATCTCTTGGCACACACAAGCACACCTACCCTGGTGAAGCAGCAGCTCGTCCCGGAGAAGGCAGATATAATAGATGGAACCTGACTGCGCGTAACTGGGCTGAGGCACCATCGGAACTTCCTGTTAAAAAAAATGCAAAACAAAGCAAAAAAGCAGGGAGTCAAAGATCGTGAACGTTTTTGCCTGTTTAAAAGGAGCGGGGACGTTACAAAGGGGACGTACTCTGTCCACTGGACGAGGGTCACACTGCTCGCAAAGATAATGTTCCACCTCGGCTTCCAAACGCATGCAGTCACAGTGCTGCCAGACCTAAGGGGAAAAAAAAAAAAAAAACGTGGGAGAAAGAAGGTGAAGAAGCAAGATTTAGGTCTCTAAGCAACCTTAAGTCTAGAATAGTGAAGAAATTAACTTTGTGACTATGTCTGACTCTACAAAGTCCACTGATAGAAACTAAATAATCATCAATGAACATCACACTGCCCCTGCTGTTCTATACAGTATTGGAGAAAAAAAAAATAAAGGCAGAGGCCCTCATTAAGTCCCAGGTACTTATTCCCATCGCTTTGCCCTGGATGAACAATAGCTTGCGGTATGTACCATGCATTTCTCGCACTGGATCATCAGGCCCTCGTCCTTGTACATGCCACAGATGCAGCGGATGATGTCGTCGTCTTTGTTGGCGTGGTTTGCGTGCTCGCGGTCCATGGAATCGGAGCTGTCCGCCTCGCTAGCCGTCTCGCCGACGATCTCGTCGATCTGCACCGCCGCCTCGTGCCGCGCGCCGTAGTACGCCTTGCGCAGCCGGCACACGTCCCGGCCCACCTCAGACTTACGGCCATAGTATTTCTATATACAAGGCAGAGCAGAAGTTTTCACAATGGTGCCATTTGTTACAAAAACAATCCAACTGAAATGGGACGGTTCAGACATTTTTTGTCCAGTGTGCGTCTCTTCAGAGGAGACGCAAAAACACAATGCTGTAAACGCTGATTTAAACAGTGCCCTAGTATTAACGTGGTAGCAAAAAATAAAAGCATCCTTTAAGAAAAAAGGATAAGAGAAAGTTAGAAACATTCGATCTGGGCACAGATTCAGTGTTGGACTTGGGCCATTAAATTCCACGACACTGCTTTTTTTAGATTAAAAGCCAACTTAACTGGGAATTCCAATCTTTTTTTACCGTATATGCTATTACACCTCGGACATGCGAGATGTTTTTTTTTGTTGTTTTTTTAAGTGTTATATATTCAGGCTGTATGAGAAGGTGCTGTTGGACTGACCTCAGCATTGCGGAAGACCTTGAGCATGTCTGTGTCAAAGGCCTCCACTGTTTTGTAATGTCCGGTGAGGATCTGCTTTTCGATAGTACTGAGGTCCAGAGGATCTGACACCTTCTCATAGTACTGCATGTTCCTGTGTACACACACACACACACACACACATATATAAGCAATGAGCCACTAATACAACCACAAGCACTAATTAATCCAAATTAGAACTGGAAATTTATTATTTTTTTTTTTTCACTGGAGAAGCAGTGCATTTATCAGGTGGTGAGTTCTTATACCACACACATTTTTTTTTTTTTTTTTAACATGAATAATTACAAAATCGCTGGAAAATACATTAACTTACAAATACGTGTTCTTACCTCTTTTTAGAAGGTAAGTTAAGCAAAGGAGCTGCAAGAGTCTGGCCCGAGGAATCTATGAAGAGTGAGACACAGCATAATACATTTAATACGATCATTTAATAAAATAATGTCCTGCAACTGTTCTGTTATATATATATATATATATATATATATATATATATATATATACATACACACACACACAATCAGGCATAACATTGGCAAGTGATTATCTCTTCACCATGGCACCTGTTAGTGGGTGGGATTTATTAGGCAGCTAGTGAACATTTTGTCCCCAAAGTTGGTGTGTTAGAAGCAGGAAAAATAGGCAAAAGTAAGGATTTGAGCAAAGCAAAATTGTGATGTCTAGACGGCTAGGTCAGGGCATCTCCAAAACTGCAGCTCCTGTGGAGTATTTCCCAGTCTGCAGCGGTCAGAATCTATCAAAAGTGCTCCGAAGAAGCACGTGGGGAGCGAAGGCTGATCCGTGTGGTCTGATCGGACAGACCAGGTCCTGTAGCTCAAACTGCTACAGAAATTAATGCTGTTACAGCTCGACAGGTCAGGACTGTTTTGGCAGCAAAAAGGGGATCAAGGTGCTGCTCAGCCAGATGCCATAAACTCACATCTAAGCTGAACAAACATAACTAGCACAAGCGTTAAAAAGCAACCCCTCAGTAAAAACGTGGCATAGCTAGCTAACATAAGCTAACATTTTTTGCTGATTTTAGATAAAATACTGCAAAGACAACGCAGCCGTATGTAAACACAAGCGTGCTGGATGTGTGTGGAGACGGGGTTTATCGAATCTTTGTGCACATTTATTAGCATATATACTTTTTTAAGTACAATTTTATGTGTGTGAATGTGTGTGTGTACACATATTTATATGCGGAGACAGCATGTGTCCCTGATCCAAAGGCAGACTCCTTATTAACACTAAGATAACACATTAGCTGGAGGTGTTGAGAGAGTGTGATGTAAAAAAAGCAGGAATTTGTCTTTTAACTCTTACTGTGTGTGTGTGTGTGTGTGTGTGTGTGTGTGTGTGTGTGTGTGTGTGTGTGTGCGCGCGCGCGTGCGGAACTGACCCTTGTAGCTTGTGATCATGTCACAAATCTCTTTGAAGATGTGTGCGAGACGAGCTGTGCGAGTGACTTCGGTGTTTTCCTCAGCCGCAGCCAGTCTACGTGTGCGCACCGAACGGGAGGTCTGCAGTGCTGAAAACTGTGTTAGGAACACGTCTGCACAACACAAAAACACACACACACACAACCAAAAACTTAAAGCCATAGTACATCACCACAAAGGACACTATCTGGTATCTTGTTTTAAAGATGTATAATCACACTCTTGATATCACCCAAATGAGGATGGGTTTCCCTTTTGTGTCTGGTTCCTCTCAAGGTTCCTCCCTCGTAACATTTAGGGAAGTTTTTCGTTGCCACACTCGCCCCAGGCTTCATCATCACGGATAAGTACACATCATTTACTTAAATTTAAGGCAATGTCCCTCGTGAAAAGCGCTTTAGAAATAAACTCGACTTGACTTGAACATGATCACCTCTGTAAAAAAAAAATGGCTGTAGCGCACACACACATTCACACACCTGATTTGATGTTGCCATCATCACGGATGACCCCTCCCCACCGGGCGTACTGTGACAGGCTGCTCTCCTTTTCCCGCTCCCTCTCTCCCTCTCTCTTGGACAACTCCCGCTTGTCCCTCATCTTCTCCCAGTTGCGCACCAGGAACACTCGGTGCTTCAGGACAAAGTTCCTGCAATCAGCAAGAGCTCTTTTAGTATGCCGAGAAAATGTACTTAAACGCAGTATTACGAGTATTACGATTGGTCAAGATTAAAAAGACGTTGGATTCGACCTCTCTCTGTTCGACATCGGCTTCATCAGGAGGTGCTGAAAAAATTTGCTGCTGTCGCTGGACTCCTCCTCCTGGAGAAAAGTGTTTGTTATTTTCTAAGCAAAAATTTGAAATTGCGTTTATTCGGAAATTTCCGTCGCCTCACGCCCTCCTACCCGTTTTTTGAGATGGTGCTTCGATTTGCGCTTCTCTTTCAGCCTCCCGAGCCTCCTCGCCCCGCCTCCTGAGCCTCCCGCTTTGCCAGGCAGCCCGTTGATTCGCTGACTCTTTCCGCCAATGATGCCACGGCAACCTTCTGAGCCACACTTACACGCTTGCTGAGCAGGAATACGAATAATGATAATTATTATTGAATGAAAAGGCGACAAAGGAACACAAAAGAACAAGTTTGGGATTATAAAGAGATTTCGGGATGAAGTGTGGAATCTCATAAAATTACCTCTGTTCTAAATATTATTCCTGTGACTCCGATATTTCATTAATATTAAAGTGTTTAGTTATTCTACAAAGCAAACTGCATATTTTATGAAACGTTGTTGTGAACAAACAGGCGCCACATAAAAAGATCATTTTCCTGCGTAATACATCTCTTGCTTGCGATGCGAGTGTTCAAGTGTTTAACAAGCAGCCAGACTCTTCTAGTAAAATCTCTTCCCGTCGATAATTTATCAGACACTTCCAATAAAATGTGAACTTGTATACTTTTTTAAACAAAGCTTGTTCTCTCTGATCTGTATTATAAATGCCATATCTCTATAAATCTGATCGCACAGTTCGGCTGTGCAGAAGCCGAGAGCTCTGCCTCCCCTGAATTGCGCAATCTAGAGATCGTCCGATTCATTGGTTTTTGCTGATTAACTATAGGCAAAAATAAATAGTGATAGTTTTTCCGGGTTGCGTTATACAGTACGAGAGCGGCCTCTACAGGTGAATCATCGACGCAACGTGCTGGTTATTTAAAGTGTCCTTTTATTTATTCATTTTTTGATGTAACTGTTTTTATTTGTGGGGTTTTTTTTTTTTTTAGTTTGAAAGCATGTCTTGTAAATGACCAAGGTGGTTCAGGTTGAATTAATCACTGTAGCATGTCTGATCAAAACGCAACGAAGATGCTTCTTGCTTCACTGAGGATTTATTTCTAGCAAAGTACAAATTAACAATATGAATAGTTAGAAAGACTTCAAACCATATTTTCACTTTCAATACCTTATGTATAAGTTATTTAACTTCGGTCAAGCCGGGAATCGTAATTGCGACCGGAATGCTACTGATGTCACACGGATTAGCTCGCGCATAGCAAATAACCAAATATTTGTTAGCGTACTTGAACAATGCTGTCAAAGAGCACAAAGAAATTTATAAATGCTTAATATAAAGAGAGGGAAGTACCGTATTAACAATTATAATGATGCCACCGGTTGGTTGGCCCATATTATATATTCATATTTATTTCATTAGCACATTTTCAAGATTTAGTCCTGTTTTTGTTTTGTTTTTGTAATAAAGTTTAGTACTATATTTCATGGAAAGTTATGTTTATTTGTTTTTTTTTATATCCAGTATCCATTTTAAAAACCCTGCTGATTGGCTGATTAATTGGTTAGCGGAAAATCTGATCCGATCTAGCTATCGCTATCGATAAAATCCACGATTGGTCAAACTCTAGCGCAATCCCATTCAATCTGACCTTAGCAGGGGATCAGTGCATGCCGGTGACTGTATGAATTTCACCAATATACAGTTTGTAGACAGCTTATTTGCATGCCATCGCCTTCTATAGTTTTATTTCACATATCTGTGTTAAGAAGTTGTGTTGGAGCACGCTGGACACATAACGCGAAAGACGCTGCGGAACGAAAAATGAAGAAACGGGGAGAAAACAGCGAGCTGTGAGGAGAAGATTCGGACCAAAGAAAACGGCAGAAAGTTTCCAAAGATTGGGATCATTCAAACTAAAACAAAGAAAACGCCCTACAGCGCGTTTTTTTAAAGTCATTTGAAATTGAGTTTTATATTTTTATTCATATACAGATCGTCTAATCCTTGAAATGAGGCTGCGTCTTAATAAATGTGACTCTATAGGTTATATTTAATGCTATTTTTGGAGTCGGAGTGGAAGATCTTGAGTGGCCTGCTATGGAGCTCTGACCTCAATCCTATTGGATGACTCGGAAGTGCACCCCAGGCCTCCACCTCATCAGTACCGGATTTTTCTAACACAATTATAGCTGAATCGCCTTTAAGCAACATTCGAAAAAATCTTGTGGAACATCTTCCCAAAATAGTGGAGGTTTTTATAACAGTGAATGGGAAATGTGGAAGTGGATATCTAAAAGGTGCATATGAATCATATGATTTGGTGTCCACAAACTTTTGTTCATGGAGTGTATCTTTTTGGCATTTAAGAAATAAGTGGCTGCTTGTATACACACCTGCTCTTCAGTGTTAAAGGAGTGAAAATTGTAGTCGTATGTGAGCTCGCTCCCACTGTCCATGTCTTTCAGGGCAAACAGGCCGATCCTGTACACTCCGTTGACAGACCTGGACATAATCGGGGAAAAAAGGTACATTGTTTAATATTCTGTTTGTAACATCTGACTGCAAGCAAGACAAAAATACCGAAAAACTTAAAAAAACTTAAATAATGAACTTAAAAAAGGGTTAAAAAAAAAAAAAAAAAAAAGTATAAATAATAAATCACATAATATCACTACAAAATCCACAGTAAATAAATGCATTCTGATAGATGATGTCCTATTTTTGATCCATATAAAAAGCATAATTATAATAGAATTATAATATACAGTGGCTGCAATATTTGGAAACACTCCATTTTTTTGAAAGACACGCGCATATTCCTTTTGTTTATATGCAACAAACTAGATAATGCAACGGTATGGAGATTTACTTTGACCAAACAAATGTAGAAACGAAATGGTAGCCATGTCGGCTCGGTTTTCCTTTCACCCGAAACAAGTCTCCAACCTTCCCTGCTCCACAACAACCCAGAATCGTTAATCTTCCACCTCCATGCTTGAGTGTGGGGGTAAGGCAGTCTGATCACATCGACAAATGTCAAATATAAACTCATCTATCCACAGTGACCAGGATGTGACTCAGAAACCGTAAAAACAAAAACAAACAAATAGAATACATTTAAGCGTTGTAAATCAATTTTACGATAAGATGGCAAAGAAGTACTTTTGATTCAATTTCTAAATGGCATCCTATCCTTTATACTTCTCTCAACTCGCAACCTGATTGGTCACTTAGGGTCGGTCGGTTGAACTGCCTGCTTAGGGCTTGTCTTCTCCAACACCTTCCTTCCATGTTTACCGACTGACACCAAATCAACAAGTCTGTGTTCAATGAAAAGCGTAAAGGTCCCTTTTTTTAACTGTAAAATTAAGATCAGCTTTAGATCAGTTCATATATATACGCTCAATACTTTGTTAAAATGAGCACTTTTCCAAGTTTGCTTTGTCTTTTAACCATAAAAAAAATAAAATCCTCTTAAACGAGGATTATAGGCTGATTTATCTTAAGTTTGTAAGTGTAGCTTTATTCATCGCTAGAGACTTCAAAGCACCTTTGTACGTCGCTCTGGAGAAGGGCGTCTGCTAAATGGCGTAAAATGTAAAACTATTTACACAATACAAATGACTGTTTCCACAGAAGCACGCACATTCAAAAGCGTTTACGTGACACTCGTTCTGTCCTGCAACGGCATCCCATAGGACATGTTTTTTTAACTCCATGTTCTGGTCAACGCCGTAAAACTAATCCAAGCCCAAGCTCTACTACATCGAAGCCCCTGCAAGAGACAATGGTGTGAAGTCATGTTCGCATTTTGCTTTTAGGTACGTGAGAAAGCATGTGCGAGTGAAGGAATGCGCATTTGTGGGTATCGGTGTCTGGTGGGCAGCACAGCTGTGTCCTCCACCCTCTCTAGCTAAACAAACGTTCTCCAGTGACAAGACGGATGACCCACCAGCCGCTAGTCTGGAAGCACTTGTTCAATGGTGTGTGTGTGTGTGTGTGTGTGTGTGTTGGTATATCTTTTAGTACTGCGAGACTGCGCTATGTAACCCGAGACGACCGGGTTTTCAAGTACGCATTCGAGTTTTATGGATCGCATCGGTCCTCGATGCTGCTCTATACGTGCGTGATGTCATGCCCGAACCGTTCGCCACTATCAGATCGGACTTCCCCGTATGTACATGTTCAAATGAAAAAAATCATTAGTAGGTTCTTACCATTTCTGCATCTCACAGTTGGGCTCGCAGCTGTGGTTGATGAAGCGCGCCTCGTTGCCCATGCGGTAGCTGTCGATCACCATACCGCTGTCCAGATTTAGACAGTACTGACCGCTGTGAGAGAAGTACTGCTCCATCATTCGACTCCTACAAACACAGTTCATAAAGATTAAAACTATTTGCTGTGTTGAAATGTGTACAAACGAATGGGGCAAACGTCTAGAAAGGAAAATAAAAATAAATATCTTAAAGTGCAACTCAATTCTAGATAAATCTAAGATATATCGTTAGTTGTGATCCTGTCCCCTTTTCTTTCCGGACCTTCCTGATTCGTCCCGACATCTTATTCTGGAAGTTCTCCTTGACTCGAAACCACTCACTGTGACGAAAGATGGCGCCACACAAGCAGCCTAAGGATACATTAGGCTACTAAACAGGGTTAAACTTAAGAGCTATGAAAAAGGATTTGGACTGTAACCGATATAACCACTACAGTGCTTTAGGGCTACAGTTGCCATGAACAATTAGAGTTTTAAAGTGTCCATCAGTGAACAGTTGATAACCTTAACAATGATGGAACTATGATGAATGGATATTTGGGGTCACCCGGAGGAGGATAGGTTCCCTTTTTCATCGAGGTTTCTAGCTTTTACCATCTCCGTCAACACCATAACCACTGTATTGCTCATTAAGTATAAATGTATAAGGACAAATATACGATGTTAAAATGTATATTTGTCATCTTCAAAGCTGCTTTTTCAGACAATGAATTGAAAATGACACTTTCAATCCAAACAATTATCACAAAACGTATCAACTGTGTTAGAAGGCTACCAAGAAGCCACAAGAGTGAGAGGAACCAACAAGAGTAAAACGACATACCGTATTTTCCGGACTATAAGCCGCTACTTTTTCCCCACGCTTTGAACCCCGCGGCTTAAACAACGAAGCGGCTAATTTATGGATTTTTCCTGGGTTTTTCTCGGTTTCACAAGCTTCATGCCAAAAAAACTGAGCACCAAAACATTAGACCAATGAAATTGCCGAACGGGTTCAGGTGAACCAATGAAACTCTTTATATTAAATCTGATGCAATCCCACTGAATCGGGCCGCACCACATCATAAATATGGATGATGTTCCTCTGATGTTTGACCTGCCGCTCACTCGGACTGTCAACAGGAAATGCGAATCATTCGTCACGCTGAAAACAACCGGGCATGAAAACACGCACTGCACCTGTGTTCTGAGCTGCACGGCATCGGGAGAAAAGCTTCACCGATGGTGATTTTTAAACGCACGACGATGCCAAAAGATAAACTCTCGAGAGAAATAGTTGTGAAAGGAAGGAGGAAGACAGTGAACAATGACTTTCTTGGTAGGCTACTGTTTAGATACAAGCCGTGTTACAGACACTGTCTTTCATTAAAGCCTGAATAAAATAAACATCTTTGTCAAATTCAGTGGGTGTGGCTTATATTTGGGTGCGATTAATAGTCCGGAAATTACGGTAATTTCATTTTGTATTCATTATTAGGCTACAGGCTAATAATTAGTACGAACAGGTAATACGTGAAAATGGAAACGTTAGTTAGTTAAAACGGTTTGCTTTGTACATCGGTTTATTCGTTTGTAATGTTTATATCATTTATAAATGTACCAAAGTTATAATCAGTATATCTAAAAATAATCAATAGATTTTATTGAGTTGTAACTATTAGATTCTTTCATCCCCGTGTGTGTGTGTGTGTGTGTGTGTGTGTGTGTGTGTGTGTCTAACCTGAACTCCTGCTCGCTGACCACCTCTCCAAGGTACTCGATGATGAACTGGCCAGCACGCAGTGGCTCTTTAATGCGGATGCCCCAGCCCTTTTCTTCTGTCCTGAAACGCTCCAGACACTGAACCCACTCGTGCCTCTGGATTCGCTGATTATCGCATTGCTCTCCGCAAGGACACGTGCTGGGAGAGCACTCCGCAAAAATCATTCTGAAAAAATAGAGACAACGTGGGGGAGACATGATGATCATATAATGTGATAATATATTTATAATGTACTTTTTCATCCGATATTTAAGATTTTGAAATATTTCAGGAACAACTTTTTGTTTTAGAGCTACAAACAACAATGTTTGCATACCATTTGCATCAAGGGGTGTGATGTCCAGCCACAAAGAGCTGGACATTTTAAAGAAAAATGGAGGAGGTTCAAAGTCTAACAGTCTGCAATAACATTTTATATACAGATGTGGCAACGTGTATCAGAATGAACTGGACAGTATGGGAAAAGAAAAGGAACTGCTCATGATCACATGACATGCATGTGTACAGCTGAAAGCTTCCTTGTATATATTCATATTCGTCACTGCTGAGAAAAAATGTCAGGATGGCCATGGACTCGTAGCACACTTCGAAACAACCCAAGACCTTTTAAAAGCAATAAAATGGAATAATCTGCTATGTCAGTCACCTGACCGAACTATGCATTACACTTGCTGAATGTATAACTGAACAAAGTGTACCCTACAAAAACAAGCAAAAAAATACAATTAAGGCCTGGCAGAGCATCACTAGGGAAGAAATCTTGTAGGTTTATGGGTTCTGAAACAAAAGTATTAAAAATGACACCAAAATTTTATTTGCTCAAATACTTTTAGTATCTTAAAAAGGGAGAGGCCTTTCAGATTAGATTTATTATTTAATTTAAACATCAAGGTACTATAATTCGACGGCGTTTTAGTGCCACCTTAAAAAAAATTATACAAAAAATACTAAGATTATGAGATTAAAGTCTATGAGAATGAAGTCAAAATTTAAAAAGCAAAACAAAGTGGTAATATTTTGAGAAAAATCACAGAATTACAATTGACGTTTAGGTCGCGACTTAACCCCCTGCTTTAACTCCGCATCAACATGGAGTTTTCATTAGTGAATGTGCAGTCTGAATATTATCGATGGTTATATGTTGTTTCATAGTCAAGAGACTTTTGGTATGATAATCAAAGAATTCGACCCTGAGGAAGTTAAACACCGGCGCAATCGACACTTTATTCCTGTAGTGCTAAGACTTTTTAAAGGTGCCACTAAAACCCCTTCGTATACATTAGACAGCTGACATTGTATTTGAATTTTTAAAGCCCTGATTTGGTACTTGGTTGTAAATGGTAATTGTAAATGGTTTAAAATGCTATTACCTGTTAAGGCAGTCGTCCAAACAGCCCTTAGAACTGTTATCATGAGAGAACCTGCAGTTACAGGTAGTCGCTTCGTAGCCTGAGAGCGGCTTTACATCCACATACACGTCTACAGCAGAGAATAGGAATAAGTTCAAATGATTTGCAAAAGTTTCAATGTTTAGCCTTTGTGCATTTGTAAAAACTTACTAGATCTTATTTTCTTGTAGAGTGGGACATCGGGTCTCTTATACAGCTAAAAAACAAAAATAAGTACGATACGTTCACAGGGCGATAGACGATAATGGTTAAAAGGTGATAAAACGGAATGAGCTGTGGAAAGTATATCAAAGTTGAGCCGGCAAAGTACCTGGTCATGTTTCCAAAGCCACAGGATGTCATAAGGCAACTGGAAGTCTATGCGCTTCTGTCTCAAATACTTCCCTGGAGAGGACAGGAGGTATGAAGGTGGTTAATAATAGACTGAGTCGGGGTTGTTACACTGTACCGCTCATTTAACTTCGCAGACTGCGGTTTTACACAGAAGCCAACGTTACTGAATACCTACCTAGCCGATCAATTTATAACCTCGCGAGCAAATGTGTAACTAACAATCGGCATCGACGCTTAGTGAACTTTTAATTAATCGATGCTCTGCTCAGAGGTTTTTTTGAAAATGTACGTAATCCATTACTTGAAATGGTTCAATGTCAGTATCCCAGGTGAAGAAAAAAAAACCGATCTTTTATTGGTTTTAGCTTTAACCAGAAATGTAAACATACTGGCAAACTTGCAGTAGCTTTTAGGAATGTAATGGTACACAAAATACAGTTTTTTCGGTACCTCGGTTTTAAAGTCATGGTTCGGTTCAATTTTGGTACGGTTTGGGGAAAGAAATGCAAAACAAAATTTGCAGCTTTTTTTTTTTTTTTTTTACACAGGTTTATTATTATTATTATTATTATTATTATTATTATTATTAGTGAACATCAACAGTCTTCATTTTTAAAACAATTTTGAATAAAATGCCCGCTTGGTTACATAAATCTTTTTTATTTATTTTTTTAATAATAAAATATATACAAATTAATAAAATAATTTTTTTTATTATATTGATTACATTGACTAATTGATTAAAATGGCACAAATTACATTGATTTATTTAAAGAAAAAATTTTATTTAATAGTTTACATTTGTTAAACTCCATTTGGGTAATATAGATGTGTATAAGTGTGTGTGTGTGTGTGTTTTACATTTAATAATACATTTTCTAAAGATATATTTTATATACCGTAATTTCCGGACTATTAAGCGCACCCAAATATAAGCCGCACCCACTGAATTTTACAAAGATTTTTATTTTGAACATAAATAAGCCGCACCTGTCTATAAGCCGCAGGTGTCTACACTGAAACTAATGAACTTTACACAAGCTTTAATGAAAGACAGTGTCTGTTACACGGTTTGTATCTAAACAGTAGCCTACCAAGAAAATCATTGTTCACTGTCTTCCTCCTTTCTTTCACAACTATTTCTCTCGAGGGTTTTTCTTTTGGCATCGTCGTGCGTTTAAAAATCACCATCGGTGAAACTTTTCTCCCGATGCCGTGCAGCTCAGAACACAGGTGAAGTGCGTTTTTTTTCATGCCTGGTTGTTTTCAGCGTGACGAATGATTCGCATTTCCTGTTGACAGTCCGAGTGAGCGGCAGGTCAAACGTCAGAGGAACCTCATCCATATTTATGATGTGGTGCGGCCCGATTCAGTGGGAGCGCATCTGATTAATATAAAGAGTTTCATTGGTTCACCTGAACCCGTTCGGCAATTTCATTAGTCTAATGTTTTGGTGCTCAGTTTTTTGGCATGAAGTTTGTAAAAACCGAGAAAAACCCAGGAAAAATCCATAAATTAGCCGCTTCATTGTTTAAGCCGCGGGGTTCAAAGCGTGGGGAAAAAGTAGCGGCTTATAGTCTGGAAAATACGGTACCTGTTTTACTTATTCCAGCATACTTTAAGTACCATTACACCATTAGTAGCTAGCATAATTAAGCGACACGCTAAGATCATTTGCCATCTTTTAAAGTAATTTTTAAATCACCTAAATCACAATCGCTGTTAATAAGTAGACTTACCGACATGAATGGGAGCGGGAAGCAAACCATACTCATGTTCACCTGGAATATACTCCAACTTCTCCTTCTTTAGCTGGAGCAGCTGCCCACGAGGACTGCACAGGAAAAAAGGGTAAAAAAAACGATTTGGTGTTATTACGATTGCAAACAAAGTGAGCATCCTGGAAATGAACCCATTCGGAATGATTTGTGTGCTAGACCTACTCGTCTGTCTTGTATACATCAGAATATAGGCCAGCCTTCTGAAATTTCTTCTTGGGTGGCCTAGCAGGTTTTTTCTCTCGTGGAGTAATCACTGATGTAGGCGGAGCTTGTACCATTGGGGGTGGACCTGTGCGTTCAGGAGAGGAGTGGCCATCAGATTTCCCTTCCACAGCACTAAAAAGTAAATACAATTACGTTAAGCTTACCCAGGAGTTTTTGCTTGTGGTGAATCGTCTGGAAACATTGTTACACAGCTGTTATAATAAATACCCATAGTTGTACATCTAATGCATGAGCTTAGCGTTACAGTAAATAAAAGGCAGACCTTTGAAAGCTTTGCATCTCCTCATGTGCAAGCCAAGCTTTCGCGGGGAGTCCCTGTGTCACCGTCTCCTCTTCTGTGGCCTCAGGCCTTGCTTCTTGCTCTTCTTCATCCTCCCTTTCATGCACCGTCTCATCCTCGTCCTCTCCATTTTCATCCCTTTCTCTATCCCAGTGCTTCCTTTTCCGTCCCTTGCGTTTTTGCCTCTGTATAACAGACTCGATGGCATCTGTAACTGTATCTTCCTCCCATTCTATGCTAAGCCTCTCCGGTTCGGGCTCCGTGATCGGCGGTGATGCCGGGGGCAACGCTGACGGCGAGGGGAGGGGATTCTTGCGGGGTCGTCCGGGTCCCCTTTTCTTAACCATGTTGTTTCCTGTGCGTGCCTGCCTCTGCAGCTTCTTGGCCCGGAGAATCTTGTTGACATGATGCAAGTTGGTTTTGGGGGGAGGCGGGGCTGAACATTGCAAAGGACGTGAGGGGGAGGAGTTCACGCAGCACGCAGACTGTAAAGAGCGCGAGGATGGACTTCCCCCTGGCTGCTCCAGGCCACAGACTGAGACACAGGAGGTAGAGTGGGAGACAGATAGAGGAGTATGGTGGTGATGTCGGTGCGGAGGAGACTCGGAAAAATCAGGGGCACTGAATTGACCGTATCGAGTCTGTATACCACAGATTCCTTTGAGAAAAGGAAGAGTTGCAGTAAGAGGACATGACAAGATCATTATATAACGCTTTTAGAATAATTTTTTTTATTTTTTGGGGGGAAGGGGACTACATTTAGTAACATTTTAGCAAATTAACATTTAATAAAAACAAAGGAAGATTGGGATTTAAGTGCATTTGACTTGTCCAGCTAATTTAGTTTAAAGCAGCACTAAGAGTAGTTGGTTTAAAATGGGTTGAAATGAGTTTTTTGCTCATAACTGGAAAATTTCTTTGCAGAGAAAAACTCGATGAGCTCTGTGATATTTAATTAACTTATATTTAGTAATAAAATAATGTAGACACAGTTTTGCTTATTTCCTTTCGGGCACAAAAAAAAGCTATGTGAGAAAAAAAAGAAAGGGTAAATGTAGAACCAACTGTTAATCCTGCTAATCTGTTCGGACTTTTACCGAAGATGACCGAAATTAAAAAACAGAAAACATCTATTTAATCCTTGCACTCACTTTAGGATGTTCTTAAAACCTTATCTATTAGAACGTAGTAATTGAAGTTGATTTTCCAAGCCACATTGTGCTTTTTGTTTTATTATATTTTAAATCATGGACACAAAATAAACATAACCCTTTTCTGTTCCATTCTCTCAATTATTTTCAAAAATGTTCTTTGGCCAGTATAGCTTATAGATGCCGCCAATAAACACTAGATAAAATAGTACCCAGACATCCAGATTAGTAGTACTGTTTTCTTTGGTTTTCTTTTTGTAGAAAAGTTTAGTAGTATTTTACATGGAGTGCTATGTTTGGATTTTTTTAACAGTTGATTAATCGGTTATCGACAAGTACAATCCAACCTAGTGATGGGTATTGTTAAAATCGGTCGACCTCTCTAGTACACATGTATATGAATCAAGTTCTTGTATACCTTACATGGGTTACACTTTAGGTTGTTTAGGTGTACTAAATACAACAATTGTACAAGGCTTGCTTTCTATGTTGAAATAAACAGAAAAAACATTCTTCTGCTGCATACTCACTGCTTCACTGATTCATGGTTTCACCAAGTTACATTTACTGCTGTATCTGTCCCCATCTTTAATGTTTCAGACAAGGCTGTGCATTTGAGCATTAATTATCTTAATAACAAGTGAGTGCTGCTGTGCATCTTGTGATGCAGCTAATTGAATTTATGATTCAATATTTGAATGTCAGACTGAAACATGGGTCTTTAGAAAGATTTTGAGTAAGGCAAGGTAGGATAACAAATAGAAAATTAAAAAATAATCCATTTATTAGCTATTAAAAACATTTCATTCACCTGACTCTCTCCTCTCAGCTGATGTAGCGAGATCTTTCCTCAGTGATCTGTCCAAACGCGCCAGACTTGAGCCTTCTAAGCTCCCGCCTTTCCTTCCCTGATTGCATCTAAGAGATGTCCGAGTGAGGGCTGAAGCAAAAAGGTTGGTGTGCTGGGATCCCGAGTCCTGTTCCTCATTTGGTGAAGTGGGATCTTCATCGTCACTGTCTGAGCAACCCATTGAGTTATGCCCATGCCCATCAGAGAATGCCCCCTGCCCAAGGGTCTGATTATGGGAGAGTTTGGAGTAATCAGCATCGTAGCTGCTCTTCCTGAACCAGGAGTCCGGAGGATGGTGCGCCCTGCTTCCTTGGCCCAAGGATAGTTTAGAAGGCACCAGACAGGACATAGAAGATTCTTTCTGCTTGTACCTTTCTGCTGAGGATGATGAGGAAGAAGAAGGGGAGTTACCAGAGGTGGCAGCTGCCTGCTTGCTGGCACTGGAGTCAGCTGAGCCATCCGGACCATAGCCACAATGCTTAAGTGATTCCATGCTTCCCCCTCTTCTTGCCCGCTCCCCTCTTCCAACTCCCATGCCTTCACCTCCACTTCTCCCTACACCACCACCACCAGCACCAACGACATCTCCACCGTCGTCGCCCTCTACCTCTCCACAGCGATCACGATGTTTATGTCTGTGCTTATGTTTATGGTGCCAGCTAAATGACAGCTCAGAAGACATAGGAGGGTACAACACTGCTGAACGCCCTCCACTGAGATACTCTTGTCGTAAAAGCTTATGTTTTTTCTTGTGAAACTTGGAAGGGTTAAGAAGCAGGTGTGGAGGGTGATGATGATGATGAACATATGAAGGAGGTGGAGGTGGAGGGAAGGAAGGGCTATGGTGGCCATGGTGAGATGGGGTTGAATGTGGAACCTGGTGGTGAGGGTGAGGGTACAGTGCACTGGCTGGGGGATAGCCCCGATAATAGCCGAGTCCAAGAGGGGCTGAGGAGTACGGAACACCATAAGAAGGGTGATAGAACCCTCCACTGGTAAGGGGGAATCCTAGGCCAGGAACGAAAGGCACCTCTGACATCGACTCTCGAAGCTTGGGAGGCCTTCCACGCTTTTTCTTGAGATCGGGCTTACGGACATAGTGCAGGGAATCGCATGGGTAGGCCGGGTGAGGAGAGTAGTACCCACTAAAGTTGATCCTGAAAATTGTGGGTAGAAGGTCTCTATGCAGGTAATGATGAGGTGTGGGGTTTGTGCCACTCACAATACTGCCTGCTCTGGTAGTACCCAAACCAGGCCCATGACCTGTGGCCGCTGTTCCTGCACCAAGACCCAGGCTACTTCCCAATCGAAGAGCAGGTGTGCGGTGTGAAATTCGTATTCCGCAAAGCCGCACACATATCTCATCAAGCTCAGCCAGGAAGTCAGGATCCTGTCTCCGTGAACGCAACTGCAGGTACTTCTTCTTGCGTTTGCGTTTCTGCCTTTTCAACTTGTCATAGCCAGGGCATCCATGCCCACGTCGTTTGCACTTATGTTTATGCTTTTCTTTGTGCCCCACTAGCGCTGAAGCAGAAGCTAATGGGTGTGGGCGCCGTGGATCAGTTGAAGACCTCTCCCCAAGTGGAGATGGTGTAGGTGAAGGACAATCAAGTAATACAGTAGAATGTCTTCTACTGCCTCTAGAGTTATGCCCTACCCCGATACCCACAGATGACCCTATCATTCCAGGCATTAGTAGCCCATTAGTCATATTCTGGGAGACAGCTAGCCCAGCTAAGCCACTCGCACTACCAGCTTTCTCCCCACGATCTGATATACTGTTGTTGTCTGTTCCGATGCCACTGTCACTTGGAACAGTCTCCTCACTGTGCGACTCACTGACCGGAGAAGGTGTGGCTTCCTTCAGCTCACTAAGAGGAGCAGGGGATGTAGGCAACAGAGGCCTGGGAGGTGAAAGTTTACGACAATGGTAATGTTGTCGATAGTGGTGGTGGTGATGGTGGTGACCTCTGCAAGAAGGCTTCTTCTGAGAGGAGTGTGAAAATGTAGAACCACCTAAAGACCGTGGGGAGGGTGCTGAAAAAGTTGGTGGGGTAAAAGGAAATGAATGGTGGCTACAGTGTGTGCGGACTGACCCGGACTCCACAAAACTAGCATCACTGATAGGGCTTTGCCCCCCACTGGACTGGGAAAGTGAAGGGGAGGGGAAAATGTCAGAGGAGGGAATCTGGTTTTGCTGGTTTTGTGAAGCCAAAGTCTGATGCGAGTGTTGAGGGGACGAGGTGGTCGGGGTCAAAAAAGGTTCAGGGGGAGGAGTAGGGGCACCAGGTGAACTATTGGCTAGTGTTTTTGGCTTGCGGCCCCTTCTTTTTCCCATGTATATTGTCCCTTTTTTGCTGACATTAATCTGAGGCCCAAGTTTGCCACCAAATGTTGCAGCAAGGGTTGAGAGCGACTGTGAAGCAGGAGTTACTGTTCCTGACATGCTTGAACTTTTAGTGACTTCCGGCTCAGGTCCTGATCTCGACCCCATAAGAATCTGGCTGAGAAACCTCTTCCGCTTTACAGTCTTCATTTTGTTGATCTTGCCTATAATCGTCTTCATTATGAGCTGCCCATTGCCCTTGTTGTGAAAGCCCTTGTCCCCTGTCACAGTATCCCCTGACTCTGGAGCAAGTGTTGGAGGCTGGGTCTCCTGTGGCAGGGTTGGAGGCAAGCGTTTTGGCCTTCCTCTCTTACGTGGCATTGGTTTAGGAAGATTTAGATCCACTTCTGGATGCAAAACGGGGGGATCCTGCTCCTCTTTGGACATGGAGTATACTTTAGGGGGTGTTACTTTGAGTGGCAAACGGCCACGTGTAGGTGCATCCAGTGTTGGCATTTTGGATTTGGGTCTACCCCGTTTCTTCGGCGGAGGCAAATAAAGTTCAGAGACAACAGGGAGCACACGATTAGCATTGGGTGGCCTTCCAACGGGCCGACGAATAGGTGGGGGGGATGAAAGGTCTGTAGGCAGAGTGGTGGCTTTGGTTTGACAAGGAGAAGCATCTTCTAACATTTTTTGCGTGCGACTGACTGCCTTAGTCCACCGAGGTCTTCGACCCCGCCGCTTTTTCAGAGGTTTAGACTCCTGTTCTGCTGGTGATCCAGGGGATTCAGGGTCATGGTCATCACAAAGCGGAGAGAGGCTGCTGCTAGTACCGAACGGGGTAGAAGGAGAAGCAGCACGTTTAGTGGACTCGAGAATACTGTGTTCTCCACCAGCATGACTTTCTTGTGCAGGACTTCTTTCAGGTGGACTTAAGCTTTTCCCCCTCTCTCCTCGAGGTACAGTGAAGGGGCACTTCTCTTTAGTGTCCTGTTTCCCTGACACTGCAGGGGAAGAGGCTTTACTTATTTCTCTGAGACAAAAAATGTCCTTGTCCCTTTCTTTCTCTCGGTCAACCGGGTCCTCTGTTTGTGAGGGGCTTGCAACGATCCTTGATCCAACTGAGGAAGGAATCACCTGGTGGCTAATTCCACTGCCTATTCTCTCTAAGGAAGAAGAGAAAAGAGATGGCATGGAATGGGGCCCAAGGCGAGACTGCGATTTTATTCCATTGCTATTATCATCATTGTTGCAATCGGTATTGGTTGTTAAGCGATTGTTGTTATAAGACACTGCAGGAATGCTGTTGCTACTTGTCATTTCCTTTGAAAGTCCACTAGGTTCCTCTTTCCTAGGTAAGCCAGATAACTTCTCCAGGATGCTGTCTTTGTTTCTTGAGCCGTATGGACGACCTGGGGGTCGTGACACAGGTGGAGGAGGGACAAGATGGGTTACTCTGGAATATGTGTTCCTGTTGGCCATGGCCCGCTCAGGCCGCTGTAAATTAGAAATCAGGGGAGGCGAGCTGCTATGTGCTGGAGCTGGGGTTACTTTCCGGATTTTGGGTTTAGGACACTTAGTAGGTGGGCAGGTGGCTATAAGCTGTGCAAGCTTCTCAGTGACCGTCGGAGTACCCCAGTTTGAAGCTCCTCTTTCTTGCTCCCTCGGGCTGTCTGTATAAGTGTACTGAGGCAGTTTTGTAACTCCATCCATTTTTAAGTCATGTGGAGACGGAGTTAGTAGTGAAGGAGCTGGTGTAATAGTTTGGGGTAACAGGCTCTTTTTCCCAGAGGAGTGTAATTTGCTGTCTGATACAGGGCAGTGACTGTTAAGGGGTTTTTCTGAAGATGCAAGGGATTTTACATCTGCCTTTCCTTCTGACTTGCATGCCAGCTTTGGCGGACCCTAGTGAGAAATTCAGAAAGGTACAAGTTTAAACAGGAGTTAATTATTACGATACATGTGAACACCAAAATGTAATAAAGTGAATGTTTTAAATCGAAAAAACTTTAGTTAAGAAAAAAAAATACTAGAAAAAAAGTGAAGGAGACCTCAAGGGAGAAAACTCTCACAGAAAAATGAGAAGGAATGAAAGAAAAAGCGAGAACAAGAAAGTATGTACACATCAGGACCTGATTTTCATTTTCATTTAAAACATTCCTATACTAAAACCATGCCCAGCATTCATAATATAGTAAAACATATATTTTAACATATTATAACACACTTATTCACTCATAAATAAAATGCAAAGACTGATTTCGCAAAATCTATTTAAGTAAAAAGTACAATATTTGAAGTTGGAATGTAGTTAAAGTAAAAGTCTCCCCAAATGGAAATTAGTAAAATACAGATACATGAAAAAGCTACTAAAGTACAGTAACTATTTACATTTACTTAATTACTGGATATAACCAAAAATAAATCTCATTGGTGAGACGTAGTTTTCTGGTGAAAAGGGGAAAATTATAATAATTTTAATACAGTTTGTCATATAAGTGCACAATGTTCAGTCTATGTTATGTAGATACCTGACCATCACACCCATAAATGTGCAATCTCCAAAGTTTGCTCTGTCTGAGACACACAATTGTATAGAATATCTTTGTGTGGTGTAGAATTACAATGTCCTCTCAATAGAACAAAGCCCAAAGCCCAAACCTGTTCCAGCATGATAATGCCCTTGTGCACAAAGCAAGCTTCAGACGTGGTTGCCAAAGCTGGAGTAGAAGAACTCAAAAATCCTGTACACAGCACAAGGCCATGCAACAAAATCTAGTCTTTAAGAGTGTATTTTATTACAGCAAGGGGCAAAAATTTTTTTTAATTGGCTATTCAACAAGCCTACATGGGGTGATGGTCAAGCACCCCGAAACATTTCCCAATACAGGTAGTCCCCGACTTATGATAGAAATGCATTGCGAGGACACTATCGTAACTTGAAAACATCGTAAATCGAGACATGGCCTAACCTACCCAGGAGTCTTAAAGAATGGTAATCAGTATGGGCAGGTGTACTTTAATTTGTTAATAATTTAACAAACTACAGTACATTATTTAGCAAAACAGAGCAGTTTACACTACTGTAATGTTTAAACTTTACAGTATATATCAGGGGTCACCAACCTTTTTGAAACCGAGAGCTACTTCTTGCGTACCGATTAATGTGAAGGGCTACCAGTTTGATACAAACTTCTGAAATAACACATTCGCTCAATTTACCTTTAATTCTATGTTATTATAAATCATTAATAAAACTCATCTATGTGAAGACACTGATCATGTTAATGATTTATCACAATAATTATCAACAATGATTTAACAAGGTAGGAAACAGATAAATATCAATATGCAAAACTCAATTTCTATAAATCTCTGCAAGTATTTACATTTTCAAATGATCACTTCTACAACTTTTTCACTAGCCACTAACAATTTTTAACAAATCATGCACTACGTTGCATCATGTTTGTACTGATTATCAATTACGTAACATACAAAAATCAACTTGGATTAGTTGCTAGCTAGCTCTAGTTTAGTTACTTAGTTACAGCTAGCTCTAATCTAATATGAAAGATTTTTTTAAAGTTTTTTTAAAGTTTTTTTTTTGCAAGTGTGATTTTAAAAAGAATAGCAACAAAAAAAAAATTTGATTCAGCTCACTGGTAAGTGGCGCTATGGTGAGCTTTTTTCTTTAGAAAAAGCCCGCGGGTGATTCATGTTGGTGGCACCAGGTGTTGGTGACCCCCGGTATATATGTATGCGGCATCGGGGGGGGGGGGGGGGGGTTGGGGGGGACGCGCTCTGTTTTAGCGTCAGTTAATAACAAAGAGTCAAGAGCTTAAAATGGGCTGTGAAACGAACAAGTGCATTAACACACAATGCACTTCTGTCGACTACTACTACCGAGAGTAAAGCATCTCTGGAGGAGAGAGATGTGTACATCCTGGCAAGGTCCCAACTTATCGTACCATTTGCGTGCTGTGCAAAACGTAAAGTTTTTTCACTATTTTTCCGAATCGCTATAGTCATCGTCAAACTATCGTGACTCAGGGATTACCTGTATACTCTATATCCTTAATGTGTCTTTCATTTTGGGATAGACTGGAAAAACTGTACAATGTGTTAGAAAAGGAAAAGTGACACCAGATGAAAGACAAAGTAAAACAAGGAAGGAATGTATCTTGGTGGATGGAAAGACAGTTGAACAGGAACACATGAAACATACAGCTTTGACAGTTTAAGCTAAAAAGAATTGCTTTATCAAAAAAAATTCAAAACTCACTTTAGTTTTTCCCACTTCCCATTTCAAAACCCCAAAGAGACAAAACTGAACAACTTACTCTTTTAGCTGGGGTATTCCCATTCATAGGGGATTCAGGGTTGGTGGAAGTGGTAGTAGGAAAAGAAGGTGGTGGTGCAGTATTCGTTGGAACACCCGATATCTGAGGCACTCCTGTATTGACAGTGGGGTCCTTTTCTGCTTCTTTAACATGTTGCATACTAGGGGCATTTCCACTGCCATCGGAGGGTCCCACTCGACGATTGCCTCGTCCACCGCCTCGGCTTCCGTGTCTAACCGTTGCTCTGAACGCGGGCCGGCATACATAGTTCTCTAGGATCTTAGGGGGCTTTTTCATTCGTTTAGCTTGGAGGCCTATCTTAAGCTTGACACTGCCCTCTGAGTAGCTGGTCTCTTTGACAGAGAATTGTGCCGACTGCTGCTGCTGCTGCTCGCCATTCTCAGAGCTGCAGGGAACAGCCGGCGCTGCATCTCGTTCCTTCTCGCGCTTCCTTTTATCGTCGTCATCGTCTTTCTTACCACCTCCTCCTTCCTTCTCACACTCGACTTGTAGGGCATTTGTAGGGAGAGGAGGTGGTGTGGTGGGCCCTCCTTGTGTCCTCTGATCCATTGATGATAGGAGAAACCGAGAAGGGCTGAGCAGGGTCTGCTCACAAGCAGTACAGAACTGAGAGTGAAAAAATCCAGCTGGAGGGGGAATATGGGTAGGGATATTAGAACAGTTGTTGGGTTGAAGCAATGTCGTCCTTTCGTGGCCGCCCAGCCCTAATCACCTTCAAACTGTTAAAAACAAGAGAGAGAGAGAGAGATATTACAATATTAAATGATACTACAATATTAAATTGATCCAAAATGAATGCAAAAATATGTCATACATAGTTGTTAGCAATTAGACTGTAAATGGCTGTTCTAACTAGCATTTCCCGTTTCCCTTAAGAGTTGCAACATTTGAAATATTTTAACTTAAGAACCTGTTTGAAAGCATTTAAATGAACGCTCGGATTCCCAATAGGTCCACAAGTCAAAGCGTTCATACCGCCGCTCGATATTTTGCACTGCATCATCTTGTAATGTTTCTGAACAAAGCCAGAGCATTGGCAAATCATTACCCTAATAGACTGTCGCTGGAGTTGCATGCCTGGTGAAATATACAAGCTGGCCAATACGAATCGTTTCCGTATATATTCAAATCATCCGCGAGAGGCGTCTTGATTATCAGAGAAACGTCTTTTGAAATGATGACCTCATACATGAAATGCGCTCTTTCTCATAGTTATTGGTTTGTCATCTGATTGATGACAGTTGTTTCTATGATGTGTATCGATGGAAAATGATCCGCCACAGGTCCTGCTATTTAGTTACCGGCAGTGGTGGATGACGTATCCAAAGCATTTGCATTTGAGTAAAAGTACAAAAGTCTTCAAATGTACTTAAGTACCCGAACTACTATGATTTATTATGGCTATGGCTCTTTGCTTAATCACCTCAGTTTATGTGAAAAGACTCTCAACCAGTCCGATTTCCATTGTTTATTACACTCAAAATGTTCTCCTGCTGTTAAAATGATGCTGAACTATATCTGGTGATAAGTAGATACCACCAAGCGGCAATCAAAACAAGTTTAAAAACGAAGCGTACGCTCGACCCTGATTGGTCGCTTGCTGAGTGCTTGACCGGTTACGTTTTTATCCACTCGTATCGTCCATTTGACTTTGAAATGTAGTGAAGTAAAAAATAAAAAAGTGGAAATACTTCAGTATATCAAAGTACAGCTACATAAAAAAAGCTACTTTACATTTGTATTCATTACATTTACTTTATTACTGTCCACCACACTTTAGCGGACCATTCACAGTACAGCAAAGGCACCAGATATATCACCAGAACACCAGAACATTCCAAGTTGTGGTTTATGTCCAAAAGCCATGGTTTACTGGCAGCATTAGGCAAGAGTGATAATATACAGTGAAAAAGCACTCGAGTGTCAGACACCCATGTGTCAGACAGAAATCGGACTCCTGCCAGCTAAAAATAGGCATTAAACAAACATAAGTGCGATTGGGCAATTTTTAATAATATCTGTGTAATCAGAAGTTCTAGTTGAAGCCCTGAAAGAACTACGCAGCACTGAATTATGCTTAGTAAGCAGAATTTACAGTATTGCTTCCAAAATACAGGCGAGCTAACAAATGGCGCGTTATTACACTGAAAAAGCAAATAAATGTGTTATTTGAGTATTAGTACGTTATTACTTCAACTATAAATAATAGATCGATGTAGTTATGTGTTACTGGAGTCTTATAAAGTACTTTTTCCTGCTCTAAATTGCAATTGGACAAACAAATCCTTTCATTTTGACGTACTCATATAAAGGGGAGATGCACCTGGGAATTACACGTGAGCAATAGTGAAGCCACTGCATCTCATGGCCTGTGATAATGATTATTATCGCAATTTTAAAAACATGCCCAAAAGGTTGGTTTAGCCTTGTAACCAAGCATTTTAAATAGGGCCCTGACTCACATGTGCCACTCATTCCTATCGTTCTCAACTCCTGCTTTCGAACCCCTACTTCTGTCAACGATTTGTGGAAGTGGTAGGTCATTGGCTAAGGCTCTGAGGGACTGACCGGAAGGTTGAGGGTTCAAGCTCACAGTATCGCCAAACTGACACTTGAGCAAGGTTCTTAACCCCTTTGTGCTCCAGGGGAGGTGTATCATATCCGAACCCAGCTTCCTGACATCGCCGGGATATGCGATGAAAGGATTTCACTGTGCTGTGATGTACGTGTGACGAAAAAAAAGCCCCTTTCTTTTTTTTCACGCTGCCTTCCAAGATGAATGGGATGATCTAATCGTGCCGTTATGCTTAGTCGCTTACTAGCAGGAACGTTTCGAATCATGTCACGCAGCATCAAATAATAGCTGATAATCCTATCGGCGACATTCGTATTACATCGAAAGGAGTGACAGTATCCTGCTCCCGTTAGGCTCCGAAGTGTTTGGGATGAAGGTTTACCAAGAGCAGGTGGTTTCTGTGGCTAAAAAAATTGAAAGGCAAGTCAGAGCTGTGACCTCGGCAATGAGAGCCCCCTGGGAGTCGAGGAACCTGACTGGCATCTCCAGTCCTAGGTGATCGCCACTCAAAACACCACCGGATGGTGGAAGAGAAAGAGGAAGAATACGAAAGTAGAGGCATACAGACGGCTACTTTATGCCCCTCAAAAGGATAAAAGTTCAAAAGGCTTTTTCGAGCAGTAGGGACAAAAAAAAGCCGTTTAGATCTAGAATCAGTGCAGGGACTCATGCCGCTGTAAAATAGGGGTGTCTTGACTTTCCCCGTGTTTACTATGATTAGTCACTACATATCGCTAAAACCCATAACCTAATTTCTGTCGAATGACATCAGCCATCTTTCTGCCGTGCTACAACAATCCCCCCCCACCACCACCACCACCACCACCACCACCTCATATCCCTGGCCTTTTCCCTTTTACTCGCTCACACTCGTTTTCTTACTCACTTGGAAAGCGCACAGTACAGCGGTCAAAGCTGCTGTGTTCGTGCTAATCGAAAACACATTTTCTCCTGCGCCCCCTCCCTTCTCCGCTTTCCTCTGTCTATCCCTCCCTCAGTGACAATCATTTTCTTATTTCCTAAGTGCTCTTGGCCCTACAAACTTATTCGCTGTGTGGTTATTAAGTCGCGTTCGCACAAACTCGCTTCGCTACTACAGAGTGAAATCTTTCACTGGAAAATCGCTGCGGTGAAGAAAAGAAAAAAAGAAGAAAAGAAAAAAAAGGATTGCGAACGGTTGTGTTTTTTGGCGTCCCTTTTTGATAGTCTAAGCAACCTAGGACAAGAAAAAGGATTAAAGAAGCTTAAAACCACATCTTCTGTGGCACTTGAAAGTCTGCGTATCACAAGTTTTTTGTTCAACGCAGCGACACAAGAAACATATTCTTTGTTCCTGTAACCACAACTGTAACAAAAGAAAGCCATACAAGCCACCTCTCTCTCTCTCTCTCTCTCTCTCTCTCTCTCTCTCTCTCTCACTTTCACTTCAAGCTGACGTTTTTGAATCCACTGCCCGAGTGCCTAAACAGACCAAAAGACCCAACCATGACATCCTGAACGAAACAATAAAAGGCTTTTTCTTTTCTAGAAAGCGAAAAACTGACATCAGCAATGATATTCTCAACATTTTCTCTCATCCAGATCGTTTCTGACGTTAAACAAGAGTTCAACAGAACATTAGTTACATCAGCTTTCATCGAAAAATCAGTAGTTTCTCTCTTTTTTGTTTTTTTAATTGTGATCTCCACCTGATCAACCCAGAATAGTCCAACATAAACAGCTTAAAGATCACAAAGAAACCCATAAAAATGCCTGTGGAACAATTTCCAGAAGTTCTCTTTTAACTGAACGGTTAACTTCAATAACAAATGGTTTGTCTGCCACATCCCGGATATGCTTGATCGGACTGAGAGCTGGGGAATTTGGAGGTCAAGTCAAAACTTCAAACGCTTTATCGTGGTCATCATAACCTTTCTAAACAGTTATAATGAAGGCGAAAACTTGGGTAAGAGCAATCGTAGGTAGTTGGTGTGGGTCAAAGTAGCAAGTTTCCTCACAAAACATTGCCCAGAATATTGTACATGGGGAAGTGGTAAGTCAGTGGGTAGGAATTTGGACGTCTGTTCAGAAGGTTTAAATACCAAAATCACCAAGCTGCCACTGCTCGGCCCTCAAGCAAGGACCTTAACCCTTAATTGCCCATCTGTAGAACTGAGGTAACTGTAAGTCTCACTGGATAAGGGCATCTGCCATAAATGTAAATAAACACCACCCATTCTTTCCACAGTGTATCTTAGTGCCATGTCTCCCCCAGAAAAGCTGGCGCACATGTACCCCACCGTCTACGTGATCAGCAAAAGAGAAGCATATTCCTCAGCCCAGACCATCTTCTTGCCTATTGAAGGAGCTTTCGGAGTTGTACTGGGCTCAGCATTCGACTCACGGCTACGCAAAACCACAGCAAGTGTATTCTGACACCTTTTGTATCACTAATTTTATCACCAGTGTGTATTACACAAGCTTTTTCATGGGATACACCAGACAGGCTATACTTCACTCTATACGCATAACCGCCTGTGACCCTGTCAGCAGTTCGTGGGTTTTCCTTCCATGGATCACCTCTGGTAGGTACTAACCACTGCACACCAAAAAAACACGCTACAAACATGCTTTTTTTTTTTTTAAATAGATGCTCTTCTTCGTTTTTTTGCTCCCAATTTAGCCCTTTGCCCATTCCTCCTGCTTTGAACACATCGACTTTGAGATCTGGCTAATAACATAAGATAATAAGATCTGGCTAAAACTTCTTAATGGAAGCTTCTGTAACAAGATAACCAAAGTTACTCACTTCACCAGTGTGCGGTTTTAATGTTTCGCCTTATCAGCATACATACTCGTGTCGGCCTGGGAAAATGACGCAGTGGCTGAAATCTTGCCAGAATGAGGAACAAACTAGGTTTTATCTGCCTAAAACTTCTTCTTACGGATCATCCGTCTCCATACCCCCTGTCCTCTACATCTGCCTCTTTCACCCCAACCACCTGCATGTCTTCCCTCACCACATCCATAAACCTCCTCCTTGACCTTCCTCTTTTTCTCCTTCCTGGGGGCTCCATCTTCAGCATTCTCCTACTGATATAGGACATGTCCAAACCATATCAATCTCACCTCCCTCATCTTGTCTTCAAAACGTCCTACATGCGCTGTCCCTCTAATAAACTCGTTTCTAAAACACCTCAAATGTAAAAAAAAAAACTAAGTGTTTGGATCAACGCGGTTAGACAGCTACAAGTGGCTGCAATGCAGAATTCAATTAGTCCGTGTTTGGAAACAGACTGGCAAAAAAACTTCCGACCTTCCAAGCTGTCAAAACACTATACAAATATTTAAAAGGACCTACTAACAAGACAAGAAACTTAATAGTAACACTTAGCGGTGATCAATGGAGCATAGAGTCGACAACAAGGTTCAAGATCAGAGACCAGATAATTACCACACATGATCTTATACCTCTTCACGAGATTTAGTTTCGTTAGTATACCCAATATGCTCCATGATCGCAAAGCGGTTATGCAAATATAATTACTTATATTATATATACCTGTATTATTGCTCTTCATCAAAAGATTATAAGGAGTCAATAAAGGCTGGTTTAAAGACATTTTCATGATCATATATTACAAATTATTACAACCATTTCACACCAAGCGAGTCGAGGGATCGGGACAACGACCGGGAGTTGCTCGTTCGCGTACGCGCAGAACAATATCGCAGGTTTAATTCATAAGGACGAACCCGTTAAAAAAGACAATCGTACAGGACAGACCCACTCCGGACAGCTGCGAATGTTAATAACCATAACAAAACTATCGATCGGTTTTAAGTCTGAACAGCTGAGTCAGATTGTCGCATGTAAATGTTTTCTGATGGATTTTCTTTGCGCCACAGTCCGCAGTTTTTTTTTGTTTTTTTTTTACATGGCTCATTTGCATATAGTGACGCCCACAAAACTCCATATACGGTCATGAGCACAGAGAGCTGGGAAGATGAAATGAACATTCAGCGGTGGACGGTAGATATTTATACATCGCTTCTACGGCAATCGAAATAATACCAATAATACAAATCTGAGACATTTATTCTGTTCATACATCTGCATTTCTTTTATCCAAACAAAACGATTCTATTTTTTTTTTTATTTGTCTTTATGTCCATTATTTTGGGGTTTTGTCAGGGCTGGCTCTCTTTTTTTATTGAATTATTTCATTTTCAAAATAATAAAAAAAACAACAACAACAACTAGTGAGCTAGTGGAGAGAACCTGAACTAAACCAAATCGAAAAAATTTGCACTTTAACCTTGACAGATTCCAAATCTGATTTAAAGTCAGTCATCTTTTTAGTCTTTTCTCTTTTTTTCCAGGATTTTCACGTACGCCAAATATCCCGTGTTGTCTTTACAAACGTGACAAAAAAAACCATCATGAATTTCAACCGACAATAGTTTTAGAGAAAAGTTACTTTGAAATACTTCCAATTCGAAACCAAACATACGCTGAGAAGAAAAAAGGGAAGGCCGGCGTGACCGTAGTTGCCTTGACAGCCATTGACACCGCTGGGGCGAAAAGGTCAACGGTCAAAGTTGAACGTGAGGTTCCAGACTGATTATCCCACGTCAACTATGTAGATCCTTGATTGTGCAAAAGAACACTAGCAGAAATCCCCAGACACTTGCAGAGATATAAATAAGTTATAAACCCAAACCCGACATGGAGGAACTGTTTCAGCTCGTCGAATCGCGATACGAAATCCAAATCGAAACCCGCCTGCCCTTACGTTTATTTGTGGAAAACCAAACAAATCCGAAATTCCGACAAGATCGTCTGTGATGTCTAAAAACACAAGCCTCGACGACCAATCCGGCCTTGTTTATCCCTCGCAGTTGTTTTGAAAGGAATGACCTCCACACCTAAGTCATAAAAGACACCCAGATGCTCCACTTCTTCTCGGACCGTCCGCCTGACACGAGGACGCACTCGATCGAATCCGAATCGGGCGTCCAAAACGACTTACCGTGGGATTTTCGAGAAACCTGCAAATAAATCGCGAAATGGGATCCCTTCCCAGAGGGCAATACGGTTCCTTCGGTTCCAATACGGAAAAGTGGTGATGTCCCCCTAAAAAAAAAAAAGAACGAGGATCCAAACCGTAGGAGGAAGAAGTCAGCTGGGTCAGGAAGCAGTGTACCAACTATTCCTGAGTGTACTCGTGTGTGTGTGTGTGTGTGTGTGTGTGTGTGTGTGTGTGTGTATGTATGTAATAATGGCTGTCCTGACTCCTGAACTCAATCCCTACTGTAGAATCACAACAACGATCCCATCCAAAACCCTGTGTTACCATCAGGACGAACCCTCATACATATGTTATGACATTCCAATGACCACAGCTAGAACCTGGATAGAGATCTGAGCCCCATCTGGTGCAGATGATGAGGTTTACTCCGTGCTATTTAGCCCAGAAACGAATACCTCAGCTAGCTAGATCGACTAGCGATCATTTCGCACTGCAAAGCAAAAGCTAAGAGGTGGCCTTCCTACCAACGTGGCAGGAACCCACGAATAACTTCCATGGCGGATCGTTTTGCTTTTTTTTTTTTTTTTTACGATCATTAGGATCGGATCCCTGGGAATAAACATGCCATCGGAGCCGTGGTGGTGGTACAGGAGGTTGTTGTTGTTGTTGGAGGTGGTGGTGGGGGAGTAGATCAATCCTGTCAGTGGCACATTGCTTATACTGCTAGCTGGCTAAGAAGCTACAAGCAGCAACCCGGGAGCTCTCGGCTCCACCGGAGACACCTCCACAAGCTTTCCGCAAACTCTCCCTTCCCGAATGACAGCCATTAAAATCATTCAAACCGCAAGCATCCTCCTTCCAACAAAAAAGCCGAGAAACGCGCCACTACACTCGGACGCCGTGTTCGTATAAAAGGCGACTGCACGCCGTATTAAGAAAAAAAAACCCTCACACATACACACACACACGAACTGTCAACAAAATGGCGGCCGCGTTGAATCAACAGAAACCCGAAATGGATCTCTGGTGTGTCTCTCCCTCTCTCAAATTTCTTGGCCTCCTCCGAGATGAGAGTCTCTCTTAATATTTTTGTCTTTACCCGTAATATTTCCGGAATGTCCGCAGGCTTTCTGCTGTCCAGGAACCTGCGTCTTTAAATGCGTGAGAATGGGCCTCTGCCCGTTAATCGGGCCTCCATGTCTGATGAGCCCGTAGCGTTTCTGTCAGTACAACACGGGCATTCTCCCAGTGAGGGGAGGGGAAGGAGTGAAGGGGAGGGAGACACAGGGACACACACACACACACACACACACACACACACACACTTTCTCTCTCTCTCTCTCTCTTACACACACACACACACACACACACAAAAAAAACAACACACAAGTCAGGAAGAGCAGGACGTCTTTTCCACTTTTCTCCCAACTGTTTTCCTCGCCTCCCAAAATGGAGCCCTGTGCTTTCTTAGAACAAAATTTGAGGATTATTACGTAATAAGTTTAGCACATCTCGTTGTGACCCACGTGATCACGTCCTAACTGCTCATACAAAGGTTATAAGACCTTTCTTTTTTTAGGGGGAATAGATAGGGCGCCCGTGGCAGTGTTTACCCACAGGGAAAATTTCAAGAAAACAGGAGGCAGGCGCGGGGCGCGGGGCGGAAACACACACATAGACAGACAGACAGACACACTCACACACACTCACACACACACACACACAGACACAGTGGGGGCGGGACGGGCGTGTGTGATCGTTTTCATTCAATGTTTTTCCACGCACACGCCGATTCACGCCGTCCCATTGGTTGCATGGGGGAAAAGGGAGGCTTGGCCTAGACTTCGTCAATCCCCACGTCTGTTTACACGTCCTGCACAGGTCGACTGGCTCCATGATTGATACTCAATCGATTATTTCGATCGTAATCCAGATTCAGATTATGTTGCGGATGTGTTACGTCTCGATTTGACGAGTTTTGGGTCCCTCTTTGGTGTCCTAAATCTTGAAGGCACGTCACGCCACGTAATGTGTTATAACGTGCTTCAATAAGGCCGTAGCAGGGATTTTTAAAATAACATCGTAGATCATTGATGGATTTTCGATCATGCTATAACGTGTTACAATAGGGACGTAGCAGCGATTTTTCACATTTGAAATCACTGACCAATTTTAAAGGTATGTCATGTCACCTAGCATGTTATAACGCGCACCTAAAATGTTATAACATGCTATAATGTGTTACAATAGGAACATAGCAGTAATTTTTTCAAATTTGAAATCACTGACCACTTTTGAAGGCGTCATGTTATAACGTGCACCTAAAATGTTATAACATGCTATAACGTGTTACAATAGGGACGTAGCAGTGATTTTTTACATTTTAGAACATTGATCAGTCTTGAAGGCATGTCATGTCACCTAACATGTTATAACATGCACCTAAAATGTTATAACATGCTATAACGTGTTACAATAGGGACATAACAGTGATTTATTAGATTTTTTTTTAAATCAGTGACCAACCTTGAAGGCACGTCATGCCACGTCACGAGTTATAACATGTTATAGCAGGGACGTAGCAGAGATTATTAATAACATTTTAGAACATTGATTAGTCTTGAAGGCATGTCATGTCACCTAACATGTTATAACGTTATAATAGCGATAGCAGTGATTTTTTAAAAAGATTTAATGTAAAAAAAAAATAAATGTAAGTAAACCATCGTAATTTGGGGATATCTGTAAAGCCAGGAATGACTGTCAAAATGAAGCAGAATTGTATCTTTTTTTTTTCTTTTTCAAGTATGGCTGTAACGGTAAGGCGTTCACAAACCTTTAGTTATGTAATGTTTCTATATTATCAAAAGACGTCCATTGATTCTAGAGACAACTAAAGCTTAATACTGTGGTTTAACAAAAGCGTTCTTGATGTGGAAGACACATGCCAAATGATGTCAATAGAAGACAGCAAAGTGTGGAATGTATTGGCGATTGTTAGATCGCTGAGAGATAAATTAAAGATTGCAGCAGTTTGGTGACATCTCCTGATCATGTTGCTTGGGGATGTAGCCCAGGTGTTGATTTTGGATCGGAAGGTCATGAGTTCAAATCCCAGTACCACCATGCTGTCATGGTTGGGCTATTGATCAAGACCCTCTACTGTACAGTTGTATAAACACGAGATAATTGTGGATTCTGGATAAGGGCCCACAAATTAAATGTAAATGTTTGCCCAAATAAAACATTAAGATGCTCGTCTTGGTCTCTGTATGCTTTCTCTCATCACATGCATGAAGACTGAGTCAGACTGTGCTCAGCACATTCACATCCCACAGTCATTAATCACACTAATTTAGACTCTCTGGGAGCGAGTCATTTCTTTAGGGAGTCTTTTATAGAGGCATCAATAAACTGATTATGTCCATGATAATACGTTTCATCAGATAGGCAAACACTAGGCATGACATGGCATGTAGACAGCTTCCTTTTTTTGGGAGACAGGAGTCTCTGTGCCAAAAAAAACATGAAGAAAACTGCTCCAAATACTGACTTATAATATGTAATGAATATGTATGAATGGAATCTAAATTACTATACAAGACACAACAACGATTTCTATGTCACTTATACACCAATCGGCCATAACATTAAAACCATTGACAGATGGCATGAATTACATTGATTATCTCATTACAGCGTCACTTCGGATGTGGTGGGATATATTAGGCGACAAACGAACGGCTGATGCGTTGGAATCAGGAAAAATAGCTAAGTGTAAGAAATGGAACGACTTTGAAGGGGCCAAAAAGTGATGTCTAGATCAGTGGTCCACAAACTTTTTTGCGCCACGCACCGGATTAATGTCGGACGATATTTTCACGGACCGGCATAAAAACTGGTATTTTCGAAATATAATAATAAACATGAATCCACTGTGTTGGTTTTTGTTCATTTTGCTAGCTTGGGGGTTTCAAGGATGGAGGTAAGACATGTGACCGAGGCATCATGACATGCATCAAGAGTGAGTCATAGACGGATGTGGCAGAGAGAATCCGGTAATTTTCCAAAATAAAACATCTTTAAGAATCAGATAATAAATAAAATGAAAATAATGTTAGTTATGTATTCTTCCTGTGCGGCCCAGTACGAATTGACCGGTGCCGGTCCGCAGCCCGGAGGTTGGGGACCACTGGTCTAGATGACTGAATCAAAGCATCTCCTTGCTATTGGCTATAAATCAGTCAGAAAGGCTTCAAAACTATTTACACTTCACTTAGCATCTAATTCAACAATGTAGCTACAGTGGCTGTCAAAAGGTTTTTGAGAGATACATGCATTCTTCTTCTGTTTATATGCAACAAACAAGCTAATTTATTGGTATGAAGATTTAATGTGACCAAGTGCCCAAACAAAACTTAATTCTTGGAGACGTTTTCCATGTGATCTACGATGCCTGTGGTGCCTTTTCTGATCAGGGAAGAATCACACAGCACACAGAATGGCGCATATGTTCTTCTTCAGTTTAATGCAGATAACAGACAAGTTATAAGACTAGCAGGAATAACAGCTTTAAACGCTCTTGGCATCCGGACAGTTTGTTTCTCCAAACATTCAGCTGAAATACAAAGGGAACATGTAGGTGTCTTTCCTCAGGAAAACATTGCTGTATGCAAAGAATTTTTGGCAGAGACTTGTAGAAAATGAGACATCTTTAGATGTATTGAACTATACTGTATATCTTGTTGCTATAACAGAAGCTCAGGCCAAGAGCTCATGGTATTATCCAGGAAGTTCATCAGATTCAGTCATTTGTATTGAGTAGAGATGTAAAGATGGGCTTTTTGTCAGGACCGGGAAAAAGCATAGGAAAAACAATGTCAAATTAAAGCGGACCTTTCCAGCCAAAAATGTGAAATAAAAAAATAAATAAATAAAGATTTTCCCACACTTTGGATTACTTCATTGGCTTAAAGTGTAGATGGTCATTAGGCTGGCAAGTCTAGGTGGAATTGCTTACACAATTTTAGAGAAATGTTATCTGACATGAAATTTATTGAAATAAATGTATTAAAATCAACAGAAATTCGCAGTATTAACAACACATCCCTTTTTGAGTAACAACCAGAATATAAGTGAAACCAGTGGTGGACAGTATTTCCATTTTCGGAGACTTTTACTTTCACTTCACTACATTTCAAAGTCAAATATCTACAGTAAATCTGATTTAATGTGTAAATAAAAATTCCTTTTTTTTTATTAGTGGATAAAAACTTAACTGGTCAAACTGGTTAAGAAATTGTTTAAGCAGAACAGTTTAAGACTAATAATGATGGAAGAAACTCTTGACTGTAACTTGCCAAAAAACCTTATTTGTTTATTTATATGAAGTAGTTGAAAAGAAGGTTTTGTTCTCATGATAATTTGAATAGATATTAATCAGTGTTTAACTCATTAATATCTTTCTATTAATAGATCAGTTTGCTAAAAGTAACATTAGAGTCTTTTCACCAGAGGTACCCAAGTACAAATACTTTCCTCAACACCATGGCCATATAAAAGAGAGATGTTCGAAATTATCGGTGTAAAAAAGTGCTGGCTTTCAAAAATTCCCGGCAAATTCGAGAAAGCACATACATAATCTAATGTTTTATGGTTATATCTTTCTTTTCATGAGCCATTTTAACGTTTAAAGTTTTTTTCCCTACAATTTTGTTTGTCTTTTAAATAAGGGATGCTGCCACATGTTGCTATATTTTATAATAAGGATGTTCTTAATGTTCTTAATTTCTGTAGTGAATTATAGTATACTATATATAAGTATAGTCATTTCAGATAGTTTCTATATATGGTAGAACTGCTATACAGGTGAAGTATAAATGATAAACTTCCTGTTTGAACTTCAAAAAAATGCACAGAAAAGCTCACATTATATTTGGAATAATATATATATATATATATATACAAAAGTATTGGGACACCTGACCTTTTATCACAAATCTGGAGGCACTCAATTGCGCTATATTAACATTTTGCATTCACTTGAACTTGGAAAACCCAAACCTGTTCCAGAATGGCAATGCCCCTGTGCACAAAGTAAGCTCCTGGAAGATCTGGTTTACATGTTTGGAGAGGAAGATCTTGAGTGGTAGAGCTCTGATCTCATCCCTACTGAACACTTTTGGGATGAATTATAATGCTGACTGCACCCCAGGCCTCCTCACCTACATCAGTACCTGCCTTTTGTAACACCCTTGTGGCGGATGAACACAAATATCCATAAGCACACTCCAAAATCTAGTGCAACATCTTCTCAGAAGAGTGGAGGGACTTATAAGAGCAAATCTGGACTAAATGTTGAATTTAATGCTCAAAAATTACATACCGTACTTATGACCAGGTGACCCAATACTATACTATATATATATATATATATATATATATATATATATATATATATATATATATATATATATATATATATACAGTGCCTTGCGAAAGTATTCGGCCCCCTTGAACTTTGCGACCTTTTGCCACATTTCAGGCTTCAAACATAAAGATATGAAACTGTAATTTTTTGTGAAGAATCAACAACAAGTGGGACACAATCATGAAGTGGAACGAAATTTATTGGATATTTCAAACTTTTTTAACAAATAAAAAACTGAAAAATTGGGCGTGCAAAATTATTCAGCCCCTTTACTTTCAGTGCAGCAAACTCTCTCCAGAAGTTCAGTGAGGATCTCTGAATGATGCAATGTTGACCTAAATGACTAATGATGATAAATAGAATCCACCTGTGTGTAATCAAGTCTCCGTATAAATGAGGTCCGTTTAAAGCGCAGAGAGCATCATGAAGAACAAGGAACACACCAGGCAGGTCTGAGATACTGTTTTGGAGAAGTTCAAAGCCGGATTTGGATACAAAAAAATTTCCCAAGCTTTAAACATCCCAAGGAGCACTGTGCAAGCGATAATATTGAAATGGAAGGAGTATCAGACCACTGCAAATCTACCAAGACCTGGCCGTCCCTCTAAACTTTCAGATCATTCAAGGAGAAGACTGATCAGAGATGCAGCCAAGAGGCCCATGATCACTCTGGATGAACTGCAGAGATCTACAGCTGAGGTGGGAGACTCTGTCCATAGGACAACAATCAGTCGTATACTGCACAAATCTGGCCTTTATGAAAGAGTGGCAAGAAGAAAGCCATTCCTTAAAGATTTCCATAAAAAGTGTCGTTTAAAGTTTGGCACAAGCCACCTGGGAGACACACCAAACATGTGGAAGAAGGTGCTCTGGTCAGATGAAACCAAAATCGAACTTTTTGGCAACAATGCAAAACGTTATGTTTGGCGTAAAAGCAACACAGCTCATCACCCTGAACACACCATCCCCACTGTCAAACATGGTGGTGGCAGCATCATGGTTTGGGCCTGCTTCAGCAGGGACAGGGAAGATGGTTAAAATTAATGGGAAGATGGATGGAGCCAAATACAGGACCATTCTGTAAGAAAACCTGATGGAGTCTGCAAAAGACCTGAGACTGGGACGGAGATTTGTCTTCCAACAAGACAATGATCCAAAACATAAAGCAAAATCTACAATGGAATGGTTCACAAATAAACATATCCAGGTGTTAGAATGGCCAAGTCAAAGTCCAGACCTGAATCCAATCGAGAATCTGTGAAAAGAACTGAAAACTGCTGTTCACAAATGCTCTCCATCCAACCTCACTGAGCTCGAGCTGTTTTGCAAGGAGGAATGGGCAAAAATTTCAGTCTCTCGATGTGCAAAACTGATAGAGACATACCCCAAGCGACTTACAGCTGTAATCGCAGCAAAAGGTGGCGCTACAAAGTATTACCTTAAGGCGGCTGAATAATTTTGCACGCCCAACTTTTAGGTTTTTTATTTGTTAAAAAAGTTTGAAATATCCAATAAATTTCGTTCCACTTCATGATTGTGTCCCACTTGTTGTTGATTCTTCACAAAAAATTACAGTTTCATATCTTTATGTTTGAAGCCTGAAATGTGGCAAAAGGTCGCAAAGTTCAAGGGGGCCGAATACTTTCTCAAGGCACTGTATATATATATATATATATATATATATATATATATATATATATATATATATATATATATATATATATATATATATATATATATATATACATACACACACATACATATGTCATCTTAGTCGTTTCTCTGCTTGTATTCTTTATGGTGGTTGTTCAGACTGGATACATTCAGGTATTTTTTATTAATACATTGCTATAATGTGAGGTTCAGTTACCAGCATGACACCAAAACAGGTAGTAGTAACGGCTACTTTTTACTTAAGTACATGTCAGAACCCAAACTTCTTTACTTCAACTTGAGTGTAGTCAGTACTTCAACTTCTACTGAATTGATTAGGCAAAGAGTCTTGTGACAAAAATGATAATAGGAACATTACAGCCATTATAAATTATAGTACTTTGGAAACCTAAGTACATTTGAAGGCAAATACTTTTGCACTTTGCCTCAAGTGAAAGTTTAAAGTGTGCACTTTAACTGGAGTAATATTTCACAGAGTGAATCTCTACTTTAACTCAAGTACATGCTTTGTGTACTTCATCCACCACTGAGTGAAGCAGCGATTTATTAAAACCAAGGGTCTTGCCTCTGTCATGGAAAAAAAATCCCCCCACCTGATCTAGAGAAGCATCTTGATTGCTCAAGCACTCTCAGGGGGAAAAATAACCTGCTTGAAAAATCAGGTTAGTTTCATAATTTATTCTTAAGTCTCACCATAAGAATAATCAGCCAAGGGAACAGAAGTGAAGATTTAGGATGGAAGGGCGGTGAGAAATTTCTGTATATTGTTGTACTAGATAAAGTACTTGTAACTTTCAAGAGGCATCAGATGACTGTCCATTTTGTCATCGCGCACCAATTGTAACCAAAGCAATATGTGGTCAGTGTGAAAATAGCATAGACGGGACAGCTGTCGGGCCAATTCCTCCGGTGGGTAGTGATACTCCTCCCCACACACAGGACAAACATAAGGGAAAGGGAAAGAGAAGAGGTAAAAAGAGAAACATGAAGGGGTTAGCTGGAAGTTGAATCACAAGGATTTTCATCTGACAAGAGAATGTTATGTAAAAGTAAATCTGGCTCAAACTTTATATTATGAAATCATTTTGATGTTGCAATGATACACTATTATTTATAAGGATAATTAGGATTTGCATTATTTTGCCATACAATGTGATTAAATTGATATTGGCTCTAGAGGGATGCTTTGCCAGAAGCTGGAAAAACAAAACTGGAAAATCCCTCCTTGTATTACATCCAGAAATATGTGGGCGGGCCTTCTTTTTTTATTATGCAGCAACACATGAAAAATGGTGGTCAGTGCGATGACTCAGGGGATGATGGGAACTCACCAGAGTGCTCTGAGGAGAATTGGATAGTAGGAAAAGGGTGAGATCATTTTTTTTTGTCAGCTGGCAGAGGGCCAGTGCTCTCCAACTGACCCAACAACTGCAGGAACGAGAGTTGGCATTGCAGTATGAGGGGGAGACAGGATCATTTATGGTCTAAATAAAGGGAGCTAAATGTTGTAGGAACCAATAACAAGCTCATTATACAAATGTGGTCAACACCACCCACCTGTGTGAGAACTACATCGAAATCTCTCGTCTACAGGGGTTTGAGTGCAACCTTCCAGACTCAAGAAACAAGATAACCCTTATAAACCATCCTTTAGTCATTCTGAAAGTCTCTATACATATGGGAAATAAAATGTTCTGATAAAATGTATGATCAGCTGACTGCTCTCAAAATAACTAACTTAACTAAGCCACAGTCCAGACAGAACTGCATGATGTTGAAGTATGGAATGGTAGCCATTTTGGTTTAGTTTTCCTTTCAGCTTGAAGAAGTCTCCAACTTTCCCTGCTCTAAAACAACCCCAAACTATTAACCTTCCACCTTTATGTTTCACTCTGGGGGTGAGGCAGTCTGGTAAGGTCTTCTCTCCTGTTCTTCTTACATACGTTCTACTGTTAGAGCCACAAATATCAAATTTGAACGCATTTGTCCACAGAATGTTTTTCCTTGCCACAGTTGGCACTTGCTTGCTCATTAGGGACAAACTTACAACATTTTTCTATCCTCTGATTGGTTGGTCAGAGGAAAACTGTTACAGCCAAGTTCGACTGGCAAAACATGTCTGTAGCGCTCTGCACACATTAATACATCTGAGTTAGACTTTATTACGCCCACAATGGCTGACAGAGAAAGAGAAAATTATTTGGGTTAGACATTCTTAAAAATCCATTTTGAAAAAAAGTTAGACCTCATGAGAAGAGGTCGGCTAACCCCGAAGCTAGCTAGCTTGTCTCAGCCCGGGAAAGGGTTTGTTCGCCACTTCCAAACCAGTGAATACGAGCGGTACCACTGGCTTACAGCCTCTGAGGAGCGCTGCAAATTATGAGTCTTCATCTCTGGTGAGTAGGTTGTATTTTATTACAATTTTATTTAATGTTTTTGTCATGTTATTAGACAAATATTGATTTTGAACGGCTACAGATTATATAGGTGGCACAGTTGTGGTTGTAGTGTAGAGGTTTGGAGCTTGCATTACCAAAATGGCATTCACCCTGCATATGTGAAATGCGTCTCTCTCTATAATGCCACTCGTTGTTATATATTTTTGTATTGTATTGTTGGTTTTTTATAATTGCGAGGTGATATTGGTATTAAGAGGTGGATTAAGTCGGGTAAGTCCCCACTGACGGCCCAGGTATCAAATGCACAACCCGGCACTAAGTAACGCAATGAAAATGACACTAAATCATTTAATAGTTACATTTCTGTCTGGTGATGACGGTTGAGAACCTTTATTACCAGGCCAGAACTGCTGGCAAATTCCCCATTAAACAAAAGGTGTGGTGACTGCAAAGTATGCAAAAGAAAGACATAAATTATATAATCCTTTGGTGGATGATACATTTATGTCAACTTTAATAGACAATTGACTTATGCTTTATAACACTTCCTTGTGTCTAATAACGTGCCCGGTCCTAATAATGCAGGAAAAGAAATGATAATTTACATTTATATTTACATATGGTATCTACAAAGTGCGAAGTGCGAAGAATTATGTAGTATGTAAATAAAATCTATCTATCTATCTATCTATCTATCTATCTATCTATCTATCTATCTATCTATCTATCTATATATATATATATATATATATATATATATATATATATATCCTTAATTCCATACGATCGCAAAAAACGCTTAGTTGATTCGAATTAAAAAATTTGTGCATTGCATGTTTTCATTCATTCATTCATTAATTTTCTCCCGCTTATCCGTAATTCGGGTCGCGGGGGCAGCAGTCTAAGCAAGCCCCCGCCTTCGACTGCTGCCCAATCCTCACAGCACCGTCCCTCACGGTCCCTCCTGCAGGTGGTGAGCCCACAGGAAGGCGGCCCCACGTCACACCGACGTCACGGACCTTGATATTTCCCTCGTAAGGGACCCCCAGAGCATAGAGGGTTAAGGGCCTTGCTCAAGGGCCCAAAAGTGGCAGCTTGTCGATACCGGGGCTTGAACCCCAGACCTTCCGATCGGCAACCCAGCGCCTTAACCGCTGGAGCCACCACTCCCCCCCCATTGCATGTTTTATTATTTTTAATTTAATATTTTCTTACATCATGCCAACTTTCCCAATTGGGGTGTCTGGCATAATTTATTTATAGGCAATATATAAATTTAATGAAATTGTTTTTAAACATATACTGTATAAAGGGCACTTTTGAGTTTATAATATAAAAGAACAATTTTTTTTTTTAAATTGGCATGGAAATAGCATTATTTTTCAACAGTCTCATAATCAGAGATATTAGATAAGGTTTCTTTTGTTCAGCATACTTTTACTTGCACAAGTATTATAGAACAAGTTTTTTTCTATAACATTTTTAAAAAGTTGTGTTATTTTGTTGATGTTGTCAGTGACTTGACTTGCAGATTAAATAAGAGACGGTTAGAGTAAACCTTATAAGACTTCCCTGGGGATATACACTATATGGACACATGACCGTAAAATTGCTGTGTTTTTTTAACATCCCATTCCACATTTAATTCAAATTTGCTCTTATAAGAACCTCCACTCCTCTGGGAAAATGTTCCTCTACATTCTGTGGAGATGTATGTTAACAAGAGCATTAGTTAGGTACTGATGTAAATCAGCTGAGAATACTTGGAGTGCAGTCAGATTTCCAGTTCATCCCATAGGTGTTCAATAGTGTTAAGGTCAGGTCTCTATAGCAGACCACTCAAGATCTTCCTCTCCAGTCCATGTAAACCATATAGCTCACTAAAATTTGCAGCTTGGTTTCAAGCCCAATTGAAAAAGATGACCCAGCCATTCAGAACAGGAGTCTCTACTTAGGGTACATCCAGAAGGACAATGGTTTTGACATACAGTTCTAGATTTAAGAGGGCTGAAGTAGTCCCTAAAAACCCTCCCATTTTTTAACATATGTAAAGGCTATCAGATGTTATTCATGCTGTGCAACAACAAGACTTTCTCATGTCAATAAGATAACTGTATAAAACCAGATGGAACTAAGGGTGGTCTGTCTAGCATTTAAATATGAACTACATTTTTAGCCACATATGCACTGTTCCATTTGGATAATGTTATGATGGTCCATTACATCAATCATCAGGGTGACACAAACTGACTCCTAACCCAAAGCTAACATTGTGAGCAGCTAAACTGAATTTCTTTGCAAATGCTAAATTGAATTTCTTCCTGGGTTAGCTCACTAGATCAGGGTGCAATAGCCTACAACTGCTCCCACTGTCTACTTTCTACCTTTACTGCAAATTCACATGGCATGAATGAAGTATTCAGATACCAGAGTTCTTTGTGTGGCTCCATAGTGGCCTTATTTAATAGATCTATTTTCCCAAATAAATGGAAACATTTAGTATCTAGACAGTCCTTGTGATGGTTTGTTGTTTACTTCAGGGTGCATTTCTTTTGTATCTCATAAAGACAGACTGATAACAGTGGACATTTTTTTTTTTTTTACAGATTGGACTGTATTAAAACACCCAAGAGCTAGAATATTAAACTCCAATTTGCTCAATTTAATAAAAAATAAATAAATGGAGCAGGATATCAGTGGATGCAAGCTGATATCCATAATGTTGTGCTTCTTTTCAGGAAAATTGATACAGGCCACTTAATTTAAGGACTCCTTCAGGAATTCACAAAAGGTTTTCCATGTTATTATTCGGATGCATCATTACTTAAAAAGAAGCAGCAGTTTTTAGTTTATCATATATTAATTTTTTGTGGTCAGAGCAAAGGTTCAACTATGATATGGCACCCCAGGAGCAGAGAGCGTTAAGACGTCAAGTACCCAAAAATGACCTTCTGAACGGTAAACTAAAGCTCCCTGTTCTGCTCCATGCTTGTTTTGCCCTTTATTTCCTTAACCATCTGTTAACATTAAAAGTACACACATTTATTTTGACTTTTAATGAAAATCTATTTTTGTCCCCCGAACTTTTAAGATCACATCCTTTGCCATGTGCCAGTTAAGATTCCTCTGTGGGCTGGACTTTGGGCCCTCTTGAATTATGCATAAAGGACTTGCTGTGCATACATGGATGTATGGTATTTCATGTAGAAATAATATAGAAAAAGCAAAGAAAAGTTCCTGCATATTACCAGGTATAACTATCCATTATTTAGCGCATGCATGTTTTTTATTTATGCCAACCTCTTACGTGAGTCACAGGTTTATAGCATGAAGCACAAGGTGGTTTTGATGGTTCTGCTACAAAATTCTCTTTTCTCTTTGCTTTCTTTAATCCAGCAGTGACAGAAATAGTGGTGTGGTTAAACTTCTAAGGTCCACACTGTCTTCATGTAATTTAATTCCTCCTTTTTTAGTAACCACTTAATCCTGGTCAGGGTCATGGTGGACCCACATCCTATTCCGGGAACATTGGTCTTGGTGGGAATACACCCTGGGTAGGACAACAGTCCATTGCAAACATACACACTCACATTTGTATGGTATAGCTAGTCAACCTAGTGGCAGGTTTTAGGGGGATGGAAAGAAACATACACAGAAGCTCCACATGGGCTGTAACCATTGCTAAGAATCAAACTATGGACACTGTAGCTGTGTAGAGGCAATGTTACTCACTGCACCACCATGACGTTCCATCCACATCATGACTGCAGTCAAACCTCCAGAGTGAATGCAGTGTTCAAACATTCAAAATAACCTTCCCAGTAAATGGGATACAGTAAATGCATGTTATGTGCGGTTAGAGAGTAAAAATCTGTTAAAAAAAAAAATAATAATTTTATTTTATATGGAAAAACATTTAGTAGACACATGACCATCACAAACAACTCGTTGAACATCCCAGTCCAGATTTATTCCCTATTTCCCTATAATTATAATAAGCTAAAATTTTGGGAAGGCTGCCTGATAGATTTTGGAGTCGTGGGAATTTGTGATCATTCAGCAAGAGGTGGAACTTGCGTACCAGTGTAGATTTATTCATTACTAGAGATTTAAAGCACTTTTGTACGTCGCTCTGGATAAGGGCGTCTGCTAAATGCCGCAAATGTAAATGTAAATGTAAATGAATTAGAGGCTCAGGTTCATCCACTACAACAACAACAACCAGTGGAGAGAAATCTACATACTACAGCATGCAAAGACGTTCAATAAGTTTGATTGGAACTTTGAGGCAACAATTTGGGGTGTAGTGGTCAAGTGCCACAAACTTTTAGCTTAGGCCTATTTCTGATTGTCTGGTTCACCAGTGATTTCATGTTAACATTTGTTAAATAATGTAACAGGTAAGTGGAACGATCAGTCTCCCAACCCAGGTCTCATGCCTAATCTCATTCACAACTGTATACTATTACTGTGTTGACTGAACTGATGGATCACCTGGGACACTCTGAGGACTAGTTGAAGAGCCTCTGCCTGTAAACTAAGATAAGGGGGAATGGAAATATTAGTATAAATAGTTATGGTCTTAAAATGGTAGTCAGTAATGTACAGCATTTATATCTCAGAAAGAGTATTATTTATATAGTAGTTTATGCCTGAGGCAGAACACACACCAGTCTATTAGAGCCTATGTTATTTCAAGGTAAACTATTATGCTGTTTTATTTTTCACCATATCACTACCATCACTATATCAGCTATAATGAACACCTTGAGTGTAAAATATTTTCTGTTAGAGTATTATGTTGCCTTGTTGCGTACTTGACAGTGATTCCCAAATGCTGAATTTAAATGTAATCAATCGCACTTCTATCTTGATAAGATGCAGACTAAATTGGACTTTTAAGAGATGATTTCCGTTCTAGCCCTACAATAGCTCTTACTAATCTGTATACCTTTATATTTTTACAACCTCGATTCCAAAACAGTTGGGAAAAAACATAAAAAAGGCATATAAAAAGAGAATTCAATGATTGGCAAATCTAAAAAAAAAAAAAACATTTTATTGACAATTAAGACCCAGGAAGACCCTGAATAGAATCTTGCCTCAGACACAACCTCCAGGTCAGGACAGTTCCCAGATGTATACGGACTGTTGGGAAAAGCGGAGGGGAAGTTACACAGTGATAAACTTGACCCTGTTTTATTTTCCAGCCTTTCCCCTTAAAATGGTAAATCTTCTCAGTTTATACAACTGATAGGTATTCTGTTTCTGTATTTTGGTGAGTAAAATATATGATTAGATTTGCATAACACTGCGATCAATTTTTATTTAGTTTACATTTTTTCCTCACCTTTTTCGGAATTGCTGTTGTAACACAATTGTATGTGTACTGCTATAGTGACTACAAACTGTGTTAAAAGTAGAACTGACATAATATAAAGAACCATAATTCTGGTAGATGCTCTTATCCAGGGCCACTTTTATTATCATATTATCTCATTTATATGGTTAACGGCCTTGCTCAAGGGCCCAGTAGTGGCACGCCCGTGGTGCTGGGATTTGAACTCACGACCTTCTGATAAGAAGTCCAACATCTTACCCACTGAAATATCATCACTATTGTGTTCACTTTCTACTAATAACTTCATTAAAAATGAACAAACGCTGGAGCTTTTTAAACTGTTCCATTCCAATCAGTGCAGAAGCGAATCTATTAAAATAATATATAATCCTTTTAATCTGGAAAACTAGATAATTCGTTAATAAAAAAATAAATACCACCCTTTAATACAAACTTTCCACAGAGAACATGAAGGAAAGTCCAATTCATTTTGAGGCTGATGTATTTCTTTTATTAATACAAATGAACAACACACACAAACATTACTTGTAGCACATTTTAGTGGTCTCACACACCGAAATCATACCAGAAAGGCTTGGATTTTAAGACCAAATCTAGATATATAAAAAAAAAAAAAAAAAAACTTTGAGCACAAAGCACAGAGAAAGCACCAAGATACATACATCATTGGATAAATACATTTGGCATGTGCTTAAACGTAGACTGGCGATTGAAGGAAAACGAGAAAGAGGACAAGTCAAGTCAAGTCAAATATGACTTGACAAATTATACAGTTAGGTAGCATTTTTTAGTCACATCCAAATAACTAAATGATCATTTCCTGAATGATGGCGGCTGCCACTTTGCTACAGTCTTAACAGTCTGGAACTGTTTTACAAAATGACAGATCGAAAGTACAGGTTTTGATGTGTTAGTTCAAATGTTTATAATATATGGTAATATGTATGTATCACGTTTTTCAAGACACTTACTCATGAACGGATGCTGGATCATGAGGTTTCTGGATGTTTACAGAGATGTTTTAAGACTCAAACGACACCAAGGTACACCAGGAAAAGGAAATCCACCGTACATTACATTTAATCCATGAATCTTTTAGTGATTTGTAAAAAGAAGCGAAAATGAGCCGTCTTTCTCCCGACTTTTTTCATTCAGAGCCTCAGGAAGTTTGGCACACAGTATTAGATTACAGTGTGAGGCTATAAAGCAAATTTAATACAGGCCAATATTAGCATCAGTCTTTATTACCATGCATTAACTTACGACTTGTTTCGCTCATTTGGCCTGTAGGGAAAATGTTATATACTGTAGCTTTATTTTCAAATTGGAACGCTTGGATTTAAAGTCCCTTTTTTTTTTTTTTTTGGACAGTGGTGGAGACGAACCCCGTGATGACAGTCATCCGAAATATGACTCGTATTCAATTTCTGACGCCTCTGAAGCTTTTAACCCAAATTTATTCAAGCAGGAACACAAAACCCAGGACATGACTTTCCTATGACTTTCAAATGATTAGTATGGGGTTTTGTCCTCGAGGTATCCTTTCGGAAAACTCGGAGTGGCCATATCAACAATAGAAAGAACGAATATACAGAACATATACAGAACAGTGAAATGCTTTCTTTTTATACCCCAGTGATGTTAGAAAGCTGGGGCCAAAGAGCAGGGTCAGCCATGACACAGCGCCAGTTGTGCACAGAGGATTAAGGGCCTTGCTCAGGGGCCCTAAGGGTGGCAGCTTGGTGATACCAGTGCTTGAACACCGGACCTTCCAATCAGTAACTCAGAGCCTTAAATCACTAAGCTACCACCGTTCCACCTTCCTAGGAAGTAATAGATAGAGAAAAAGCGAGAGAAAAGGAAAAATGCCTGTGTGGGGAAGCTGAATCCACTTGGTAATGCTTTCCTGAACAGTCCCAATATCAATGAAGAGCTATAACAAAACAAACAAACAAACAAAAAAGCCAAAAGACTACGGTTTTGCCGATCAGAAATGATTGCCAAGTGGCCGAAGGTATGATAAACAAGCATAATTGACTTACAAAACTTAAATGTGTTAAGATAAATTTCCACTCAATCTATTGTATCTACTCACACGCAGGCAAAAGGGCCTAATGTTTGGTTGTTAACAGTGTTGGACTACAAATTACAAAGTATACAGAATTCTTCATATTTCTGTAGACCCTTTTTGGGCTCTTATTCATCATTGGATTCTCCCCTATCCACCTTATATCCCCCCCACCCCACCTCCCCAAAACAATCACGTTGCCTTGTATTTTAACGTGCTCCGACGAAGGCCCCTTGTGCTGCCGAGGCGGTGGCGTTCACGGCCGCTTGGCGCACAGCTTCGTTAGAAAGCACTCCGGTGGTAAACTCTGCCTGGGCCTTCTGGAAGCTGGCACCGGTCTGCCTGTAGAGAGAGTGGACCTGGACGAGGGGGATAAAAACGATCTAAGTGATGGAATTAGCAGTTCATCTACAAGCAGAGAAGCAATGCAAATGAGCGGCCTTTCAATCTTGGCGTACGACGATTAAAGCGGATAGGGAAATGAGACAAGCTCGCCGAATGTTACACTACTTTGCATGAATCAAGGCGGCATGCCTAATCGTTTGCTTGCTGCTTTTCCTAACTGGACATGACATCAGGGGCGCACAGCGCGGCTCTGTTTCAGCTGGGCTCGCGGCTCGTCGTGCGCCGAGATTATACGCGTGTTACAACTCGCCGGATTTCAAAGGTATCATTTTGTTTTCAAAATACATTTGTATATATAGAATATTTCATTTTTTTTTTTATTGATATCCCACTAATATTTATTTTTGTTTCTTGCAGCAGACGCTGGAAAAAGGAATTTCCTTCAGGATTAGTAACGTGCTATATTAGATATCCGGTTGCAAATATCGGGAATGAAACCTGAAAACGTGCTCGGTCATTTGATCACGAACCAAATCATCTGGATCGCAATCAATTTGGACTTGCTGTTCCAATACTTTTGGAGGAGAGAGATTTTTTTTTATGCCTTTCACATGTCCTTGTCAAATTCTTACTTCAGACATGATACACTGCCCCTGGAGCAAAGAGGGTCCCCCAAAACTGGCAGCTTGGCAATACCAGGGCTCGAACCCCCGACCTGGCGATCAGTAACCCAGAGCCTTAACCACTGAGCTACCACTTCCCATAGCAGATATCAGGATATCAGATTTCCACTGGGTCAAAATTTGACATACATTAGTACTACTGATTTTTTATTATATTCAATACTGATTGTATCCTTCCACAAGCTACATTGTACAAGTCAGGGGCTTTTAAGATTCACTCAACACATTCTGTATGTACTATATCTGACCCTAGAAGCTCTGTGGTACCTTAAGTTATTCTGTAATAGTTTCTAATAAGGAACAGGATGAATGAAAGGCCACAATTAGTTTCCTGAGGTCTTAGCTGAATTTGATGGTATCAGGAGGCAAAAATGTAGCCCTAAAGCTACGCCCTTAAAAACAGACACAAGTACATTCCCAATTAACTTCTATTTATACCACTGGCCAATCAATATCTTCTAAAGGTCAGTTGGATCAATTTCTAGAATCCTTCAGACTGTTTGAGACAGTCAATTTGGTGTAGGTAAACTTTTTGACCTTTAGTTCTGATGAAGTAAAATAAATCAGAAACAGAAATAAATCTCGAATTACTTCACCTGTTATTTAACAAAGATAACAGAACAGAGATCGAACAGGAAATGCATGTTAATGTGAAATGTGAAGTTTAAGGTCTACATACAGTATCTAGAGCACAGGGGAAAAATTTATATTTAGTCTCAATCATATAAGTGTTATTTCATGATGAACAGCCTGCTTTAAAAAAAAAATAAATTAAAAAAAACACACACACACACACACACACACACACACACACACACACACACACACACACACACACACACACACACACACACAGCTTGACTTTTTCCACATTTTTATGTTACAGCCTTATTCCTACAATGTGAAAGAAGTTTGTTTAAAATCTTTGCAAATTTATTAAAAATGAAAAACAATAAAAATAATGTTTTTTTGTAAAAACATGTACATGAGTATTCACAGCTTTTGCTCAATACTTTGTTGAAGCTTCTTTTGGCACCAATTACAGCCTCAAGTTTTTTTTGAGTTTGATGCTACAAGCTTGGCACATCTACTTTTGGGCAGTTTCTCCCAGTCTTCTATGCAGAACCTCTCAAACTCCATCAGGTTGGATGGACAGCATTGCTGCACAGCCATTTGCAGATCTCTCCACCATGCTTCACTGTATGGATGGTACTGGCCAGGTGATGATCGGTGCCTCGTTTCCTCCAGACATGACGCTTGGCAGTCAGGGCAAAAAGTGTTATATTTCTGCTTATCGTGGTCTGAGAGTCCTTCAGGTGTCTTTTGGTAAACTCCAGGCAGGCTGTCATGTGCCTTTTACTGAGGCTTTTTGGCTTCTGTCTGGCCACGCTCCTCTCTTCACAGAGAAATGCTAGAGCTCTTTCAGAGAGGCCATCGGGTTCTTGTTCACCACCCTGACCAAGGCCCTTCTCCCCGGATCGCTTGGAAGCATCCTGGTGGTTCCATACTGCTTCAATTTATGGATGATAAGATCTGTGCCTCAATACAATCCTGTCTCAGAGGTCTTTGGAGTTGCTCTGACATGCACTGTTAACTGTGGGACCTCATGTAGACAGGCGTGTGCCTTTCCAAATCATGTCCAATCAACAGAATTTACCACAGGTGAACTCCGATCAAGTTGTAGAAACATCTCAAGGATAATCAGTGGAAACAGGAGCACAATTTTAAGTGTCAATGACAAAGTCTGTGAATACTTAAGTACATTATTTTTGTCTTTCCCGTTGGGATTACACACACTCACAAACATCGTTTTTTCCCCTCCTATTCCTATAGCAAAGGTGTGTTCGTTGATGTGCAAGATGTTTAAGAGTGAGAGATCATTTTCAGGTTACCTTCTTTAGCAGAACCACACCAATGGAAGCCTGAGCAGTGAAGACCAAGGCATTCAAGAGCATGATAATCCCAACTCCCTTATTTGTCCTCAATGCAGCAAGTCCCACTATCCATCCACTACATAATCAGAGAGTGAGATGAAGGCAGAGAAAACAGCACGTGAGCAACAGAAGAGTGGCTGGTGCACAAAAATTCAGTACTGTAATACGTTATTCGTGTCACCTGAAGCCCCAGCCGGGAATGCCGATAGTCATAAGGACGTACAGCACCACTTGGACGAAGAAGATGAAGAAGAACACAAAGTAATTGAAGGAACTATCGCTCCTGTTGAGACAGAGAGAGATTCAGCTTCCTGAATTAATGACAAGAAATGCATCAAATCAACCTTTACAGTGGTTTGCACCAGAGCTAATAAAAATAAATGGTGTCGCAAAATCTTTGCACTATTGTTTTTTGTTAATAAATACAAAATTTTTATTTCTCACCAGATTTTTTAACACATTTGTACTGCAAACTATTGCGCAAACCAGTGTTACATACCTGAAAGCTTTATACACAGGCCTGTACCAACAGACAAAGGAGCAGGGGGTGAAGAGCAGAAGCCAGAGGATCGCTAGGCCAAAGCCAACACCATTACTCGTGTCCACACAAAACAGTGCGAGGCAGGAGAGGAAGTTAAAGGCCAGAGTGCATGCTGAAACTTTATGTAGAAACATAAAAAAAATTCAAATGACAACAGAAAAATCTGTTAATTAATATTAAGTAAATATGAAACAAATTGTGTATTAACTATTAAAGCCAACTATGAATTTTGGACCTCTAGTGGTTTAAACAGGATACTGCAAGCTTGGACTTCAAAACCTCATAATGCAATTAATATTATTATATTATATAATATAAATATGCAAAAATATAAATTGTTTAAATAAACTCAATGAAAATTTTTTTACAACTAACTGACTTGTTTCCATATTCAAAAAAGAAATGCATTACAGATTCAATCAGCTGATGCTGAAGACTGAATGAAATACATTAACAGCAAAAATAAATAAAAAAAATGCATAATTAAATACATTTGCATAATTATTCGAACTGTGTACCATCAAACCCGATTTAACGCATTCTCTCTTACTCGGTGAAGAAACAATTACTGAAATGCATCTTACACATCCAGAAGTAGTACAGGGTGGTGACAATGCGCTGAAAGCTCTGGCTGATCTCCACGTTAATGTCGTGGTAGAAGCAAGGACCCACCGGACAGAAAGATGGCAACGGAGGCCAATTCTTTTGAGAGGCTGAAACAAACACAGTTATGTCACTCAACCACATAACGCACATACATTCCAAAAGTGGACATACAGGAAGAGCTAAAAATAGTGTCAGAGCCGGTTCATGGGGGGGAAAAAAGTGTGCAGATGATTGTGATGAGATGTTCCAGCTTATTTCAAAAGGTGTACAGGGGGGGGGTTAGAAGTCAGGGCTCTAGGCAGGACACTCGAGTTCTAAGAAAACCGTGTGCTGGTGGAGCTGGTTTTGTGCTCAGGGGAACGGTCATGCTGAAACGGGTTTGTGTTTTCTTAGAAACTATTGTGTGCTTAAGACTTTGTGGGTACACGAAGAGAAGGACACCAACTGTGGCAGATGCATTGTGAAATATGATGAACTGGAATATCTGATAAATAAAGCTAATAAAAATGGAAGGTGGTAGCTTAGTGGTTAAGGCAGTGGAGTTTGGACGCAAAGGTCGTGAGGTTAAATCCCAGCCACACCAAACTGCCACTCTTGGGCCCCTGAGCAAGGCCCTAGCTGCTCGACTGTATGAATGAGATAAATGTAAGTCACTCTGGATAAGGGTGGTAGATCAATCGTTAAGGCATTAGACTCTGGATAGGAAGGTCATGAGTTCAAATCCCAGCACCACCAAGCTGCCACTGCTGGGCCTTGGAACAAGATCCTTAACCCTCAACTGCTTGGTTGTAAGTAGCTCTGGATAAGGGCATCTGCCAAATGCCGTAAATGACCAGGGGGGCGTTAACTTCTGGCCAATTAGCTCATCATTCATGACTCGTATACTCACACGCCCCGCCGGTGCTACGGCTTTGGGAGTCCAGCTCTCTCTCCCTCCTCTCCAGCTCCCTTGCTTTCCTCTCCAACTCTTCCTGCTGTTTCAGCAGGTCAGCCGTCGTGTTGTTCACTGCAGACTGCTTTACAGAGAGAGAGCGAGATTAGAAAGGCCACTTTACTGATTGCAAAAAAAAAAAAAACAATACTGCTAAATACACCATCATATTACACTGTGTCCATGTAGTGCCAGGATGCGGTTTATCTCTTTTCCCTGATCATTTTGGAATCCAGGATGCTTCTATTAAAGATTGGTTGAGCTACTCAGGTTACACTTGAATTGAACTTTGGATCCGAAGGTTGCGAGTTCAAATCCCAGCCACACCAAACTACCACTCCTGGGTTTCTGAGCAAAGCCCTTAACCCTATAGCTGTTTAGATGTACAAATGAGATCAATGTGAGGGATAAGGCATTTGTCAAACGCCGTAAATGTGTTTGGACAAAAGTATTGGGACACCTGACTTTTCCAACCATATGCACTTCTTCTTCAAACCGATGGAGACACACAATGCTATAGGTTTTTTTTCTTTTTTTTTTGGAGGGGGGGGGGTAGCAATAGCATTGAATGTTCCCTTCACTTAAACTAATAGATCTGAACCTGTTCCAGCATGACACAAAGTGCACAAAGCCAGTTTCATGAAGCTCAAATAGAAGATTAGCTGCTATGAAGCTCTGAGCTCAACCTTACTGAACACCTTTGGGATGATCTGGAACACCGACTGCACCCCAGGCCTTCTCAGTACCTGACTGTAGAAACACTCTTGTGGATGAATGAGCAGAAATCTCCACAAGCCCACTCCAAAATCTAGTGGAGCATCTTCCCAGAAGAGTGGAGGCTATTATAGAGCAAATAGGGGCTAAATGTGGAATGGGATGATTACAAAGCACACAAATCTTATGGGTAGGTGTCCAAAAACTTTTGTCCATAAGTGTATATAAATAAATCTAGATAGGTATTAGATTGGGGAAAAATATTATGCTTTTAACCTTAGTAACCATGGTAACAAATCATTGATCAGCAAATTAAACAAAAAGTTGGAGTAGCTTATTATGGGATAGCTTTCCCCTTTTGGTTTGTTTGAATATGTCTGTTTTCAAAGTGAAGTGGCTCTACATTAGTTTCTTTGGTTTTCTTAGACAGAGGTTGAAAACGGAAAGTAAAAAGAAAGAAAAGCACCTGAGTGCTGTAGGATCCGTAATTCCTGGGTTCCGTGGGAGTCGTCCTGCTAGGCAGGTTCTGAGACGGGATGGTCGGTGGGGCGGCTGGTGGATTGGCATCGTAAGGAGGTGGAGGCTAGAATATGGGGGAGAAGTACAAAATGCACTGAAGTCATCGAATCTAGACTTCTGCTTAACTCGGATAAGACGGAAGTACTTGCAGACCGCATGCAGCTAGAAGTAAACTTTCTGATTTCGAAGCATCTCTGGATTGTGTTTATGTCTCAGTGTGTACAGCATTCAAAGATCTCGGTGTGATTATTGACTGTAGCCTTTCCTTACCAGGATCGCCTTTTTTCACCTTGGAAATATTGCTAAAATTAGAAATATGATGTCGTTACAGGATGCAGAAAAACTAGTTCATGCTTTTGTTAAAAAGAGATTAGACTACTGTGACGCTTTACTGTCTGTGTGTTCGAGTGCATAAATAAGCTTCAGTTAGTTCAGGAAGCAGCAGCAAATGTCTTCACCAGATCTAGAAAATATGACCACATCACCCCTGTTTTAATCTACACTGGCTCCCAATCAAATCTCGCATTGATTATAAAATACTACTACTGACGTATAAAGCACTTAAAAGTCTCGTGCCGCAGTACCCGAGTGAACTTCTGTACCAGTATGATCCTCTTCGCCTACATAGATCAAAAGGTGCAGGTTATTTGTTGGTACCTCAAATAATGCAGACTACAGCAGGGGGCAGATCTTCTCTTATAAAGCCCCTCAGTTATGGAACAACCTTCCAGTCAGTGTTCGGGACTCTGACACAGTCTCAGTGTTCAAGTGGAGGCTGAAAACATATTTATTTATTCAAGTCTTTTATCAGTAGATTTTTTCTTAGGTAAAGGCGCAGATCTGGAGGAATCATGGATATAGAGTGATTGGTGAACTGGGATATTTGTATGCTGTCGTCCCCTCACTCTCACACGTTCACTCAGGTTCGTTGACGGTGGTGTGGTGGGTCGTCTCTTATCCCAGAGATCCCTCATGTCTGTGTTACCTTCTGGTTCTCCCTTTTAGCTATGCTGCCATAGCGAGACTTGCCGGAGTCCAAACTGCACAGTGATGTTAACTTTCATACAACAATAAGAACACATAATAATCCATAACCTTCTCTTCCTGTTACCCCTCCTCTCTCTCTCTCTCTCTAGTTAAACATGCTCTTGAGGTGCCAGTGACCACTGTTCCTGCCGCTCTCCATTTCCCGGATCTGCCCGACTCGTCCCAGCCTGCCTCTGAATGGTGTTCTCTATGATTGGAGGCCACTCTGTGCAGCTGGGGATGGTTTCAAGAAATTACAGAGTAAGAACAGGAGCTTTGAGGACGGATTTGGACATTAATTATTTATGGATTAATGTCAACAGTCTGCTACACTACACTCAGGACTACAGTTTGCTTCTGATCACCATCACTGTACCCCGCAACATCGTTTAACTGTAATATTTGGACATTCGGTGCAACCCAGATGAGGATTGGTTCCCTCTTGAGTCTGGTTCCTCTCAATCTTTCTTCCTTATGCCATCTCTGGGAGATTTTCCTCCACCACAGTCACCACCAGCTCGGCAAACACTCACTATCGTTTTTACTAAGACACATCTCCCCTGATAGTCCAACCTATTCGTTGTGTAGTCCTGCACCACTTTTCCAAGAACAGATTATATTTTTCATACACATTCCTGTGATAATTAACGATATTTCCAGAAGTAATATTGTAGTCTCGGTCTATCAAACTGACAGATATTGGTTTTATAGCAATTCCGCAGTAATTATGTCCTATTCCTGAAGATTTCTCGTTACTGTTTATCTTGTGGGCTGCAAAGCATTTAGGCAGCATCATCGTTAATATGATGGGGTCACCATGGAGACTGACATGAAAATTGATCACATGTTTTGGATCAATGTAGTGTCCATGACGGTGTAGCTGCAGAGTTGCTTTTCAGGTGATAGACACTAATGTGGAAATGATCCATCACTGATGATAGATCGATCAATCTAGTGACTATAATAATAATAATAATAATAATAATAATAATAATAATGTGTTTAGGCCTGCATGTATATGATTATAATGAAAGATCCTGAACGCTGAATTGCTTGTTAAGCCCTATATATACACCTATATGATGTATGAGAAGGTGAGGAAGAATAATCAGTGATCTTTCTCCTTTACCCCAGCCGTCCTGTTGTCGAAGGGATTGTACAGATCCAGTGTGGGATAGTCTGTGCTGTTGCTGTGTTGTGTCACTGAAGGATCCTGTGAACATTTCACACAAATCACAAACACACAAAATTAGTGGATCAACCTTATTTAAAAAAAATATATAATAATAATAATAATAATAATAATAATAATAATAATAATAATAATAATAATAAAATAAATCCAGTAGATCATCCAAAATTCACCTGAAATGGATTTTGATCCTCGCTGGGAGCAGGAAAACTCGTGTACTTTGACATCTCTGCTGAAGTTGGAGAACACAATAATCTTATTTTCCTGCCAAACGCCTAGAAAGATCTCTGGATCATCATCTGATCCAGGTTTTCTCTCAGAGCAGATCCTTGGGAAGGAGACTATTAAATCTTAAAAATCTCCAAGTCTCGGCGATGAGATGAATCGTATCACGGTGTGCCGTTAAATTTGACGATCGCTACATTTGCTTTCTTGTGCCGTCACTCAAAAAGGAAAGGAATAAGGAAGTAAACTGTCATGTGACTGCAGCGATAAGAACACGTGAGCAGTGAGAACACAACTAGGCGTGCCCGAGCTTTTTGACGGCGCGGCTGGAAGCTCGATTCTGATTGGTCAAGATGGTACAATCGATCTGGCTCGGAAAGTAGTTCTGGTTGTAATAGGTACAGGGTTAATATCAATGCGCTCGTTTAACGTTGAGGACGAGCAGGAAACTTGAAAGCGGGACTCATCCGCTGAAAATAAGGTCCTACACTGTGGGTCAGATGTCTGATCTGGTGTTACTGACTTTCAATTCGTTTTGTTTCATAATATGTCGTTATTAATGCTGCTACAAATTAATTTCACTGTTTAAAAAGGAACCCGTTTGTGGTGTGATGTTCAAGCATCCTCAAGTACTATGCAATTGATCACTTCTATTCTATTCTATTCTATTCTTATCTATTCTATTCTATTACTTCTGTAAAAATAGAAAATATGCTACTCTGTCCAAGTCATTTTGGTGTGACCACCCTTTGCCTGCTAAATTGCGTGAATTATTCTAGGTCCACTTGCATACAGTTTCATAAGGAACTCGGAAAGAAAGAAAGAAAGAAAGAAAGAAAGAAAGAAAGAAAGAAAGAAAGAAAGAAAGAAAGAAAGAAAGAAAGAAAAAAGAAAGAAAGAAAGAAAGAAAGAAAGAAGGGAGGGAGGAAGGAAGGAAGGAAGGAAGGAAGAAAAACAGAAAGAAAGAAAGAAAGAAAGAAAGAAAGAAAGAAAGAAAGAAAGAAAGAAAGTTGCTTTACACGTGTACTTTACAAAACAGTGAAATTCTTATTCTGCTATGTTATGAAGCTGGGGTCAGCCATGAGGGTCTTGCACAATGGTGTCAAGAGCGGTAGCTTGGCAGTACTATGGCTTGATCCCCCAACCTGCCAATCAGTAACCCAGAGCCTTAACCGCTGAGCTACCACCAGGTTGTTACCAATATCTTGGAGAGATGTTCTGTGGATATGGGTTTGCTCAACTCCTTCTCCTGTCTCGTCAATTAATCCCAGGTGACAATCTTGATGACGAATCCTGATCTCGATGATGTTGAGATCAGGACACTGTGGGGCCCAAAACTATTACTTCCAGGAGGTTGTTCTTCTCTACCCTACATCAAGTGAAGAAAACAACTGGGGAGATTTCTGGAAGTACCAAAATTCGGTTAAGAACTGTTTAACGCATCAAAATGTAGAAGTACAGTGGTGAAGGATCATCTTCGAGGAAAAAAACGTGGTCGGAAAAAAATCTTGAATGATTGTAATGGGAGATCACTTAAACATTTAATAACCCAAATTATGAAGAAAAAAAACCAACAGCAGAACTCAAGGCTATGTTTAATAGTGAACGTAGGAGCATTTCCACATACATGCTAAGACAAGCTGTGTTGCCTTAAAAACAGTTATCAATGCAGCAAATTGGCAAAAAATAGCTTTGGTTCGCTAGGGGGCATAAAGATTGGAGCAATGGAAAGAATTTATGTGGTCTGATGAGTCCAGATTTACCCTGCTTCAAACTGATCTGCCTAGAACCTACTGTACAAGCCTGTGGTAGCAGTGGTTATGATCTGGCATTGCTTCAGTTGGTTTCGCTGCTTCATAAGTAAATGGACAAGCATCCTCGCCTCCCATGTAAATGATCACTTCAGGAAATGATTAAGATGTTATTCTATAGCAGTGAACAGTTGATAACCTCAGCAACAATTGAAATATAATGAATAGATGATTGGTGTTCCTCAGATGAGGATGAAATCCCTTTTAAATCTGGTTCCTCTCAAGGTTTCATCCTTATACCATCTTGAAAAGTTTTTTACTTGCCTCTGTTATCTTGGTCAGGGTATGTAGGTCTTTAAAGAGCACGTTTTAAAAACTGACACTTATAGACACGGTTACCTAGAGGCAATGTTGCTAATCCACCTACTGGCATGTTTTTATAAAGTTTGATTTACTTTTATATTGTGGAAAATGGTGTTTAACCTTTTTTTTTAACATTAAACATTTGTTTTACTGATACGCCAAGTCTCAAATCAAGTACCAAAATCCTCCGTGATGCACATGTCCAGCAATTAAAACCGTCCGTGTGGAAACATAGCAAAAGTTCTGTTTGGTGTCTTGATGATTTACGCAATTTAAAACACCATTTAAAACATCTACAAGACTATTTTAATGAGCTGCCCTGTCACCTGAAAATGTGAACAGGCTTGTGTAAGTAAATTACTCAGTGCAAAGAAAGAGAAGTAATAGATCCCTGGTATTTATATGTTCTTGTTTTCATGTCTCGAATAGAGATGAACAAGTACTTTGAAAACTCTTCTATGACCTTTGAAACTTGTCTATTTTTCATGCTCTATGTTACTAATAACAAACATTAATTTGCATAAAGCATCCATATTTGTCCATGCCCATGTTGATTAGATTCTTAAAAACTTGAAAAGTATTAATTTAAGGTACATTTAGCACAAATAAAATTGTGTAATTAAATATTTTAATTAAATAAAAATTTATATTCTCCCAGGTGGTCTAGTGGTTAGGATGCGGCGCTCTCACCGCTGCGGCCCGGGTTCGATCCCCGGTCAGGGAACCAGCCCCTCTTAGTGCCGGTCCCAAGCCCGCATAAATGGGTAGGGTTGCGTTAGGAAGGACATCCAGCGTAAAAACATGTGCCAAATCAAACATGTGGATGATCCGCTGTGGCAACCCCTAATGGGAGAAGCCCAAATATATAAAATATTTTTTTTTAAATATATTCAATACATTGACTATGTAATAACATGATGAATATCAGCTATAATATTTAATATATATTTTGCAATATTGGTCTATAAGATCTAGAAAAACAGGCAGGATGGGAAAAAAAAACCCTTGTAATTCTTTGCTTTACAGTGTTTTCGCCCTCAGGTCTTTAAAAAAAAAGGAAAAAAACATTCCTTAGCCAATTGAGCTGTACACGGCCCCATGACATCACCGTCTCAGGAATGAGGCCGAGTTGCTGTGGCAACAGGCAGTAGATGGAAGCATATTCCAGGCGGGTTGTGGGTTTTGTACCCTGTATCCAGTCTGTATGGTTTGGATTAGTGGGGGAAGAAAACAGGGCCTTAATCAAACCAAAACCAGCAGGAAAGGGCTTCCACAGAACGGAGTCAACGACCCGCTGTAATACAACACGATGATTAATGTCGCCCCTGTTGAATCGTCAGGGCAGTTAACACCAGAGCAGAACATTTTCCAAGGCAAAAGAATGTGTTTGTGTTTATTTAATGTTCCTTTTGGTGATTTTGCCTTGTTTAATGCCCTTTTAATTTTTTTTGCAAGAGTGTGTGTGTAGCCGTGTTTAGTTTACTGAAATAAAATTGGACTTGGATTTGTTTTGTCTCTCTCATACAATTCTAATGAGTCAGAAAGTATGTGCAGAGCTTGTTCGACTTTCAATCTGAATAGGATCCAATAAAGAGCTTTTTTTTTTTTTTTTTTTCCATTTGTCATGCTACAGCTACAGAGAGAGAGAAGAAGAAAAAGAAAGCTTGCGATGTTCTCAAATGGGATGAACTGATGAGCAAATAAGTTGGTCAGATATTCATAATAAAAAGGTCTATGATCATAACATTCCTTCACTGAATTACTTCCAAAAAAAAATGTGTTCATGAGAATTTCATGAGTTTTTACACACGGTCTGAAGTGAAAAACGATCACGGAATGAGGGGAAGCAAATGCTTAATGTGTCCCTTGAAATTAAAAAGAAATCATCAGGAAAAAAGCTTGGAAAACTTGTCAAATCTTCATGTAAATTTTATCTTTTGTTCACTGAAATTCGAGAATTATTATTATTGTTTGGAAAATATCTGTATATGATTACAACAATTGTAATACAAAACATGACATAACACAGTTACTTAAAGGGAAAATCTATTCACACCTACTGTACATCACCACATTTGAAAAGGTTATTGCCCACAGCCCCACATTTAAGTTGCCACATTTAGCAGTAACTATGGTTAAAATGTCAAAGAAATAGAATATATCAGCCTCAATAAAGGATTTTCAAGCTCAAATTTTTCATTTAAGGTCTTAAAGGGTTTTCAGGATTAAGCCAGTTTGAAAGCATTCATTTATGTCGCTTTCATGGGATTCAGAGAAGGACTTGCTCTTGTTTTGCTGCATAAGACAGTTTCATTTGAGCTTCAGATCTGATGATGGGATATGTTTTATATGCAGATACGAAAATCACTGCGTAATCTCCCTTGCAGAGAGCAAAATGGTTCATGGTTCCTCCAAAGTATACATCAAAGAATCCAAATGTGATCATACCACCACCACATTTTAGTGTTGGTTTTGATTATGGAATGCTGTGTTTTGTTTAAGCCAGATGTAACAGAAACCATTTCCATAAAGGTCATTTTAACATTAACATGAAAAACTTGGGTGTTTATATATTTATTTATTTTTCGTAGCCTATATGTTCCTCTTGGTTTGTTGTGGTTTTTCTGGAATCTTCAACACAGTTTCTGGGAAGCGGCAACACAGTTTCTGGAATCTTCAGCACAGTTTCTTGGAGCTTCAACACAGTTTCTGGTATCTTCAGCACCGTTTCTGGAATCTTCAGCACAGTTTCTGGGAAGCTTTAACACAGTTTCTGGAATCTTCTACATAGTGTCTGGGAAGCTTCAACACAGTTTCTGGAATCTTCAACACAGTTTCTGGAATCTTCAACACAGTTTCTGGAATCTTCAACACAGTTTCTGGAATCTTCTACATAGTGTCTGGGAAGCTTCAACACAGTTTCTGGAATCTTCAACACAGTTTCTGGAATCTTCAACACAGTTTCTGGGAAGCTTCAACACAGTATCTGGAATCTTCTACACAGTGTCTGGGAAGCTTCAACACAGTTTCTGGTAGTGACTCTGTAGTAAAATGGCCCTGTAACCCTTTCCCAGACTAATAAATTCCAATAATGTTCGTTTTCTTTGTCTGTCTCAACTTGTGAGTTGAGATTTTCATTTTCATTTTAGGTAACATATAGATTTCGTAGATTTTATTTAAATGAAAATACAAAAAAATAAGTGAAACAAACATGCAAAGATAGAAAACATCTGGAAGGGGCAAATAAGTTTTTCATGGTGCTGTACATACAGTAAAATAGGAGCATGTATCAAACGATTATCAGAACAGTCAATAGTAGATAGCAAACTTTAAAGACAGACACTTGTACCACAGAATACATGATAAGGGGGTGGTTTGAAGAAGGCCAAAAACCTGAGAGCCCTCATTCTCGCTCATAGACACGAGTACAGACAACATCTCCAGCACTCATAGTCTGAAACAAAAAAAAAGAGCCGTTAAAGCAATCAATCAGTTTAGTATCAAATAATTGAACTATTGAGGTTTCAGTGAATAGGATCTTGAATTTAGTATTCCAATGTAGACCTGCCTTCATGCACCAGATGTTGCTCTACTGTCTTTTAAAATGACCTAAACCACACAATACGGCCAAACATATGTGCACGTTTGACCATCACACCTGTATGTGATTCTTCCCCAAACTGTTGCTACAAAGTTGCAAGCACACAAGTGTATACAGTAAAACCCTATTGTACAAGCAACTAATAGTACGAGCAAACGAAGATATTTCAAAGGCACGAGCAAACCCATGATGCCAGTTCCCCACTTTCGGCCGAGGGAAGCATCAGTCTCTTAGTTGATCTTGTGTCGCTCGTCGCTTTCGTTCGTCAGTGCAGCAAAAACTTAACTTTTTGTGTTATATTTTTATTTCACTAGAAATCTTAAAAAATGTCTCCCAAGAAAATCAGTAATGGTGCTGGGAAAAAGAAAGTAAATAGAATTACCATTGAAACCAAGAAGGTTATGAGCATGGTGTGCGTCTCACACTACCACATGGGTAAGTGTTAAATTATGTTTACATTACGGGTATTTGTGGTGTATTTATTTGTTAAAATAGGCTACAAATACTTTTTAAATGCAGAAATAAGCAATCGAATGACGTCTCGGAACAGAAAATCGCTTTTACATTCATTCTTATTCACGAGCAAATAGACCTACGAGCAATTTTCACGAACGAATTATGCTCGTTTAACAGGGTTTTACTGTAGAATGTCTGTGTATCCTGTAGCAATACAATTTCCTTTTACTGGAACTAGGATCAGTTCCTAAGTAGCCTGTCAGTGCAGTAAGTGTTCCAATTCACCCTAAAGGTGTTAAGTGCGGTTAAGGTCAGAGTTCTCTAGCAGGCCACTACACTTCCACTACAACCCATTTAAATTATATCTTCATGGAGCTGGCATTGTGCACAGGGGCATTGTCATGCTGGCACAGATCTGGGCCTCTTAGTTTAAGTAAAGGAGAAATTTAATGCTACTGCTTCCAAAGACATCCTATACAATTATGGGCCTCCAACACCTAATCATCTGAGTTAGAAACAGCACTGGAGAGAGCACATTGACATAAAAGCCTAAATAAAATCTTAATAGAACTAGCAGACCAGTAGAAGTAGTATTTATAAGTTGGTCCTAGTTACTCTGTATATCCGTCCATTTTTTTTACAATAAATAAACCTGAAATATCACATGTACATAAATATTTAGACCCTTTAATCAGTACATTTAGTTGAAGCACCTTTGGCTTGTTATATGGGTTATAAAGGTTTCTGTCATGTACCTTCAACCAAGATTGAGGTTCTGAGTGCTGTGGAACAGGTTTGAATTGAATACATCTTTTTACTTAGCTCCATTCAGCTTTCTCTCAACACTGACCAGTTGCCCACCTGCTGCTGAAAAACACTTCCACCGCATGCTGCTGCAACCATCATGCTTCACTGTTGGGATGCTTTAGGGCAGAAAATGAGCGGTTCCTGATGTCCTCCAGACATTATATTTAAACAGTTCAATTTCATCAGACAAAAGAATCTTGTTCCAAAGAGTCTGAGAGTCCTTCACGTGCCTGTTGGCGAACTCCAAACAGGCTTCCATGGGTTTTGCATTGAGGAGAGGCATCCATCTACCCACTCTGCCATAAAGCCCATATTGGTGGCGGGCTGCAGTGATGGTTGTCCACACAGGATCCATAGAACTCAATTAGAGTGACCTTCGGGTTCTCTTACTAAGGCCCTTCTCCCCTGATTGCTCAGTTTAGGCAAGCGACTAGCTCCTGGAAGTGTCCTGGTTGTGCCACACTTCTAACATAATAAAAGATAAAACATCTGAAAATAAAACTTCTGAAAATAAAAAATAATAAAGGCCACTCTGCTCTTGGGACTCTTCAGTCCAGCAGCAATTTTTTTGTAGTACAGATCTGTGCCTTACATCTATCCTGTCTCTGGGCTCTGCAGACAGTTCCATGGCTTGGTCTTTGCTCTGATATGTATTGTCAGTTGTAAGGCCTTCTATAGGGATGTTTGTTTTCAAATCATGTCCAAGCAATAAACTTTTGGGTAGAGACGTCTCAGCAACACTTAAGAGAATTGGAAGGGGTCAGAATTAATTTGTTTGTTGCAAAGGTCTGAATATTTATATACATTTGATTTTTTTTTTTATACTTACAGATTTTTCTAGAATTCTGTTTGCATTTTGTCATTATGGAGCATTGAGTGTAGATTAATGGGGAAAAAGAATATTTATTAAAAAAAAAAAAAAAAAAAAAATATATATATATATATATATATATATATATATATATATATATATATATATATATATATATATATATATATATATATATATATAGCACAATAGACCAAATAACGTATAGGGAATTGTTTTTATGGAGTTTTATATTGAGATAAAAAAATTAATTCATAGAAATATAATTATTAATCATAAAATGAAGTCAAATGTTTAGCGTAACCACCACAATAAATAGGGGATTACTATATACAGTATAGATAGTATCTCACAAAAGTTATTTAGAAAACAATGGCTGTATGTTGAATTATTTTTAAAGGACAGTAAATCTATACTGCTATACAAGCTGCACATTGTAAAATATATCCAAGTTTTATTTCTATAGTATTTTCCTTTGAGATGATATACTAAAATTGTTGCTGAAATATGAGGGGTGTACTCAGTTTTGTGAGATACTGTGTATAGCAACTGGTATCTTTATGGCAAATATAGATATTGCCTTACAAGAATGAGTTCCCCATTGTCAGTCAGCTCACGAGTCCAGGATGTCTTTGGTCCCTCGCCTTTCAGCAGTGTCTGCTCACAGGTGATCTTTCTGTTTGTGTCCCATTTTGGAAAACTCTTAAGTGGAAAGACAAGCACATGAAAAGGTGTGTTGTTATAGCTGAACATCTAACTGAATGCTCTCAATTGGTTTTGTCACTTGTAAATTACACATTCCAGTCAGCCAATGCAGTGGCAGCAGTACACTGTGTAAATTTAGGCCTCTGCAGCTCAGGAGCTTTAGTTAACAAAAAAACTTTCTTTAACAAAAAAGTTATCTCAGCTCGGTGGCATGGCTGCTGGTGTCAGATGGGCAGGTTTGAGTATTTCAGAAACTGATGATCTCTGGAGATTTTCTTTACACAAAAAAACAACAAGAAAAAAAGCATCAAGAGTGTGGGACAGTAAGACACCCACTATACACCATTTTGGCAGGGTTTTTTTTTTGGTGGTGTTCTGGATTGTGTTCTGATTTTATATTAGTTTTATGTAGAAATGTGTATTTTAATTTTTTTGTAAAATGCAACTCGTAACATTCATGCTATTAAAGCACGGTTAAACTACACTGAACTGAAATGAGACGTGATTCTGTGGGTGAAAACATAAAAAGAAGGAGAAAGGTAACAGTGACTCAAATAATACTTTTTACAAGTGTTAAGTGTACAGAAAAAACATATCATGATAAACTTTAAGATAGATGTGATACAACTGCATAAGATCAGGTTGGACTGAGTCTACAGTAGGCCAAAATGCCAAAGAACTACATTTACCGTGCAAGGTCGTCCATCTACTGTGGTCTCGTTGAAAACCTGACCTACGGTGAAGGACACTTGAGTCGTGCGTACGCTGGTCGATGTCTGTATCGACAGAGTCTCTCCTTGCTGCTCGATCTCCACTGAGGGCCTGGACGCTGCTGCTACTGCGATTTTCCTCAAAAAGACATTTACGCCTGCAAACACGCACCGAATAAGGAATGAGAGCACCGCTGGAGCAAAACACTGCTTCTTGTGGTTACCTGGTTTCCTGACTGAATGCATTAAATGGAATGGAATGCATTTCCTGTAAGTAATTAAAATCAGATACACCAAACCTTACTTCCCTCAGCTTGGCCAAGGAAAGAGTGAATCATGAATAAATTTTTATCCTTGGGTGGCGTATTCTGTTCAGAAGGTTTTTTTCCACTTAATCTGAAAGCAATGGCAAAAGAATTTAATGTAAATAAGCAAGACCCTAGCAGAGCCCATGACAGTGTGTTTGGTCAGACACTCAATGTTCATTACTTTTTTATGACAGTCAAAAACATCACCATACAGAACATGAATATATTGGACAAGCAGAAATCTAACAAAACATAGCAAAGAAAATAATCATTTGCAGATGTGGAAAAGACACAGAATATTTACTTAAGTATTAAATACAAATATTTATTCAAATTGTACTTAATATAATTACAAGCAGAAGCATGGAGACAAAAATCTACTCAAGTAAGGTCAGTGTGTACATTTCTTTATTATGTAAAATATTGTCATCTGGCATCCTGTTCAAACATACAATTTGGTTTGCTGATGAACTAATGTTTAATATTTTGAATTTATATCTAATGCAAGAACAAATCTGATTGGCAAAACATCTGGCCAAAAAGAAAACGAAATGAGCAGCATTACACTTTTTTATTATTTGGTACTAAAAGTAAATTAATGGTCCAAATAAAAATGTTAAGGGAAAGTACTAAGAACTCAAATACAGATTGAATTGAGAACAAATGATAAACCTTTAAAAATCCTTAAGTGAAAATAGCTTGACAGAATAATACGACTTCATTGACGTGACATTCATGTATAAGGTGATGTGTTGATCATTAAAATGGAAAAAGGAGACCCCACCCCTGCAACCAGAAGAAAAAAAAAAAAAAACACAAACATACCGGGCCAATCAGGCTTATTTTTAGCAATGGTATAAATTATCCGTTACTAATTTATTGGGTAATTAAATCATTTATAACATGGCTTGATTATTTGTGAGAGCAGACATAAAATACAATAGGTAGAGCAGGGAAAAGTAAAGTGATATATGCTATGGATGCATGAAACAGCAGAATATAGTTGTGGTGTGTTTAAGAAACAGGGGAACTGGATGTAATGTAAATTTACTTAGTACCCTGAATTAAGATGTAGATGCACTCCAATGACCCATCATAACTTGAAAATATCATAAGTTGAGACATGGCCCATCTACCCAGGAGTCTTAAAGAATAGAGATCAGAATGGGGTAGTATCCTGTAATTTGCTAATAATTTAACCCAACTTTTTTTTATTCAATTTATAATCATTTCCTGACCCATGATTTGATATTAAAAACTTTCTTTCGGCTTCTCCAGTTAGGGGTCGCCACAGCGGATCCTCCGCACGTTTGATTTGGACATGTTTTACGCTGGATGCCCTTCCTAACGCAACCCTCCCCAATTTATCCGGGCTTGGGACCGGCACTAAGAGTTTTGATATTAAAACCATTAAAAGCTTAATATTTTCCCCAAAATAATATCTATCTATATTTATTTATATGCACTGTATGGACAAAGGTTTGTGGACACCTGATCATAAGGTTGTGCGTTTTAAACTTCCTATTCCACATTTAGACCCCATTATAATAACATCCACTCTTCTGGGAAGATGTTCCACTAGATTTACATTTTAAATTTAAATTCCATTTGTCACATACACATTCATACCTTTATATGCAGTGAAATACTTTTTACAACTGTCCAACATGTAAACATGAAAAATAGAAATAGAATATACAAACAAAATAATCAATACAAAATATAAAAATTAAAACATTCATTCATTTCCCCCCGCTTATCCGTAATTCGGGTCGCGGGGGCAGCAGTCTAAGCAGGCCCCCGCCTTCGACTGCTGCCCAATCCTCACAGCACCGTCCCTTACGGCCCCTCCTGCAGGTGGTGAGCCCACGGGAAGGCGGCCCCACGTCACTCCGACGTCACGGACCTTGATATTTCCCTCGTAAGGGACCCCCGGAGCATAGAGGGCTAAGGGCCTTGCTCAAGGGCCCAAGAGTGGCAGCCTGGCGATACCGGGGCTTGAACCCCAGACCTTCCGATCGGCAACCCAGCGCCTCAACCGCTGGAGCCACCACTCCCCCAAAAATTAAAACAAATAAAGTATAAAAGTATAAAAAGTATATTAAATATATAAGTATAACTATAATGTATGAAAAAAAAGTTAAGAATAATATAATGATTTGTGATCATTCAGCCACAAGGGTGTTAGCAAAATCAGGTACTGATGTAGGTGAGGAGGCCTGGGGTGCAGTCAGCATTCCAATTCATCCCAAAGGTGTTCAGTAGGGTTGCGGTCAAAGCTCTAGCAGGCCACTCAAGTTCCACTCCAGCCCATACATATTTAATATTCATAGAACTCACTTTGTGTATTTTAGGTCATGCTGGTACAGATTTAAAGGAAAATTTCAAGCTAACGCATCCAAAGACGTCCTATACAAAGGTGTACCTACAAATATGTGGGAACAGTTTGGGAAAGAAGCAGATATGGCTGGAAAAGACAGATGTCCCAATACTTTCTTTCCATAGTGTACTTATAAATCCAACAATTGTGTATCCACTAGCCATGTTCAATTAATATTTCCCATAAATACATAGACTTCATGCATTTCCACTACCATTATTATAAGCAAAAAGCATCAGTATTGTGTTACTTCATGTCAAAAAATTGGTTAAAACAAATTGGCCTTCGTCTGCACAATGGAAATGGGAAAGGAACTTCCTTTCAGAACCAGTAGAGGTGATATTTATTCCCAAACCCGCCTGTATATGATTCTTGAAGCCTTTAATGACTTGGTGAACTGTGTTATAAAGGTACAGTGAAAAGGATACAGCCGCATGCTGCTCACACAACACAATACCATCAATAATATCTCCAGTTTAGACCAATATTTACTCAAAAGTAGCATCCAGATCCTCTGCATTCATCATTCTCAAAGTACCAGAAGTAAAACTTTGCATTTTTATTATGATTCTTTTTATGAAATCATCTTTAAAATATATAAGTATAATAATAAAAACTCACCCAGTGCTTTAAGCAGCTCCTCAAAGCTTTCTGAGCTTTTCATTCTCCAGGTTCCAGAGAAATTGGCCACTTGGTCTTCCATGTTCATTTATTCTCTCCAAACGGCTCCTTCGTGCGAGTTCACCGCTAAAATTTCCAAGGTGCCCCCTCCACTCTCTCTCTCTCTCTCTCTCTCTCTCTCTCTCTCTCTCTCTCTCTCTCTCTCTCTCTCTCTCCATCTCTCTCCCCATCTCTCCCCATCTCTACCCCCCCCTCTCTTTTCCCTTTTACCCTTTTCCTTTTTTTCCCTCTCCCTCTCTCTCATTTCCCGCTTTCTCTCCATCTCTCTCTCCCCTCCTCCACTCTTACTTTTTTCTTCTTTCCCTCTCTCTTTTTCCCCTTTCTATCTCTCCCTCTCTTTGTCTTTAACTCTCTGAACCTCTCCACTTCTCCCTCTCTCTTGATATGATGATAAGATGATAAATAACCCTATAATAATTGGCAGAAATATATATATAAATATAAGATATAAATCCAAGTTTACCTGTAGGTGTAAACACCCATTTCCTTTTCTCTCTTTTTTTTTTTTTTTTAGAAAAAATGTTTTCCTTCTTTATCCTCAGATAACACAATCTTGAGTTTTGTTAAGATCATTCAGAAATTCAGGTGAATTAACTAAAAAGAAATTCCGAGTCTAAATACTTATGTACATGTGATATTTCAAGAATTTGGTTTTCATTTTGTCATTATGGGCTCGTAGTGTAGATTCATGAGAAATAAACATCAATTTGAATGACTGCATCAGATTTTAAATCCTAGCCACACCAAGATACCACTCCTGGGCCCCTGAGGAAGGCCCTCAACCCTAAAGCTGCTCAGTTGTATGAATGAGATAAGTGTAATACGATCTGGATAAGGGCATCTGCCAAATGCCATAAATGTAAATGATTGTAGTATCAGGCTGCAACAGCTTATGTACACATAAACAACGTAATATTACACTGTTACACAAGCAATGCAACACAGTAATGTCATTTCTCTTAATCAAGGCATGAGGCCAAGCATATCCGAGCTATCAGAGCATCTAAGATAACAAAAGATTTAGATTCTAACCTTTTTTAGTGATCTTGCAATAACAAAAGATTTTTCTTTTTTTATCCTGAGATTACACGTTCTCCTTTCGAAGATCACAACGTAATTGTAAAAAGCATGATTATGCCTTTCCTTTAATTGGTGAATAACGAAAGGGAAACTATCTGTATGTGATGGATAAATTCATGTTATGGACATTATGTTGGCCCTGAACAGTTGATTGGTTTCATTGGCAGCAGCATTGGATGTTGGGACATCTCCGTGGTTACTCTATAATGTTGGAAAGATGCTGCCAAATTGCCGCTTGCAAAAGAAATGGTGAAGAAAATATTTCGAAATGGATTGTAATTCCTGCAGAATTGCCTTAATGTTCAACTCAGTTAAATTTCATTTGTGTTACGATTTGAACACTAGACACTGTCCTAAATTTTACAGTGATAAATAATCTGTAAATTCCAGTGGTGACAGTGTTGAGGAAAATCCCCCTGAGATGGCATAAGGAAGAAACCTTTGGGAGGATCCAGACTCAGAAGAGAACCCGTTTACATCAGGGTGACATCGAATGTCCATTCATTATCGTTCCATCATTTTCGAGGTTATCAGCCAATCACGGAAAGACGATTGAACGCAAAACTATTCCTGGCAATATATGATAGTGTTTGATAGTCTTTGACTTCTGCTCACTTTATTTAATTCTCTTTTTTGCAAGGTTCATAACATATAAGCTTTTAAACATTTGCTAAATCCGTAAAGAAATAATGGAAACCCATTATATCCACTGTGTACATAATTCAATTTTTCATATATACAGTAAAATTAGTAACTGTTCTATTGACAATGGAAAATGTTGTCCGGCTCAAGCCTCTGGAAGAAAGCTCCAGATCAGCATTCTGTAGGTAATGGAAAGAACATGTGGCCAGTCCTGTTAGATTTAACATCCTCCTGTGAGGCCTGAAAAAACCTTTGCGTGCTGAGCTATCAGAGCTTCAGCCAGAGAAAATAAGTTGTCATCAGCACTGTACACTAGGCAGCTCTGACTGTTTGATGAAAGAAGTCACTCCTGCTGCTTTCGCCACACTGCGATTGATGCACTGCACAAACGCGTGCTAATGAGGAAAGCGGAAGGAGATTCATTCAGCAGGCCACTGAGAACTGGGGACAACAGACATTCCTGATTTGTTATCCTGCTTATCCCTATTGTCATCTGAGGCCTGTTCCCACATGCAATAAAAGAAACTACATAAAAAAAATCAAAATAAATAAATAAATAAATAAATAAATAATATAGATATATTAGTATATGTTATGTAGTTTATTTTATTGCATTTATTCATTATATAATCAGTAGAATAAAATAATGTATTTATTTATATATATATTTTTTGTGTGTGCATTTTTTTAAATATATATTTCATTTTTATTTTTTATTTTTTTGACACCTAGTTTATAATTTTTCCAAAACAATGTGCAAATGTAACCTCTGCTAGATTCCAAATAAAGCCTTTGTAGATTTGGCTATCGTGTTTAGCACTCGATCGTGACTCTAGCTGAGCTAAATAAACAATTTACCCTCAAACTTCTTATCATAAAATAAAAATCATTTATCATCCAAACTTTCAACAGCAGATGGATTGTTACCACTTAATCTGCTAGCGGATCTTCAGTCCGTGATTTTGCTAGAAATGGCAAGCATACCGCATGAAGCTTACTAATGTCAGCAATGAATTTTTCTAGTTTCAGATTCTTTTTTCCGCAGTGCTTTTCGCAGACTTTTTAATGTGTGAGCACGTATATGATGATATAGATAACTGTCTGGCACATGGTTTATCTGTAGGTTTGGAGCAAAACCTGGACCAGAAACATTTATATGTGATGTAAGATGCTGATTGTGTTAAGGCAGAGAACGGATAACAGGTTACAGCCCCATCTATTCACATTACAGCAGACTAACTCCACCCACTCACATTACCACAGATTAGACCCACCTTTCACATTACTAATCTAGCTGCTAATCTATAGCTAGCTGTACAAACTTTTGTCTATCTTTAATGGATTCAAAACAAATTGTGAAAGGTACACCTCAGAAATGCGGTGTGTGCATGACAAAGGGTCAGACTTTCATTAAAAGGGAACAAAGAGGTCGAGAGAGAAAAGAAGCGAGTGAAGAGAGAGTGAGTAGATAAGCGAGGTCGTGTAAACCGAGACCAGATCCCCTCGCTCCAAACGTCCTGGGGTAATTACCAAGTTCTCCTTTTCCCACTCTTCCCATTCTCACCTCCCTTTCTCTTTCCAACATTCCCCCCCTCCCTCAAGCCCATTTCAAAAGCTCTATTTCAGCATGTCTGCATAAACGATACCCCTGAAAAAAAAATGAACAGAGAGAAACAGAGACGGAGAGAGTGAATGAGGAGAATGGAAAGGGAAGATGGAAAAAAGTGGGGGCTGAATTTTTTGAACTCCACATCGAGTCCGTGGCAGAAGTTCAGTCAGGGGTAGAACTCTTTCTCAATGCATTTCTCAATGCTTCATTAAAATTACATTCAGTGGCCTATTTTTTGGAACTGACAAAATCAATAGCAATCATTTGAACTGGAAAAACATAACATTCCAGCTCTTATAGTTACTTAGCACTGGCTTGTTCTCCTGCAGATGAAGAAAGTATTTATAAAACAGTAGTGATGTTGAAATTTTTTGTTGAAACTGTTACCACTTTTCACTGGCTCTGTACATGTACCCTGTACAATGACAATAAAGTTGAATCTTATCTAATCTAATCTAATCTAATCTAATCTAATCTAATCTAATCTAATCTAAAAGCAGCGGCCTAAACCCTAAAAATTTAGACATAAATTAAGTGGACAGTGTCATCACCAGAGCGCTATAACACTACATGTTAGACTAAAAATAATGGGCTTTTAATGCATAGTTCATACTATTCCAATTTGCAACATTTTTGGGTAGGGTGTGGTGGGTTGGAATTCATGCTACATCTACACTAATCTGGATAAATTTGACTTTCGTTTTTCAATTGTTTCACAGAAGTTGCTCATCCATGCTGAAAAGTCTAAAAACTAATACGTCCCCGTACTAGACATGAGCAAAACATAACATGCTTAATTTCTGCTTTGCTTTAATTTACTTTCTGTCTCTTTGAAATATTGTGCCAATGACTAAAAATCCACCGTTTTCCAAAAGGCTCCATTTTCACAGTCCACGCTTCAACACGAAAACAGCTTTTTTTAGATTCGTTGCCTGAAAATGCTGTTGCAGTGTGTTTGGAAGGCCAAACTGGAGAGACAAATATGTGTTTTCAATCAAAAACGTATTAGTGCTTACATGACCTCAGTGTGTGAACATTCGTAATAATGTTTGTGACCATTTCCAGACTTGGATAGAGAAATCATTTAAAGAGAAATTACCATGAAAATTATTATGTTTACCATTTGTTTTTCATGGTCCCTGCATTTCTTAAAAGTAGGACGGCCCCATGTCCTTCTTTCTTCTTTGCTCCCTCCCCAATCTCTCAACAATCATCCGAAATAAGTGCCCATATGGCCAAAATTATATATATGTTCATTTTAATTATTAATTTTTAAAACTTCATCGCTCCACTCCCTAACCACCTTTGACTGTGTGCCTTTGAATAACTCCAAATTCATCACCAAGCAAGCAGATGATACCATGGAGGTAGGTCGCTTCCACCAACCGAGAGGAAATCCAAAGTCTAGCAGTATGGACTTCCATCTACAATCTCACCTTCAAAGCTGAGAAGACTTAGAAGGAAAAAGCTAACTGTAGATTTTTATGTGAAATTTATCTCCAGGTTAAACATTACTAGGTGTCCACATCTTTAAAGGATTCGTCCTGGCTTCTTAACACTTCAGCATCTTTATTTTATGAAGAGTGTATCAAGTGTATCTCTCTTCCCAGATAGATCAAAGCACCATCAATTCTACTTTGCCATCATTGAGTCTGTCCTGTGTAGATCTATAAATGTCTGGTTTAGTTCAGCTACCAAATCAGACATCAAGAGGCTACAGTGGAGAGTCAGGACTGCTGAGAGGATTATTAGTGCCCCACTGTCCAATCTCCAAGATCTTTACTCATCCAGAGTGAAGAAAAGGGCTAAGAAAATCACTTTGGACCCCACACACCCAGCCCACTCTCTCTTCGAACTGTTACCTTCTGGTCGGCACTACATAGCACCGTCCACCGGAACAGCCAGGCACAAAAACAATTTTTTTTCCCGCAGGCTATACTCAGCATAAACAATTCAAATATTCATAACTACACATTGTCCATCAGAACTGACATGGAATCCATACAATCCAAATGGTCCATTTGTAAACTGAACACTTGTAAATAACATCTGTACTTTTATTTAAAATCATTTTTACTCTGTATACACTGGCGATCAAAATTAGAGAACAATTTATAAACAATTGAACAATTCTGAAATAATGTCATCTTCACTGCTCAACAGTTGAAGAAGTTTTTGTCCTGTCTATACCATGCTACCAGAACACCATTTCCACAAAATAACTAAGGCATTTAAAAAAAAAAACATTATTTTGCAGAAAACACACTGATCAAAATCAGAGAACACTTTCAGATACCTCCCAGTTATTAGTGTTAATCTGGTACCTGGTGCTAATTTCCTTGATTATCTGTCAACCCCTATTAAACTGGCAGCCTAACTTCCAGTTTTACTGACTCTGCAAGATGGTGGGCCGTTCTAAAGTGATTGAAAGCCTCCGGCAGCAGGTTGTCCAGATGAAGGCCAAAGGGATGACCCTATTAGCCATAGCAAGACAAGTCGGTCGTTCCAAATCTGTGATTTCAAGAATATTGAATCGTTACAACATCACAAACTCATTCAGGTCTGCCTAGAAGGCTGGTCATCCACGGAAGACAAATACAAGAGAGGACAGGAAACTGCAGAGGATCTCAATGGGCAATCATTTCCACACTGCAGCTGGAATTGCTCACCAGTTCAGCTCTGAACAGGGTAAGGATCTGTCTCGTCATACAGTGTCTCAACGTTTAAGAGCATTTGAACTGAAAGCCCACTCTGCAGTGACCGAACCTCTCATTACCAGAAAGAATCAAAAGGCTAGACTAAGCTTTGCTGAGGAACAGAGTCCTGATCTCAACCTCTGGAAAATCCTTGGCGACAAAGTTATGGCCAAGAAACCCACTACAGTCACCGAACTGTGAAGGAGACTGGAAGAAGAGTGCACCAAAATCACACCAGAGCAGTGTGAGAGACTAGTGCTGTCCTGTGGCCGCAGATGTGCTGAAGTCATTTGAAGTGTTTATAAATTGTTCTCTAATTTTGATTGCTAGTGTATATTGCATTATTTAACTGTCTGGTTTACTATTCTGTTACATTATGTCTGTACTTCTCCTGCACTGGAAGCTCCTGGCGCCAAGTCAAATTCCTTGTGTGTGTAAGCATACTTGGTAATAAAGCTATTTCTGATAAAGTTCTGATTTCTGATAGCTTCACTACTGCTTCGTGATCTACACACACTGCTGGTAAGTGTAGCAGTGCTGACACCTAGTGGTTACCTTTAGTACTGGCAAATACACATAAAATCTATCACTACACTGTTCCCACATGATATTCCCCCCATACACAAACCATTAAACACAGTTTGACGAGTTTAATGTGAGGAAACTCCAGCGCTAGTAAAGAGCCCTGACCTTAACCTTAAAAAACACCTTTGGGATTAAAAAAAAAGGGGGGATGTCGACTGTTACACAGGCCTTCTCTTTCAACCTGATCAATGTTCTTTAAAACGAATGAGCGCATATTTTTACACATATATATGCCTTGTATTCGGTTGTCTTCACAGTGTCGGCTATCTAAAGTCTGTTTCGCTAGCTTTGTATGACCTTCATATGACTTTCGCTCAAATGCACAGTAGGGTTGAATCGGAACGAAACGATACGCGCTCGTCGTTTCCGGCTGAGCAGCGTTAACTGGTGCACCAGCGCAAAATGGCGAACCACCTTCGCTTCGTTGCCCGAACAGTGATGGTTCAGGAGGGAAACGTGGATGCTGCATATAAAGCCCTTAATAGGTATTTTATAATTGTTATATTATGTAAATTTAATGTAGTCATAAGTGTTAATGCATGTGAAATGTTCTATATCTCCAGTTTGCGTGTAGTCGGTGCTACGAGCTGCTGTGTAAATAAAATGTCTTATATAAATATAAATAAAGATCTAATACCCTGCATAATATTTATTATATAACTATATACACTCAATGACATGTGACATTTCTATTGTAGGGTTATATGTTTACATTATATTATTATATTGTAGGGTTATATGTTTACATTATATTATATATTATATTGATGGCTTATATACAGGAATTTTTTTTTTGAAAGCCATACAGAACTCCTCACTTCCATTTGTCTGGTGTCTGTTTCTGTCTGTTGGCAAAAAAGAAGCCAAAAGAACATTCAATAATGCACTTTATCATCAGTTCTGGTAGAGAAAAAGCAACACTTTATGGCCCAAACTATGTCTGACCATCAATCCCACCTATATTATATCTTATACTACATATACTATAATATACTATATTCTATTATCACTCCATGCTTTTTTATAGCACTTTTAACAATAGACTTTTTTCTTGATTTCTAATTTCTTTATTACAGACATTTACTGTCTGATTTCTTTGTTTTTATTTTATTTTTTATTGTTTTGCAGTTTATCTAGTTTCTTGCATATAACAAAAGAAACATGCAGGTGTCTTAAAAAACATAAAAGACTAGGTATTTCCAAACTTTTGACAGACAATGTGTATAAATGTGTGTGTTAGAGTCTCACCTTTGGTTTGAGCAGTTTAAAGTGTTATTTGTCCTTGGATGGTAATAATGATACTTGTGTAATCAAACACTATTACTACTTCAAGGAGATATATATATACACTGTTTATTCCAGTTTGCTCACTAGATAGTATTTTTAATTCGTTTTTCTAAAATAATTGAATAGTTATCAGGATGTATTGTTTAATTTATAAAGAAATGATATGTAATCTGTAAATTCCAGTAAACTCATGCTGAGAATATAATGTTATTCGGGGCTTGTGCCCAAGGAAGTCAGCACTGTATAAGGACATGGTCATAGAATGTTGTATTTGAACATGTTTTGAAGTCTTAATAGGATGGACCAAAGTATTGTTTAAACAGTTGGCTTTGGTTTAATTGATAGTAGTTTTTGACTACTATAATTTGCATGAAGCTAATGAAGTTAAGCCCAGATGTTTCCATACCAAACCATAATTTTTGGGGCGATATCAGAATGTAATACCTCGGTATCGATACTAAATCAATACCATAAGTGACAAATAACCTGCCTCAAAAGATAAGTAAATTGAAAAGAATATAAAAAAAAAAATAGGTTCCAAAAACTGTAACAAAAAACCTACAGAAAACATATTTTGATGTTGGAAAAAAATGATATATCACTGAAGTAATACAATATAAATATATTCAAATCTTATCTTTTTAGTGCAAACAAAATGTATCAAAATGTAACCAAAAACCTACCAAACAAAATGCAACTGAAGTAACAATTAATGCATGTGAATATCTTTTCACTCTTTTAACGATTTCTCACCAATTTGAGAAGCACTGCCGCCTACAGGTGAATTTTGGAATAGCAGCGTATGACATACCGAATTCAGCAAAATTATGCTACCGTACTGTTTAAAATATGATCTATACGGGTATTTTTCCAGTACCGGTATACCACACATCCTTGGTTGTGTGAATGCAGGGTAATCCTGTTTCAAAAAGAATTCTCATTATTGAGAAATAGCTAAAATGGTAAATTCAGTAAACGTTTATGTTCCACAGGTGCTGGATTACTAGTATTAGGCCTGCACACAGTATAATTCCTTAGCCATAATCTCTATGTTGACCTTGGTTATGAAGATTGCTGTGACTGTGAGCGATTACGGATGTTTAAGTTTCATGTAACTGTGTTTTCTTTCAGAGTCTTATCGCTGGATGGAGTCATAGAAACGGTAAAGCGTGGACGCTACTACGAGAAGCCATGCAGACGGAGACAGAGGGAGAACTATGAGAACTGCAAGAGGATCTACAACATGGAGATGGCGCGCAAGCTCTCGTTCGTCTCCAGGACCAATCGACAAGATCCGTGGTTGGGGTGTTGATCAGCACCAAAGAGGAACAGCACATATATAGAGTGGACACGACCCGAAAATGTGTATGAAATGTTATTCCTGATCACAGTGTGGACTTAACGCACAATCTGGAAAGAATATATAACCTTCAAGCTTTTTCATAGCTATTAAATGTCTCTGTGAATCAATGTTGCATTCGACTTGGTTAAAACTGAAGTAATTACATCTTTTCGTTTTTAAACATGTTTTTGAGCTACAAAAATCCAAGTGTCATGGAACCTCTTCTTAAAATAAAGAAAAAATAAACCATTGGGAGTCTTGATGTGGGAACGTAGGCTTTAATTAATGAAAGGACATGTGGACATGTGCATCGGGTCATTGTATTGTTGTACATTGAAGTCAGTTCTAATTAGCCGCAGTCCAGATGGAATTGCACCCGATGCACATGTCCAAGCTCTGTAAGTGTTATTTAGAGAGCAGTCGCTGGAGTGTTCTCTTTAATGGTATGGCCTGTCCAGTCAGCACACTGCACCGCATATGATCATCATGATTTAAGAATCAGCCTGTCAGATCTACAAGTTGCTAAAAGTGTTCACTTATTCCCAAACTGTATCCACTTGATTTACCATGTAATTGACAGAATGCAAAACATTATCATTAGAGATCAGCGGGGACCATTAGAGATTTTGTTAAAACCAGCAGGGAATGTCCTCTACTTGGAATCGACTTTAATAGCAAAAGCAAAAGTACAGCTCTATGAGAGCTCTATATTTAACCTTTAAATGCATATATGTCCCACAATGCCATATATGAGAAAAAAGGCAAAAAGTGGAGGTGGTTAGAGGAGGTGGGAGGTGGCAGCTTACTGGTTAAGGCATTGGATTTTGGATCCAAAAGTCATGATTTCAAATCCAAGCCATGCCAAGCTGCCACTTCTGGGACCATAAGCAAGGCCTTCACCACCACAGCTGATCAGCTGCATAAATAAGTTTAAATTAAACACTCTGGAGGCCACATGCCGTAAATCAAAAAAAAAGGGAGAAAATGCCATTCACAGATCATCATTTCTAATTTACCATAAGATTGTTGTTTTTAAAACTTTAAAATTAGAAAACTTAAAAAATTAAAACGTATCACAACTTACAAGCAGATTACTGCTTTATATTTGTGTGTATTTATTTATTCATAGAATAGCCTTTATTTGTCACATATACATTACAGCACAGTGTAATTCTTTCTTTACATATCCCAGCTTGCTCGGAAGCCCCTGGAGCACAGCGAGTTAAGGGCCTCGCTCAAGGCCCCAAGCGTGGCACCTTGGCGATACCGGGACTTGAACCTTCAACCTTCCGATCAGTAACCCATCACCTTAATCAATGAAATACCACCTCCCCACACCAGGGTTCAGGAGAAACATTGTTTCATTTTACTGTGTAATGCGTCAGCTATATATGATTGAAATGACAATAAAAGCATCTTACTTGACTTTGGTTTGACTAATATAATATACTTTGGTATACAGCAACATTTACTCTCGGCCCCTGGCCCTCAATCTCGCAAGAACTTACTCTTGTGGTCTTGAGGAACGTTGTTTCATTTCACTGTGTACTGCATCAGCTATATATGGTTAAAATTACAATAAAAGCTTCTTGAACTTAAACTAGTGATAGGTTCTGCTTTATGACTGAAATGTAGTGAAGTAAAGAGAAATATTACAAATGGAAATTGTCAATTAAAAAAAAAAATTATAAATATAAATTATACTTTGATAATGCATTGATACTTATAAAATATTATTTAAAAATTTTTATGTTAAGGGTACTTTAGGTACTGGAACATGACTGTGTGTGAATTGCACTTCAGGTACTTGAAGCTAAATAAAAGGTAAAGTGAAAGGTACATCAGGTACCTGATACTGACTGTGTGCTTCAGCAACCTCAGACTGGAAACTGACTGCAGTGATGGAATTTAATTAAATTCTTTAATATATATATATATATATATATATATATATATATATATATATATATATATATATATATATAATTTTTTTTAATGTAGTAAATAGAAGGTAAAATATTACACATTAAAATAAAGTGAAGTTTTTTTTCCCCCAAAATGAAAATACTCTGATAAATAAAGTTGCTTATTTAAAAAAAAAACCTTTAATTTTCAGCGCTGATTAAAACCAATAAAATTCAAATTATAAATATTATTACATTATAGATTTTCTTAGGGTTTTTCCAGTTTTTTTTTCAGCAGCGATATTTTTTATAGAGATTGTGGTACTTTTTTTTTTTTTTTTACACGTATTATCATGTGTTTCTATTGTGTATTCTTGTAATACGCAGGCAAAATATATAATTAAAGCAAGTGAATGTGTGTTAGAATCAGCATATCTAAAGCACAAGTGAACACAATGTGCTTTATTTCTATTTTCTGAATGTGTGGTGTGTTAAAAGAATAGATCATCAGGGCTTAAGGTGTTTTCTATGTTAGAGGGTCATGAACAGGCCAAAGCCTTGACCACGAATAGATCACGTTACCTTTTAAAAAATAGAGATGGATAGTTTCATCGTTATTTTATCAGAATACGTTGGTGGCAGATCAGGTAAAAGTGCAGAAGAGGGTATGGAACTGCCTGACTTTGTTTCTACTGAACACAATCTTTTTTTTTTTTTATTTCTTCAGAAAGCTGAGGAAGATCCAGCTGCCACCACACATGCTCAGAACGTTCTACAGAGGGACCATTGAGAACATCCTGAGCAGCTGCATCACTGCTTAGTTTGGGAATTGCATTGTTTTAGATCGCAAGACCCCACAGTGAATAATGAGGATGTCTGAGAAAATCATCAAGGTCTTTTTATTCTCCATCGTGGAGATTTGCAGTACATGGTGCATCTACACAGCCAGCAGCATAGTGGCTGAACACACACACACACACACACACACACAAAAGAAATCAAAGTATTCCTCACATCCATACTGTGTAAGAGTTTCTTTTTATAGACACACGCACACACACACACACACACACACACACACACACACACACACACACACACACACACACAAATAAACAAACTCATAAACTGTTTGCACAGAAATGCTGTATTCACATTTCAATTCAGTGCTTACATGTACATTATTCATTATTATATGGACAATTTATTTGCACTATTTGCAGTGTCCCTTCGTCCTCCGTCTCACTGTCTTGTGTCTCACACACACATGCACTTTTTGTCATGTCCCGGGGAATTTTGTGTTACTTGTTCATTGATGTTGTCTTATAAACTGTATACTGTACTGTACATGGCTGGAATGACAGTGACTTGACTTAACTCTGGACTTGGACTTAGTCTGGTTTATTTGCTTGGTGTTTTAACTTTTTAACTTTCTTACTTTCTTATATTATTTGGCCATGAAAATATTAAATCCTGTTTCCCAGTGACCTGTTCCTTTAAGTGCTTCCTGCATGTCCCCTGCTCATGTTCAGGCTGTAGGATGGGAGTTAAAGCCCGGAGGCGGAAAGGAGATTCATTCTGACCCTCACACTCACACTGCTGCTGATACAAAATGGCGGCTGGTAGTGAAGCTGTAAGCGGCAATAGCCGCGGGTCCGGCGCGGTCCTCGAGTCGTCTTTAGACCGGCGGTTTCAAGGCGTCTCGAACACAATGGAGTCCATTCAGGGATTATCCACCTGGTGCATCGAGAACAAGAAATATCACAGTGTCATCGTGCGCTCCTGGCTGAAGTGGCTGCGCAAATGTGAGTAGCGTTTGGGCTAACTATGCTAAAGCTTAGAGAGCTAGCTTAGAGATTAATGAACATGGGGGGAATGAGTTAGCAAGTAGCGCGTTAGCACGGCTACTTAATTAGCAGTAAGGTTTAAAATAACATTAGCCTAGCCGTGGTACAGTTCAGTGTACAGCTAGTGTTTAGCGGGTGGTTTAATGGCGGTGAAGCTAACAGGCTAATACATTTCTTATACTCTGCGCGTGCTTGCGACTTTAACCAGCCCACCGTCCAAGCTACATGTATGGAGTCAGGGTCCGGTACCAGAGGTACACTTCGGTGCTGTTAGTTTCCATTCCCAAGTACCTTAAGTACATAAGGTACCTTAAGTCCCAAGTACTTACCGGGTAAGTACTTGCGGGTACCATGGTTACTCGCAACTTTGCAGTTGCGGGTAACCAAGGTACCGTTTACTGTTGTTAGTTTACCTGTTAGTACCTGCAGTACAATTTTGCTCTCAAGTACCAGAAGAACTCTTTGCTTAGTCTCTCGAATACCTGAACTACACTTTTTCTTGGTCACTCTCAGGTACATAAAGTTTACTTCAATGCAGTCAGTGGAGACTCAGGTACCTATAGTACCCTCCACTGCTGTCAGTGGAGACTCGGGTACCCATAGTACCCTTCATTGCAGTCGGTCGAAACTCGGGTACCTATAGTACCCCTCATTGCAGTCAGTCTAGAGACTCGGGTACACTTCTCCACTGTTAGTTTAAGGTACCCAAGGCAACTTTTTAGGTACATGAAATACCCTAAATTACTTTTTACTGTAGTCAGTCTCAGGTGCATAAAGTACCCTTTTCCTCAGTCAGTCCCAGGTAGCTGAAGTACATTTCACCACAGTCAATCTCAGGTACCTGAAGTACTCTTTATCATTGTCTGTTGCAGGTACATCAGTCAAAGTACACTTTGCTGCAGTCAGTTTTTACAAGTCGATATCTGGTACCTAAAGTGTACCTTTTACTTCAGTTTTAGTCTGTGCCTCGCACTTTGATCTTTTTTTTTGTTGTTGTTTTTTTTACTATTTTTAAACTTCAAACATTTACAACACTGCTGGGGGTATTAACAAAACAACACAAAATTATGATTCACTGTGTCCACTTACACCGTACTGAAAATAAGATTTGCTTTGCGTATGCATGAAAATGCTAAAGAATCCATAGTGTTAATCCTTTTAAAGGGAGAAAATCTTCACAATTCTGCATATCAAGGAGTAAATGAATGAATGAAGGATGGAAGAAATAAAGACATTGTTAAAGTAACTCGGTTCTGTAATTAGAGAAGACTAAGCATCCTATGAACGTGTCCTGCTGTCGTCTTGATTGTTGTCATGAGCTATAATTCTCAAATCGAGAACTCTGTCCTTGCTCTGTAAAGTTTTACAAATCAAGAAAACTCGGAAGGCAAATACTTGAGTCGAGTTGAAACCAAACTTTAAGTAGGTTTGAAGTCTGCGTATCGGAGTTTCTTAACATTTGAAGACTAACCGTAATGAAAAAAACGGAGTAGTGTGATGATTTTAATGCTCAGTAACCATCTATAGGGTTAAAAAAAAAGGAAAATAATTTTGTTTTGCTTCAGGAACAATTGAAATAATTAGGATGCAGACTCACACTTTATGTAAATTACTGGTCAGTTATATACTCTGTATATTGTGTGTGTTGTCTAAGATAAACATAGTGGTATTTATGTCTGTACTCATAAGAGTCACCAACAGCTGCAACCAATTCCTTGTGTGTCAACACACTTGGCCAATAAACCTGATGCTGATTCTGAATTCATCTTTACTTTTTTCTGATTTGTAAAATAAATCAGTAAAAAAAAAAAAAAACACTTACTCCATGATGCTGTTTGTCAATCACATGAAACAATTAATTACTGTAGGTTTCAAACTAGATTGTGAGATTCGCTAAAGAAAACGCAACGGTGTCAAACTCGTCACTGGACGTATTCACTTGTGTCTGGAAAACATACAGCGATTTTCCTTAGCAATATGATCGTTTCGATACATCACAAGATGTCTTTTGAGGGGGCGTGTCGAATAATGACCTCACTATAATAATATATATGTCTATTTTATTTATATAATACTATCTATCCATACATACACCCAGCAATCAAGTTTCCTCACCACAATAAACATATTATTATTTTTTTTTACACGTCACATGTCTGTGCGGAATCTTGTGATGTTTTTAGTTATTTTGACTGCTAACATTATTAGAAACGTGTTTAAGCTAACATGTTAAAGATTGTATCCGGATGTATTTTTGTGTAAGTATAAATTAATGTGTATGTGAAAATGAAATATAAAATATATATTATTCCTCTTTCAGCTGTAAAAGTTTTGAAATCTCATTCAAAATACTGTAGAATGGTATAAAAAAAAAATACCATATACACTTGTATAAAGTTGTTCAAGTCAAAAATTCTTTGATAGACTTTTCATGATGGACAGAAAATGAGAGATGGGTGAGTCTCGGGTAACACTGCTTTCAATTTGTACATCATTGGCGAGGCAATACATTTTTTTTTTCCTTTTCTTTTAAAGCTGCAAAGCAATAGGAAGAGGAACTTTCTGCCACTCCGGGTTAATTACCATATTATCTTGCCTGTTTATGAAAATATTTTTGATAACTCCTGATTAAAAATGATGACTGTGAGTCATGTATAAGCCAGTTGTTCACTCTGCTGATCTCTATAGAGAAAAATACTTGCGGTTTACAAAAGCTGCTGTTGGTCTCGCAACTTGTGTAACTTCATTCTGAATCTGTATAAAAGAAGGGCCCAGGTGGTGTTCGAACAGCCCGCACTCTAGAGAATATCAAGGCTGTTCGAGCTGCCACGGTGAGGAGCCTTCGCCGTTGCGTTCCACAATGCACATCATCGCTGTGTTCAGCTGTTTCTTCGAAATTACACATCTATGCTGTAATTGCATGCGCAGATGGGAGACAAACTTCACGTCCTAAATGTTAGACAAAAAAAAAAAGAATATATTGGCTGTATAAATGCTAAGTGACAGAAGCAAACGCCCGACTTTTGGCATACATTTTATAAAGCTTTCTCGACAATGGGTTTTCTTAATAATAAATCTTAAAAATTAAGTTTGGTATTCTCTTCAGCGGGGTACCTGGATACTCAGGAATCTCTGGAATTGAGCAAGCAGACAATGCTGCCAAAAAGCTCTTGTTGGGGGGGTGGGGACATATTTCTCATTAACAATCGCTGGGATGAAGTTATTTACACACGATGCCGAATAGGACACTCAAGATGAACACACACATTTTTACTAACGAGAGAAAATCCCCACAAAATGCCAAACCCGTCGAATCCCGATGTCCATTAAGCATGTTTTGATGGACTGTAATACTTGAATTGTTCTACTCTGTTGACACTCTTTAAAGAAAAGGTTTTTAAGCAAATCAACCCAAACGAAGTATTAAAGTTTTTAGAGAAATTAATCTTAAATGTTTTCTAAAAAAATTTCTATCGAATCGTATAACAAAACTAAGCTTTCAGCATGAGCATAACCATAGAAGTTGACATGGCCCTAAGGAAAAAAAGAAAGAATGTAAAATTGCAGTAATCTGTGTTAATTATGTGATTTAGAAGTTGAGGTTTTGCAAATTTACACATTCAGGACAGCGATTATTGACATGAAGGGTTTATTTATTTATTTCCCCTAAGAACGTTTAGGATTTTCATGAACGTAAAAATAGCCTGTGCGTGACTCGGGGCCTCGGTTCTAAAATGTCGTACCTCGACTCTGACTTCAACCCCACTGAACATCCTTTGTAATTAATAGAAAAGCCGACTTGACCCCAGGCCTCCTCACCTTCACTGTCCACAAACATTTGTCCACATGGTGTAAATGTGAGGAGGAAAATGTATTTATAAGGGATGACTAACTCGTTAAGAGAGGAGTGAAGCATGTAATACGACTCGGAGGATCGAGTCTGAAAGTGGTTTGTAAAAATAGATGCGTCGGGTATTACATCAAACGTGATGAAACATTTAATTAAACTCTGATACACTGCTCTGCTTCCTTTGTGACGCTTTGTTTCCTTTTCCTGTTCGAGAAGTTTCAGAAAGTTTGATGTATGATTGTTACAGCATAGTCAGTAGTCTAATAATAACATTATAGTCAAATATTGATAATGATGAGCGTTAGATACTAGTTTCTTTCCCTCAGTTTGCCTTAAGAACAATGGTTTGCCTTCATACTTTCTTGTATTAAAGGAACAAAAGTACTGAGGTACTTTTATGTTCGAGTAATTATTCTACAACTCGCAATACTTTCGCTTTTAATACTTCACTACATTTACCAATATTTTTGTAATTTAATCAAATCAAAATATGAACAGAAGATATAACATTTAAAAAAAAAATCAAAATCAGCTGCTTATATTTACAGTTAAAAAACACCATTAAAGGAAAGTCATATAAAGTAATTGATTATGATAATTAGTATTACCTTGTTATATCTGAGCTCAGCAAAGTGATCATTCAGCTTACAAGAACGACATGGAACCCCTACAGGACGTGTAATGCTTCAGTAACACACTTTAACAAAGTGTCTGGTTTAGTAAATGTGAGCTGCTTCTAGGCCATGAATAAGTAAATAAATACCCGAGTGTAGGTAAACATACGCCTGGTCTGAATAAACAGGATTTATGAGTAAACTGATTTTACTTTTAAACAGTAAACATGAGCATGATGTACCGTAATAGTGGGTTAATGGAACCAAAAATATGATTCTTTGTGATAGTTTTACATTGTCTCATGACTCATGCGGCTTCATCATGTTGAGTTCTGGTGTGGATGGAGTGTATCGGGGTGGGGGTTTGTATGTGGAGATAGCAGATTAGACCTTTATTAAGTCTTGAAGCAAAGAACGGTTGCCTCTTTTGATACTTTGCTCCAAACTGAAATAAGAGCCAGAGTTTCATCATGTTGTGATGGGAGTGTGATCATATTGTTGTTTTTTTTTTTTTTTTTTTAAGAAAAATAGAAATACAGGTTGCTAGGAGCTGGCGCCCCCTGTAGGAATTGATCTCTTGTCTGTAGGATGTGATGGACCTAATAACCTCTCAGCTTGTATTTCATAAACCCATGCACTTTTTCTACATTCAGGTGGTTTATGTGAACCCAAACACAAATTACCCAAAGTTGCAGGTCCACATGCACTCCTGCCAAACAATTGGCCGATGAGGTGTGCAGATGTTCCACTGAATATATCTTTTACTTATAATTTGAGTACACATGAAGACATTCAGTCATGTACATGTTGTTCCGTTCAGGTGTTATTGTCTCCTAAATGTTTGACAGTCCTAACTTTCGAACCTTTGTGGTGAATTAAACTTCCTGAAGGTATGTGAAACCTGGCCCTCACCACGGAACAGTTCCCTAAAAGGTTTCATTTTGTTGTTTGTTTAACAACTTGATGTTAAGTATGTTTGAAGGAGTTTGTAAGATCTGTGTACTGAGGACTATAGTCAAGTAGAAGCAGCAGCTGCAAAAAAAGTTTTTACAGCAAAACTGAACAATTTAGATAAATACAGTAAAACCCCGTTGTACGAGCAAACTCGCTCGCAAAATTTTACCCTGTTTCACGAGCAAATTTCGAAGGCACGAGCAAACCCACACTGCCGGTTCACCGTTTTCGGCGGGGGGTCGCATCAGTCGCTTAGTTGATGACGTGTCACTCGGTCGCTCTCGTTGTTCAATGCAGCAAAAAGTAACTTTTTTTTTTAGTTTTATATTTTTATTTAACTAGAAATCTTGAAAAATGTCTCCCAAGAAAATCAGTAATGGTGCTGTGAAAACGAAAGTAAATAGAATTACCATGGAAACCGAGGAGGTTAAGAGCGTGGTGCGTGTCTCAAAATCGCAATCAACCACTACCACATGAGTAAGTGTTAAATTATGTAGTTTAACTACAGCAGTGTATTTGTTTGTTAAAACAGGCTACATATACTTTTTAAGTGCAGATATAAGCGATTGAATGAGATCTCGGAACGAATTAAATCACTTTTACTTTCATTCTTATGGTGAAAATCAGTTCGAACGTACGAGCAAATGGACCTTTTTCAAGAACGAATTATGCTCGAACAGCCATACAAAAAAAAAAAAAAAAAAAGGTTACCACAAAATCTGGAGGCACACAATTCTATAGGATGTCTTTTGTATGTGGTAGCATGAAATTTCTCCTACACTTGAACTTGGAAACCCAAACCTGTTCCAGAATGACCCTGTGCACAAAGTAAGCCCCATGAAGATATTGTTTCCAAAGTTTGGAAACCTTTAAACACCGTTGGGATGAATTAAAATGCTGACTGCACTCCAGGCCTCCTCACCTCAAATATGTCAGTACCTATTACTCCAAGATTCTGGTAAAACATTTTCCCAGAAGAGTGGAGGTTATTATAACAGCAATTGGGACTAAATGTGGAATGCAATGTTTAAAAAAGGAGATGCGAATCTCATGCTCGGATGTCCCACAAACTTTTAGCCTTAGGCCATCTTTCAGTCACAAATAATAGCCTTATTTTTTAATTATTTTCTGTGAATGTGTTTTTTGTCAGTGTTTCTTTTTAATTGTATTCTGTGGACTCCTATAAATAGCCCTTGACTTTTGGTAATAAAAATAAAAACCAAAAAAAAAAAAGACCAATTTTTGCTCTGAGAAGTTGCTGATGATGTGCATGAACTCCAGATTTTGGCTGCACTTACTTTAGCCTGGTATTTATAGTTTGCATCCTGGCTCCTTAAACAAGTCCACATTTGATTTCCAGGCAGATTGACTTCACGTCATCCTAATGAGCAAGTTTCCGTAGATAGCATCATCTACAGTACATGTGCTGCTTGTCAAAGATCTGAAATGCGGTGAGGTGGTCAGGTCCGAGTCTATAAAAAAAAAAAAAAAAAAGGAATTATTTCTGGTATGACCAATAGATGTGACAGATGTTAAAAACAGTTATATAACTTTATTTATGCTGTCCTTCCTCATATGCATAATTTATCTTTATTAATGACTGCAAATATGATTGTAATTTAACATTTCCATCAATATTGATATTTTCTAAAATTGGTATAGTTTTGTTTTTCTTCCAGTTCATTAAAATGTCAACTCACAATGTATTTCAAAAGATAAACAAGTTAAATATTCTCTATAAAAGAGCTAGCTTATTAAGAGGAAATGTGGATCTGTGTTTTCAGAATGGGTGCAAGTCATACAGGCCAACCAAAAACAGGATATTGGCCGAGTCTCGGTTTAATTCTAAACGTACGCTTATGATGCCCTAATAATAATAATAACCACAACCCTTTTATAATAAATCAAAACAACCAATAGATGCTGAAATGTTTGCGGTTTTGTTTATCGGTTCCATTGAAGTGATGGTCTCGAGCAGTTCCTCAGTAGAGCCCTAAACGATGGAGTGGCATCGTCCACACATTCATACCTGCATAATTTATTTGAAATTTGAAATTGGAAAAAAAAAACTGCAAAATTGACTAGACGACGCACCAGACCCAAAACAGTACTGTACGTCAGGTTTTTGAATCTATGAACCCCGCTTTGTGCTGTGGTCGTCCAGATTGTCCTCTCAGATTTATAACCCAACGTGGACAGCCTAAAGATCCACGAACCTACTGAGCTATTTAAGAACTATGAGGAATGATATCGATATAAACAGTCTACTACAGTAGACAAACACTCAGGACAGTTGCGTGAACAGTTTATTTGAGCACCACATCAACAATGATGATAAGATAATGATCAGTGCCTCCTCTACAAGGTTCCCGTTTTTAGTCTGGTTGCTTTCAACTTTCTTCCTCATACCATCTCAGGGAGTTCTTCCTTACCACTGTCTCCACTTGCTCGCTCATTAGGGAGAAACTTGCAGGCACACAACTTCATATATTACAACTCTGCTATCTCTGTAAAGCTGCTTCGGGATAACTTCCATTGGTAAGCGTTATACAAATAAAAGTGAATTGAGTTGACCATCCGTTCCGAGATATTTACTACTGATATTTATCTTGACGTTCCAGAAGACTGTTTTGAAACATTCCCCCAGCTTTATACACTACATGCGATGTTTTACATAAATGTAATACAGAAACCGGTTAGTGTTATTAAACGATAGTGGTCCTAAATAGTATAGTATAAATAGTTTTGCTTTTTAAGACACAGCTTTTTGGGTTTAGTCACGGCAAAAAAATGGTGCTATATTTTCCCCTTACTTTATGTTGTGTAGACAGAATTTCTCCAGAAGTTAGCGCTCCTGCTTTAGCATGTATAATTCAGTCTTGTTAGCAATGTGAGCCACCCAGATAAGGATGGGTTTCTTTTCGAGTCTGGTCTCTTTTGATGTTTCTTCCTAATACAGTCACAGGGAGTTTTTCCCTGCCACAGTCTTGATCATTATGGACAAACTTATAAGAAAGAAACTAAGCACTAAACTTGTACATTCCAATTTCATAATCTCTTTGTCTCTGTAAAGCTGCTTTGGTGAAATGTCCATTGTAAAAAGCGCTATACAAATAAAACTGAATTGAATTAAAGCCTTCTACAGACTACGATTTCAGCAATCTTATTAGATTTACAGAACACACCGTGTCTCTAATAAACGTGGGTACATGTATGTAACCTGTAATATTAGGACATTTGTTGATCCTTTGGCCATAACACACAGTACAGAAGAAAAGTAATCAGCATGCAGTAGTGGTAAATAAATCAAGCAAGATGAATCGTGCTTTCACTTTTTTTGATTGTGCTAAAAAAAAAAAAAAAGACGGTGGAGAAAATAGTCCTTGCCATGGCCATTTTCTTATTGGAATCTCACATACTGGGATTTCTTTTGTGCATCCATGTTATGGTTTTAGAGCCGTGTCATGAGCGATACCCCATTTCATGTTGCATTTTTATTGGCTAGTCAGTAGCTGTGGGTCACGGCAGCAAACGCACTGAGATGGCCATCTTAAATTTCTGACACATTCGTTATAGTTCTCAAAATTGTTTCACATCTTTAGTTGCAAGACCATGACAACAGACGTCTTTGAACCTCTGTTACGGAGCAGGTCTAGAGCAAAGAGCAAAACCATAGATCAGATCTATGGTTGTCAACCATTTACTGAATGATTTGTTGTTTAGATGAGCAAGTAAAAAATTATTTGGCTTGATGCTCCATTTAGTCCATTTAACTACACATTGAGCACTGTGTTGCTCCACGGACCATTATTACTGATGCACCACTCGCTAAACTATGGAGCGCTCTGGACGGGGAGAATACAGCTAGGGGGAAGGAGACCTGTCTTATTTTCTCTTATCTTGATTACTTGAAGACTCGATCAGTAAAATAATTGATAGCTGCAACACTTATTCAGACTGATAACTGTTTATTTTTGCTATTAATACTATAATGATCTATATATACTGAAGTGACTTGAACAGGAGTGTCTCACATCTGTCCTTCATGCCTGCACATATACACAAGTACATCTTCTAAACTAGCAAAATTTTTTTCCCCCCTGTTTTTCAGCGGACGCTTCTCAAAGGCTCAATCTCTTCTACCTGGCCAATGATGTGATTCAGAATTGCAAGAGGAGAAATGCCATTGTTTATCGTACCACCTTCACTGATGTTTTGCCTGAGGCTATTAAGCTCATCAGGTGAGACCCTCCCCCTCCCCCCTGTGCATTTCCAAAACTTTAACCGAACCATTGATATGGTCCCGATTAAATCTGTCAATTTTTTGGCATCAGGCATTATTCTCTTACTCATTGTACATATCTCTCTCTCTCTCTCTCTCTCTCACTCTCACTCTCACTAGTAACGTGAAAGACTCCAAGGTGCGGAGGTCAGTGGACAGGATCCTGTCTATCTGGGAAGAGAGAAATGTTTACTCAGAAGAACTTATTAACCAGCTTAAAGGTGGCCTCGCCCAGCTAGAAGAACCACCAGGTACCACATGAATCGTGGCAAAAAAAAATATTTTTATACCCTTTTTCAGCCCAAACAACAGGAAAAAGCTATTTTGAAAGTGTTTATACAAAACGTTTGCCTCAGTGTGGACGAAGGCAAAAATAGAAAAGGAAAAAAAAAAGTAAGACATGTGATGCACTCTAGCGGCCCATTAAACTTAAAACTTCGTCATATTTGGTGGTGGAACACTTTTAAATGAGATGGGGGGGGGGGGGGTAGTATATGTAGATTAGGGTGCTGTGTAACAAAAATGCAGTTTTTCAGTGTTATCTATATTAATGTGGACATTTTCTTAAATCCCAGCTGTACAAAGTCAGTCCTTTGACAGTTTACAATATAGTTTTGATCAATAATTGATTTTGGTAAATAGTTTATTAAAGCGAATGATGGCATTAGTGTGAATGTGAAACCAAAATGTCTACTTGCCCCTCCAAACACAGTGAGGAAAGTGGTTTTTTCTTTCTTTTTTTTTGTATTTGATGTTTAAAGTTGCTCATTGTACTGGTATTATAACCAGCAGATGAACATGAGTGAGTAAAGTGATTTGCGTTCGTTGTCTTATCTTCATTTCATTATAATTTATTGATCATTTGACCGTGGCGAACACTCAACATTGGTTTAAATGTTTAGCCAGTCACTCCTTTAAAACAAACTCCTCTTAAAGAGGGAGTGGAGCATATCTTCGTTCACATGGCTGACCTGCTGTAAAAGACAAAGGAAATCATTGAGAACAGTTTGGAGGTTGCTGTAAATGTACGTGGGGGGGGACAAACCCCGCCCGAGAAAAAGCAGTGTGTAGTAAAAAAAAAAAAAAAAACTCTTTTCGAAAAAGTGCTCGCTACCAACCGAATGGATGGTGTGAGAGGAGGCTCCAATGTTTTATCGAACCTATTTACTGTGCAGGCTCGTGCTCCAATTTTCTCAACATGGAACCTCCAACTATGACCAAAAAATATTTGAAACCACACCATGACAGTAGATGGCGCCATATTCTCCAATCATATACAGTCACTGATATAACAGTATTTCAGAATGCTTTATGCTTTATTACAGTTAAACATGTTTATGTATCTGAATGTATTCAGCGGAATAACATATCTGAATTCACTTTCAGCTCCTGCCAACCCCAAAGCTGCGTTAAGATCCAAGATTGTTGCTGAGTTTATGGTGAGACTCTTTATTAGAATGTCATCTTTGTGACTGAATAAAATAGTGATTAAATTGTTTCTGTAAGAAGTTCTCCTTGTGTGTTTACTTTTGTCTGATCTTTTTTTTTTTTGCCAGCCCTCAGCATTTATCGAGCATCTCACCAAGTACAGGAACTCGGTGGATGAGATTGAGTTGAAAGAGAAGCAGCTAGCTGCGATGAGAGTCGATGTCTGTAGCACTGTAGCCCTGAAGAAACTCAAAGGTCACTGCTAATAACAAATCTGTACTTAAAGAATCAATGCAGTCGTGTTAATTTGATTGTATTTTGTAATGATCTTTTTGGACCAGCTTTATGCTCTACAGTACATTTTGTGGTACTTTATTTTGGGTCAGCATGCTTTTATGTGCAGGTAAATATTTATGGTTCTGCATTCCCGTTTTCTCCTTTTTTTTCTAGATAAAGCCGGTGGCAAACGTTTTTCCAAAGATTTTGAAGATGGCAGTGCAAAACTGCAGGACTTTGTAGCCTTTTTGGACGGAGAGGTAAAAAAAGGACCTGCTCTGATTGAAGTTCTGGAGAATGCTGACATTTTCTATGAGATGCAGTACAAAGAAGTCAAGATTGTTACCAATGTAAGTCATGTTGTCTTTTGGGTGATTCTGGGGCGTCTTAAGTCTAAAGTTTAATTTTATTTTTAATTTTTAAGCCCTGAAAAGTTTTAAATTAACTGTTCTATGTCTTAAATAATTTAAAACGGATATTTATTTATACTACTTCTAATGCTCATTGAAATGCTCATTTAGCACAAGGTTTTGTTTTTGTATGTTAGTTTTCACGGTGGTGTAGCTTTCTTTCGCTAGTCCAAGTACAATTCGCTGTATTGTGCAACTGCAAATAAGACATGCAATAGCTAATCGGCTTCATGTTGTTCGTGCAAATGGATTGTACCACAGAAAATGGATTTTATTTTTCAGTTATGGGGAAGTATAAGTACTGATAGTAGCAATTTTTGGCTTTAAAAAAATAAATAAAATAACTAATTTAGGGCATGTCTAAGGCGAGTTTCTAACAACGTATTTGTGTTTTTGATGATGATATAGGTCTTACATTTTATTTCATTTTTAATTGTCAAAAAAAAAAAAAACATCTTAAAACCTGCAAAAACCTTGGTGAAATTTCGAGACATTGAGTATAGAAGGGTGCTTGTGAGTAGAAAAATAATTTCTTTCCATCATGCAACTGAGGGGAAAAAACTGCGTTTCCTCAGGCCTATCAGACTTTTGCCAACCGAGTGTTGCATCTCAAGAAGAAACTGGATGCAATCAAAGAGTCTTTACCTGACCCTGATGACTCTCCAATCCCGTCCCCCTCTGAGGACGCTCCATCACCCACGGGCTCCGAGTCACCCTTCCATGGCTTAACACGAATTGCTACCCCAGACCCAGAGCTGGACGGTCAGGCATTGGAGGAGGACCTGATTGCAATAGGCGATGCTCCGAGTCCACTCTCTTCCCCAGGGGACAAAGATAATCGTGATGTCGAGGACATGGAACTCTCTGATGTTGAGGAGTTGGCGGAACCAGCAATTATAGGTAAGAGAATGTGTTGTATTGAATAGTGTGCTTTCTGAGGATTTGCAAAACAAACGTGACAGGTAGAGACTGATAACCGATTAATCAACCAATAAACCGACAAATCCTAACACGAGAACTGCTTTCTTTAACCCGCTCGTGCTGAATTTCTGACCAGTACCGGCCGCTCATGTGATTTGTGTCCACTCCCAGATTGTGTAAAAATGTTTTGTTTTATTTTTTGTTTTGTTAAAGTTCAGTACTATTATACATAGAAATTAACTTTAACCAAAAAAAAAAACCCAGTAATGAATCATGAAAATGTGCTACATGAAATAAATATGAATATATTAATTCATAAAATTATATAAAGAATGAATTGTAAATAATAAATATAATGTACTTCCCGTGGGCTCACCACCTGCAGGAGGGATCGTAAGGGACGGTGCTGTGAGGATTGGGCAGCAGTCGAAGGCGGGGGCCTGCTTAGACTGCTGCCCCCGCGACCCGAATTACGGATAAGTTGGAGAAAATGAATGAATGAATGAAATATAATGTATGACCCACCATACTCTCTCAATCAGTGATTCGCCCCTAGAGGCCGCTCTCGTAATGACAATGGACCGGAAGCCGGAAAAAACTATCGTTATGGATTTTGGCCAATAGTTCTGGCAATCAACTACCAGTGCCGACTAATCGGCCGACTTCTATTGACAAGCTATCTCTTCTTTTTTTTTTTTTTTTTTTTTTCAAACTTTACAGTAGAACAAAGAACAGAGCCGCCTGTCCCTGCCAGCGTGTCCAGCTTTAGTGCTAATGAACCATCTCAAACCAGTCAAGCTGCCCCAGAGTACGAAACCCCTGCAGCAACCACACCCCCAACAACGACATCCCTTCCCATGAACCTGGCTGGTGTTGATTTGGGCAAAATCAGCTCAATTATTAGCACCCTTACAAATGCAATGAAGAACACTGGTAAGACCATTACAGATATAGAAGTGTGAAAAAATGTCTATTTTAACATTTACCACTCAAACCATTCTATTAAACAAGCAAGAGCTTTATCATCAGCTTTGCATTTTTATTTCATTTTTTTCTCCCACTCCTCCCAGCTACAGGAGCAAACCCAGGATTTCGCTCAACCGCTAGTACTTCAAGCACTCTTTCATTCACAAGTTCAACATTAAAGAGCCCTACAGTCTCTTCTTTACCAGCTGTTCCTGCATCTAACTCACTGGCCAAAATACTCTCTAGGGTGGATATCAACCCTGGAACCCTTCTAAATGTCCTGTCTAAGACCCAAACACAAGGAATTGGCCTTCAAGGTAAAAAAAAAAAAAATAATAATAAAGTATTTACCAAAGAGATCTATTTGAGGTGCAAATGAAAACTCTTTGTGGTGATTGGTAGCGCTGTATTCCAAAACCTTCAAAACAAGGCCTACTTTTGCACAGTCAGTGCAAATTTATTTGATTTGAAAGTTGGGCTCATCTTATGAGGTACCCAAATCAGATTTGCCTGTCAGTTAAGCTGCTTTGACTTTATTTATTAATGCCCTTGTTTCTTTATCTTTTTCTCATTCAGGACTATCATCTTTCCTGAGCAGTCAGACCACAGTAAACTTAACTCCTTCAGCTTCACATTTGGAGCCATCCCCAGAGCCCACTCACAAAGCCCATGCCTCTCCTATTACCAATCCAGTGCCACCTGCTCCAACCGTGGTGAGCAATTCTACCCTAAAAAGTGCTGGGAATCTTCAGTCTTCTCAATCTCCCAACACTATTCAAAACAGGGATCTAGAGAAGAAAGCTGAGGAAGACAATGATAAACCAGTTATTTCTGTTAGTTCACTGGATTCCAAAATTGATGGTTTCCTTCAGGGGAATCCAGGTTTGAGAGGCTTGAATATGGGTTTCCCACCTGTTCTTCCTTGGACCAAAGCTGTTGATGGTCCTTCAACAAGCACAGAAAACCTAGGGGGAACTCCTGTCAGGGATGAGTCTGGTGCAACACCAACTCAGGATGAGGTTATGGATGAGCCTGTAGTGCAGCCATTCTCATATCAAGGAGGGCCTGTGCAAACCGCTTCAACTCCCTCAAATCCTTCTACACCCGCAGTGGTCAGTGGACTGCCCATGTCCACGTATTCTAAAGATTCCTGGCAAGAACAGAACAAACATGTTTTGCAGTATAGTTCTGGGTCACAGCATAGCGGAGATCACTACCAGAGGGACTTCCAAAGATCAGGGCTACCTCTTAATGAAACAGGGCATCATCAGCGTGTTGAATCTTTGTTGCCGTCATCGATGGCAGACACAAATCAGAACTTGAATAAAATCAATGAGTCTTCAGAGCGAATTAGCCTGGCACCACGGTTCTCCAATACCGGAGCAGACACTGCTCGATCGGCAAATGATGGCTGGTATAGTGAGGCACGTGGACACGGTCAAGAACAGCGTACTAGTCTCAACTCTGATTCATACGAAGTAAAGCAGCACCAGTCTGAAGAACATCGACATGATCCAAAGCCTTTACATTTCTTTAACACCCCATTACCCCCCCTTCCACCAATCCCCAAGCTTCCACCACCTCCTCAAGACTTTGTCCCTCCAGTGGTTGGTGGAGTCAAAGATCCTACAGAGCTGACAAATATCTCAGACAGTGTACGTTCTGCTGGCAATGTCCCAGCGTATCTCTCAGCCAATCCAGTTTCTCACGATGATTATGATGAGCGTCTCCACGCTAATCAGATCCCTGCCAAAGAGACTTTTCATCCGCGTCTTAACGCACCCGGGCCACGCCATTGTGCAGTCGCGCCACATCCTGTTCGTCTGGGCCCACAAAACGGCCCCATGGACTTTAACCATCGTCCCAGAGTCCCAGTACACAATCAACACCCCACTGGAATGCCCCGTCCAGGTCCCTCATCTGCTGTACGAGGGTACCACGAGGCTAATCCCTCACTTGCTCTATCTGAAGATCCTTATTTGGATTCACACTGTGATGCGCCCCCTCACAGCCCTTCTCCCCCTCCGTACAATGTTGAGCACCCAGTCTCGCCTCATACACGCCCTTTTTACCCCGACGGCAGAGCTGCCCCAAGGCACCACCTAGAGCCTAGGTTATGTCCTCGACCCGAGCACAGACCACCGCCTCCTCAACATCACTATCGTCCTCCACGGCCTGGGCACTTTCCACCACAGAGACCTCTCCGCCGTCCTCCTCCACCACACATACCTCACCCCAGTGAGCCGCCATTCCAGAGAGGGAAGAGACACGGCCCTCCTTTTGGAGGCCCCCCAAGACCCGCGGGTCCATTTTACCCTCCGAAAAGACCTTTCCTGCCGCCACGGTACTGAACTGGTAGCACATCCGAATGCTAGAGTTGTAGGATTTACATACTGACAACCATGCAACGACGATCTTCTACTAGCCTTCATTAAATCACACCCTGAAAAATCAGTGTGAAAAATCAGTGGTCTCTTGCAGCTCGCTGAATCTGTGCCCTGTTTTGTAAATTACGGAATGAGCTTCAATCTCTATAACGGGCCGCAAAGGGGAGCGACTGTGTCGTCATGTAACGGGAGCCAAGTCGGCAATAGAACGGGGGAGAAAAAAACGATGACTAAAGTAGAAGAATGAACGAGAATCACCACAGGAATCCTGGAGAGGAGACGGATCAAGCGAGCGGAGCAGCCATGAAATTGCAAGAGAAAGAGAAAATGAGGTGGTTATACTTTTTATTTGATTGTTCTTTGCCATTTTATTTTTATTCGCAGTTCTAAGGCAACTGTCTAAATGATTTGATTGTAGGCATCCTTCCTTACTTCCTCAAAGTGTGTGTGTGTGTGTGAGAGAGAGAGAGAGAGAGAGAGAGAGAGAGAGAGAGAGAGAGAGAATGTATTCCTGTCTTTGGGCCTGTGTTTGAACAGGTGTATCTGTCGGTATAAACCAGAGGTGCACAGCTTCAGGTTCTGGAGAGCAGGTTGCTCTTTTAACTACACTATTAAAGCCATCAGTTATTTACTGGGCACTAATTCACCAGATAAATTATATTAAACTGTACTTATTTTTCAGATCTCCAGGCTGGAAAACATGCACCGCTGGTTTAAACCGGTTTAAACGGAAAAATGCGATTCCCTGGTCAAATTCGCTTTACTAGCTCGTTTATTTAAACCGGATCTAAAGTTGCCTTAAGTAGATCCATTTTCTACTTGGGTACCAAGCGAACTGTAATTCAACGCGTCTTAAGCGAAACCTTTCGTGATCTGACACGCGGTTTTCATCCGAGTGCATCGCTTTCGTTCATGTTTTGAGATCGCGTTTCATGTTCGGGAAAAACTAAGCAAGCCAGGAGAGTGAGTGAGTGAGTGAGTGAGTGAGTGAGTGAGTGAGTGAGTGAGTGAGTGAGTGTGTGTGTGTGTGTGTGTGTGTGTGTGTGTGTGTGTGTGTGTGTGTGTGTGTGTGTGTGTGTGTGTGTGTGTGTGTGTGTGTGTGTGTGTGTGTGTGTGTGTGTGTGTGTGTGTGTGTGTGTGTGTGGGGGATTCGTAAAAGGGAAGTTTGAAGGAATCGTCCAGTTTTCTTCACCGGATGAAGACGCAGAAGAAAAGAAAGTTATTCTGTCCTGGTGCCTGAACCAACATTTTCACCTCCCCCTCTTCTCCCCCCCCCCCCCTCACGTTCCTTGAGTCATCACTGTACTGGCTTGAATAAAAGTGTTTGGGGAAAAAAAAAAAACCCTCCATGGGCGAGTGCACTGTTTCTCAACCATGGTGTGTCTGAGTCATTTCATCATCGCGCTACATCAGAGACTGCTTTCTCCGGTTTATTTACACTTTGGTACTGATTTCAGACTTGCAAACACTAGGTTTGAGAATTTAACTTTAGACCATAAAATTATACATTGTATGTGCATCGTTAAAAATATAATTAAATAAATGTTAATTATGCAATTAAAATTAAGAAAAATAATTTTAAAAAAAAGGATAGCTATATAGATACTTTGTTTATCCCAATGGGAAATGTACAACTTTAAGCAGTATCCACAAACATAGGCCATAAGGCATGCAATAGATATAAAAAAATTAAAATCTTTAATTTACATCCAAAAAAGCTTAATATTTGGGAGCACAAGAGGCAAAGTTTAGAAAATTATTTAATTTAGGAGCTCTGTTTTTCTAGGTTTCAGCTTGGTTATTTTTATTGCTTGGGCACTTTTCATGCCGATAATCTCAAGCAAATTCTAGAAGTTGAACGAATTGTGGAAAAAAATAAAAAAAAATCATGTTTGTCAGTCTGTTCTTTTGTTCATTCATCACAGAAATAAATATCCACAATTTGAAGCAGAGTTCTGCATAATTAAAAAAAAAAATACAATTTAAAACAGCCATTCCAATGAACTCTGACAACAATGATTATTTTTAATGCAGTCCTGAGATCCACAGATGCGAATGTGTATAAATGGCAGCTTTTTATTTGTTAAACAAAATGTTTGAGTACGTTATAAAATGTCATCAAAACTGACTAGCATAAACTAAGCACTAGCAAAGTCACGTCATTACGTAGCATCACTAAGTACAACTCGTTTAATTAAGACTAATGTTTTTTTTTTTTTTTTTTTGGAAACATGGGAATCTTAAAGGTTACTTTAGGGCTCAAATACTATATCAAGTAGTGAAACATAACTTACAGTTCGTTATCAGGGTATTTTGTACTGTGCATTTTCTAGTTTTACACATGGCTTTGAAATAAATCCCACTTTATGTACAGTTTTTGTAGCATTTCTAAATAATTGTGAATTGTTTTAATCACATTTGAGCCGACTTTGAAATATGGCTAATGGCGAATAAATCATAAAGTACTCTTATCAATATTACTGTATTTAAGTAGCTTTTTTGTGTATCTGAACTTTACAGTATTTCTGCTTGGGGAGACTTTAAACTTCTACATTTCAAGGTCAAATATCTTACTTTGAACATTTTGTGAAATCGGCAGTTCCTTTTATTTATGAGTGGATAAAAACTTAAACAAGCACCCAGCAGTCCACCAATCAGGGTCGAGCGTGCGCTCCTTTTTGAACTTATTTCGGTCAGGGCTTGGTGGCATCTTATCGCCAATATACAGTTCAGTGTCATTTCAACAGCAAGCTAAATATTTCGAGAGAAAAGAAACTCCAGACTTGAACTCGCCACACAAAACCTGTGGTCTTGTTTGTTTTTTATTAGTAGTAGTAGTTGAAAATGTTTTGGGCTCATGATAATTTTTTAGATATCAGTGTTTGCCTTAGCACACCAGTCTATTAATCTCAAGAGTAACAGTCTTTTTACATAAACTGAGGCGATCAAGCAAAAATCAACAAGCAAAAATGATAATAGGAACATTATAGCCATAAAACCTAGTACTTTGGATACTTAAGTTCATTTGAAGGAAAATACTTTTGTACTCCTACTCGGTACATGGTTTGTGTACTTCCACAACTGTATATTATAAAATGCTGATAAATTCATGACTGTAAATATCATTAGAGATCCATTTCCAGGTTGATTTCTGAATTAGATGCTCTTTAATAACACCATCGCTTCACAGGCAATGGCTTTAAATCTCAAATAAATCATGATTTCTTTGAAATTTTCGAAATAAAAATAACGTGACTCGGAGTAAGAACGCAGGTGCGAAAATGCACATGCAGCACAAATGATGTAAATTAAAAACGCAAAACTCTAAAAGGATCGAAGTTTTATTTTAAACTTGTTCGCTCGTACCCGTTGCTTTTCAGGCGTCCTGTAGAAATAAAGGTGCCGAGAGGGAAAAAAATGTTCAACTTGCTTGGTCTGTTCAGCTTTCAGATTTTAAAATCCGTTACAGAAATTCTTTATGAATTTATGTTGCTTCTCAATGACATCCAAATATAGTTTGCAGTCCATATGAACTCCTAAATAGCAGGCTACGTTACAAGAAAAACCTTTTTTGTTAGTTATCTATTCGAATAAATGCAGACGTTCCAAGGATCCAAGTCGCTCAGTTTACAAATGGAGCCATAAAAAATAAAAAAAATCTATTGCGATCGTGTTTATCGTTTGTGTATAAATATTACAAATATCACTCTTATTGAAAGGACAATTTAAAAAGGAGCATTTTAAAAGTGCACCTCTGAGTTATGCTACTAGACACCGGGGCCCATACGTGCTGCTTATGTTTCATCTGTAATCCTCAGTTCATCAATAGTAGCAAACACAATTTTTCACAGTGATGCTAAAAAAACTAAGAGAAACAGAACCGCAGTTGATTTTTTTGGGGGGTATTTGTTCGAGTCTGTTTATTTTTATAAAATATTTACGAATATAGTCGACTTGTTCTTCAAGGGGATTTAAAGTCAAATTTTTCAAGGATATTTACTGTGTGCTTGGAGGGGTCATGTGTAGTTAGGACAGGTGAGAAAATGCTGCATCAATTTTGAAAGAAAAAAAATGGTAATTGTGGTTTCTCTGGGCACTGGTTTAGAATGATCTGGCGTTTATGTAAGGTGGTGTTTTTTCTCTTTTTTTATAGGGATTGCACTGTTCAAGTGTTGAAACGTAGGCAAACTGTGCCAGTTATAATTTAATATCCCGCAACAAGTTCCCTGAATCGATGCTAATTGCTAAACTGATGCTAATCGAACAGCTAATTTCTATTAAAAATGTTCTAGATTTGGGCTTTGAAAACTGCTCAGAGGTTATAGATAGGGGTTTTTCTGGAGCTTAAATAATTATGGGCAGAACGACTAGTCAAAAACAAAATTAATCAAATAGTTGGTGCACTATATTTAGAAACCTTTGACTGAACAATATGTGCAATTTTGCTCTTTTTTGGATTGTTTTTAATTTTTGTTTCCCTTTTTATTTTTTAAATAATTTAAGCCCTATCCGTTCCATTTTCCTTCCTGGCGTTCTAAATATACTCTTCCGGTGGCTTTATGTGAAACCAGACTTCCAGACACGTCAAGGTCATGTGCAATGACGTTTGCCCCCTAAAAATTAAACCACCAAATGAAACCCCAACAGCTTTGCTTGTAAAACTTGCGGAGGGTATTATGGGTCTTTCAAAAAAAGAAGTGACATCTGTGATACATTGTGGTTCAATTAGTCGAAGAGCTACAAATACAATACAATTAACAGTGAAGTAGAAGCGCATAGTACCTTATTGAAAACAGCACATTTTAAAAATGTAATTGTGAATAAATGAAGGTTCCTAATACAGTGCCACGTGTGCGGCTTGCTGTGTTTTTACGGTGGTTAATGCTGTGCTGAGAAAAGGTCTTCTCTGACTGGTTCATTCACTGGATCAACAGTGGATTTGGATAATGAAGCAGGAAAATAAATTTCAGTACAGAAGCTGAAATTGTGTTCCCGTAGGGTTTTATGACACCCTTTTCGACTTCCCTCTGAAGAATATCTGTTGCCACCTTTTACTCCTGGCAACTTATCTAATGTAATGTTTGTTAGATCAGCTGTTGAAGGCCTGAGGACCAACGTGACACAATGTCGAGGTCAAAACTATGCGGCAGAATATTTTTGCGAACTTGTTCAATGGGACTAAACATTTCTTTTAGTAACAGTTGCTTTACTCCATTTTCATTCTACCCAAAGTGAGTAAGAAAACTTTGATAACTGTTGTCACTAAACGGTCCTCATACAAAGTATTGGGACATCTGACCATTCTAGATGTATGTGGTTCTACTTCAAACATGCCACAAATTCACAGACACAATCTATATATATATATATATATATATATATATATATATATATATATATATATATATATATATATATATATATATATAAGCTCAAATACCACTGACTGACACACTCATCATGAAATCTCAAAAACCACTGAACGGCTTGCAATGAAATTTGGAACATTCCTTCCTCTTGGGTCTTAGGTGCTCACTAAGAAAGGGTTTTGAAAAATTCGCCCTGGATCGCGGCTAACTCGCGAAAAACACGATTTCTCACGCATTGTAAATTCTTTAAAATAACAGTACGGATCCTCATGAAACTTAGTACATTGTTTCTTATTAGATGTTAGATGCACGATAAAAATTCATTTCAAAGTAGTTTGCCCTGTATCGGTACTACAAAGGGGTTGTACGTTATTTGTTGACGTTACGTTCTGATCTCTGATCATCCAGTCCTGCTCAGTGCTTACTGCTTATTGCCATATTGCTTAGCATTCTGCCTTCCGTAGCGAAGCACGGGTACTTTCCGCTAGTTGTTATATATAATATAAATATATGGGTTGCATTGAAAGATCTTGGGTGGTCTGCTATAAAGCTCTCACCTCAATCTTACTGAACACATTTTGAATGAATTGTAACGCTGACTGCACCCCAGGCCTCCTCACATCACCTACATCAGTACCTGATTCTACTAATGCTCGTATGGCAAAGGCACAAATCTCCACAAACACGCTCTAATATCTAATGGCACATCTTCCCAGAAGAGTGGAGGTTATTCCAACAGCAAATGGGGCTTAAAGGTGTTCAGCAAGCGCATACAAATCGAACGGTTGGGTGTCCACAAACTTTTGCTCATATAGCGTATTGTTTTACCTTTGCGTCATGGGAAGGGTGTTCTCGCATGTCAATCAAAGCAACACTTGTGAGTTCATGTATGTGGAAAAGGTGGATAGAGCTTTCTTAGGCGTCATTCCGCCCTGTGATGCAGCAGGTTGATGTACAAGAGACTTGTTAGTTTTTTTAACATTTCTAGTTGGTGGCTTTTGTGTGACAGAATAAGAGAGAAAAATGGGAAGAAATATTTATATATATATATATATATATATATATATATATATATATATATATATATATATATATATATATATATATATATATATAAAATATATTTTTTTAAGTTGAGCCCAAAGTTTAAATGAAATTTCAAAATGGAAAATGTGGGATGTCCAGGATGGATTTATTCGTAAATGTCTAATTATGTTAGAATGATTAAAATCATGATGAAACACCAACAAAACACGGCATGAATTGTATTCCATTTATCATACATATATCAAGGTCCGTTGTTACAAGTAAAGGGCGAGCAATTCAATAAATTTAAAATTTTGTATGCCATTCGGCAGAGGCCCACATCCAGCACAGTTTGCAATTATCTAATTTATACAACAGAGCAGTTGAGGTATAAGGGCCTTTCTCAAGGGCCCTTAAGAGGTAACTTGCTGGTGCTGAGATTTGATCAGAAAATCAGCATCTTATACACTGAACTACATTTTCAACTTGCACATGTAAAGTTACCTAAACTATATAACAGTCCTCTGTGCAAATGTGTATTGAAATTCTTTTGGATTGTAGCATGTGAATAAAAAAACAAATCTCTCTCTCTCTCTCTCTCTCTCTCTCTCTCTTTTTTTTTTGGTCTAGGATCACCTGCTGCCTTTGGAACGCATGACCCATTTGCACGCACACGGGTACACAGAATTGACCTGAGACACGAGCCGACTTCTGATTTCTCTCCACCTCTCGTAGCGATGAGTCTTCACATCCAGTCTAAGTGGTGTTGGGACATAAGCGGGTGAAGAAAAGTGCACACAAACAGCACTTTTTCCTACCACGCTGTGGAAAGTGGATGATGTAATGACGATGAGGGTTTCGTGTTGTAGCACCACCGAAAAACAAACACAATCAACGGGACGAGGCGTAGCGTAAATACAGAGACATTGGCTGAACCACCCTGGGTGTTAGAACTTACAGGTGATGGCATTTATTTTCTCTGTTGGAGTCTTTGCTGGAGTTTTTTGTTTTGAAGGATTACAAAACCTAGAAAATGTGAAAAAAGTGTGTGCTAAGTGTTACCTGTTTTTATACTGGTGTGTTAAATTATACCAGAAATAAGATTTTTATATATTATTATTTGTACAATAGGATGTATTTATTTTACATTTGTTTTGTAAATTATACCTCTATTAAATAAATTGTATTTAAACTTATTAATTGTGTTGCGTTATCGTCATTATTTCGAACAACTGTAGGACAAAACGCATGGCTTCAGAAGTTATCAGTAATCATTAGGGGTGTAACGGTACACACATTCGTACCAAAACTTTTCAGTACAGGGCTTTCAGTTTGGTGCACATGTGTACCGAATGTGTACCAAGTTCCCAGATATGCAGAGATATGCCACATCTGCATATCAAGGGAGTGAATTGATGAATGAAGGATGAAAGGAATAAATAAATTGAATGAATGAATAACTATGTAGAGTTCTTTTCAGAGGACAGTAAATCTGCATCGATCCAATATTCATTTCTATAGTATTGTCCCTTCTGAAGTGATACTACAATGGTTGCTGAAATGTGAGGGGTGCACTCACTTTTGTGAGATGCTGTTTATTTAGAATATTGAATGTAAAGAACACACACTTCCATACAAATCTGTCTAACCCAAATAGGGTCTAATTAATGTAAACAATTTTTCCATTTATATCATTTGACTTAATTAAATTTTTGCTTGTTTAATAAATAACGTAATTGAATCAATATGATAAAGTGTAAATGTGTTCGTAAATGTTAATAATAAACAAACACACAAAAAATACCCATAAAGCAATTTTGCCTAATTTGAACTGAACCGTGACTAAAAACCTGAAGTACGTACTGAACCGTGAATTTTGTAATAATAATGCATTGGCAATAAGTCGGTTTGCTGTAACGATTGTTTATACTAGTAGCAGCTCGGACGTCAGAGGTGTTCACACCACAGAGCTATCAAATGATTGGCCAGAAGGTGTTGCCTGATTTTAAGAGCTTGAAATAGACAGGCTGGAGAAGGAATGATTTTGTATACATTATATTGAAGAAATTATGATCACCTGATCATAATATTTGTATGTGTGTTTTAAGCATCCTATTTCACAGTCTGTATTAGCTTTTATAATAACCTCCACTCTTCTGGGAAGATGTTCAACTAGATTTCTGCTTTTGCCACAATGGTTCAATTCATCGCAATAGATTTGAAGTGTGAGCTCGAGAGCAGGCCACTGAAGATCTTTCCCTCAAAACCATTTAAATCATGTCTTCATAAAGCTGGCTCCTTGCACTTTGTCAGATAGATGTCTAGAACAGGGTTGTGTCTCGTAGCTCACGTAAAAGGAAAATTGAATGCTGCTGCCGCCAAAGACCTCCTTCCAACTTTGTGGTGACAGGTTGGGGAAGAACCACATATGGCTGAAAAAGTCAGGTGTCCCACTACTGTGTAATGACTGTTGTGTGTCGTGGACAATATCAATTTAAATAGTTGTGATTAAGAGTTTTATATGTTAATCAAAAAACGATCCTCCTACCAATATTTCACTGTGGTATAAGAGGAATAAAGCACTTTAGTAGTAGTGTAGGAAACGAATCCACATTTAAGTGGTAACCAAGCAACACACCATCACATAGTGGATTTGTTTTACTATAACGGTTCAAGGGTTTTTTTGGTTTATTTATATCAAGTGTGGATATTTTCATCGTTTAGTCGAAGATGGTTTGTAAGGTTCCCTGGTGGTCTAGTGGTTAGGATGCGGCGCTCTCACCGCTGCGGCCCGGGTTCGATCCCCGGTCAGGAAACAACCCCAGCCATTAGGGTTGCACAAGCCTTAGTGCCGGTCCCAAGCCCGGATAAATGGGGAGGGTTGCGTTAGGAAGGGCATCCAGCGTAAAAACATGTATCAAATCAAACATGCGGATGGTCCGCTGTGGCGACCCCTAATGGGAGAAGCCGAAAGAAAAGTCGAAGATGGTTTGTGTTTAAAAAAAAGTATTTGAGCTCTTTCTGTTTTTTCCCCCAGTTATTTATCGTGACCTCGCCTTCCTATATTCAGCTGTGAGCGAGTTTAGATTTTTGAACCCCACTCCAACAGATACAAAATATGGGCACACGTACACCGATCAGGCATAACTTTATGGTTACCTGCCCAATATTGTGTTGGTCCCCCTTTTTTTTTTGCAAAAACAGTTCTGTACATCATTAACTTCAGCAGTTTGAGCTACAGGAGCTCGTCTGTTGGATCGGACCACACGGACCAGCCCCCCACGTGCATAAATGAGCCAGTGTCCCTGTCGCCAGTTTACCACTGTTCCTTCCTTGGACCACTTTTGATAGATCTGACCACTACAGACCAGAAAATCCCACAATAGCTGCAGTTTTGGAGATGATCTGACCCAGATGCCAGACATCACAATTTGACAAACTCGTTTAAATCCCATTTTTCCTGCTTTTAACACGTCAACTTTGAGGACAAAATGTTCACTTACTGCCTAATAAATCCCACCCACTAACAAATGCCACAATGAAGATATATATATATATATATTCAATGTTACTCATAATGTTAGAACGTAATAATGTTATGCCTGATCGTGTCATGCTATAGTATAGTATATAGTATAGTAAAGTCTTTGAATGCTAGAGCATTACAATTTCCCTTGACTGCAACCAAGACACCTGAAACTGTTCCCCATGCACAAAGTGACCTTTATGAAGACTCCGTGTGTTACGGTTGGAATAAAAAAAATTAATATCTTACACAAAGCCTTGACCTTAACCCTATAAAACATCTTTAGGACGACCTTGAACACCGACTGCACCCCAAACCTAGTTTCCCTACATCAGCATATGATCTAAATAATGCTCTTGTAGCTGATTGCTCACAAATAGCCCCAGTCGCATTATAAAAGCCTTGAATTGTGGAGCATATTATAAGAGTAAAGTCTCGTATGGGGTATTTTACAAGGACATGAGTAGAGTAGGTGTCCACATACTTTTGGCACTGTGTATCTGATCAGGAGTAAGCATTTACTGTTGATAAATGAATAAACACTGCACAACGCACCTTATTTAATATTCTTTCAGGCTTTTTTTGTAGTCTGAGCTTCTTGGCATGAGAATGAAACCCACCCTGTGTGTGTGTGTGTGTGTGTGTGTGTGTGTGTGTGTGTAGACACACATTTTGCTAAGATTCTCCCAACATGATTTATTCCTTTCCCACATTTTTTTTTTAAATTAGCACCTGTGATTGGCCAGAGGAAGTCTGGGTTAAACCAATCACTTTCTAGGAACCGTGCCTTCCCACTGATCATTGGATAGTATGCAAATCCTAAGAGCAGAGATGTTGCAGAGCAAAAGAATCAAATTTTATGAAATGGACAGATCAGTTTATGTTTTTAAGAATAGAACAGGATGTGACTGAAAGGAAAAAGGAAAAAGAAAAATCACGGTCCTTTCTTTTGTTGTAATAAATATGTATTAAATATTGTGTAATAAACAGCGCAATACACTCATAATGGAACCTTTTTTTTCTCTCTAGGAATATTAGGGTTGCTTTGTTAATGCTTATTAAAAAATGAGTAGTTCATAAAAGAGACTTAATCTCAAAGGGTTTTTTTTTTTTATGAAATACGCCCAATGTGTTGCAAATATTCAGTGATCTACGTAACTTATTTTTTTTTCTCTCCTCTTATTCTTTTCTCTACCAATTCCAGCTGTGCCAATGGACGCTCCCTATGAAGAAGAACTCGGTCTGCCTGGCAACAGAGCAGCTTCCAGGCCACTCATTGTTCAGCTACTTGTAATGCAAGGTGACCTGTGCATTTACTAAATGGCCGGAGAAAAAGGGCCACGCCCAAGACAAAATATTAATCTTTTACTGCTTTTAACAACAAATTGTTGATCTGGAAATGAGCTGGAATGAAATGGATTATTCATTTGTTATGGGATGGCTTTTCCCTTTGAATTCATGAAATGTTTCAACTTTGCAGGTAAACATACAGAAAGAGGAGTCAGTGTTGCTCCATTCAATGCTGTTGAGCTTCACAGAGATAATGAATAGCTGAAGAATGTTGTGAACCCAGATGTGTACATCATTTGAATCAGTTTTACCTTTCCATGCAAGAACACGGAATTGAATTTCCCCCGTTTCTAGCTTTTTCCCCCCAAAAAACTATTTGCAACTAAAGAAAATAAGGGAGAATTATGATGTAGGACGTCCCTGGAGTGTATTAGTTTCATTCTTTACGGAATTTGGTAGCCGCCCTTATCTAAAGCGACTTACAATTATCTCATAAATACAACTAAGCAGTTGAGGATTGAGGACCTTGCTCAAGGGCCCAGCAGTGGCAGCTTAATGGTGGTGGGATTCGAACTCATGAATTTCTAATCAGAAGTCCAACATCTTAACCACTGAGCCACCACTTTGCTTTTCTTTTGCATTTGTCTGACCAATAATTTGTCCATTATAAGCAATTCAAAATACATATTTTATGCTGGGCTTATTTTGCTCAGGATTGTCAAATCTCTCTCTCTCTCTCTCTCTCTCTCTCTCTCTCTCTCTCTCTCTCTCTCTCTCTCTCTCTCTCTCTCTCTCTCTTTCTTTCTCTCTCTCTCTCTCTCTCTCTCTCTCTCTCTCTCGCTCTCTGTCTCTCTCTCTGTCTCTCTCTCGTTCTCTCTGTAATGTCCATTAGACTGCATTGATACACCACCATCTAATCAAGTTTGTTTTTTATGAAGGATTAAAGATTGGTTACTATTTGAATGTGGCTCTTGCGAGGAACAAAAAGCAACAAGGACCTTGTATTACTCTATAAGGATAAAAGTATTGGGACACCTAAACTTTCCAGCCAGACCTTTCTCCCCAAACCCCTCCCCCAAATCTGGAGATGCACAATTATATACAAAGTCATTGGATGTGGCAGGATAAAAAATTTTCTTCACTTGAACGAGGAGACCCAGACCTGTTCCAGCATGACAGTACCCCTGTGCACAAAGCCAGCTCTATAAAGATATAATTTGCATGGGTTGGAGTAGAAGATCTGCTCTAGAGCTCTGACCTTAACCCCTTTGAACACCTTTGAGATGGATTGGAATGTAGGCCTCCTCACCTCACCTACATCTGTATCTGACTTTACCAACACCCTTGTGGCTGAATGAACAAAAATCTCCACAAGCTCACTCCAAAATCTAGTGGAACATCTTCCCAGAATTAATGGAAATTATTCTTAACAGTAAATGAGGACTAAATGTGGATTGTGAAGTTCAAAATCTCAGGTGTCCACAAACTTTTGTCGATATAGTGTATATAACATATATTAACTTATTTTATTTGAAGGCATATATCTGATATATAGGAGATATAAAGAGACTTGGCTCTGTAGTTATTCGTAATAACCTGTTTGTGTGTGTGTGTGGTGTGTGTGTATGTTTTTACTACACATGGGTCAAATGTCTCTTCTCTGATCGGAAAACATGCAAATGTCCAATGTCACGCAGTCATTTCGGTGGACCATTCAAAGAAACCGTGTTCATTTTGCTTAACAAACACGCTACCATTTTGTTTTGCTTGTTGAACAATTTGGTTTATTGGCATAAAAGAAATGTCAAGGGTTAGGTGTTTGTGTTTCGAGGAATCCGAGAGTCTGAATGATGGATTTATTGTGTGTGTTACTGATACACCATCTCGAAGTATCTAGATTCACACCATACACAAGTGCTTTCCATTTTATTCTAAATTATTATTTTTTCATTATTCTTTGTCCGTGATTACTTAAGTGGCCACCAGGTGTCGTTATTCACGACTCCAATTTAGTTCCTGGGCCCAATAAAGCTTGCTTTCATTGTCTATTGACCGAATCCTGTGTTTTTTATCATTTTTTTCCCCCCTTTCTTTTGGATGTGTGAGGATTAAACGCTCAGCTCAGAAGGCGAGGAAGCTTCAGTATGCACACAGAGACATGTAGATAGTGTTTTAGGTGCATGAAGCAGATGGTCAGATGAATATATTCCTCTAAAACCACGGTGTTCATCTATTTATTTTTTATTTTTGTCTAAGCAGGAGATGGAGAAGCTCACAGACCCACAACGCATGTGATGTTTGCGTTTTCCTGATTGTCTGAGGTTCTTGATGATGATGTTCATTTAGAGTATTTGTAGACTGTTGTTTTTTCTTTTCCTTTTTTATAGCCGAAAAGCCAAACGACTGAAAACACACACACACACACACACACACACACACACACACACACACACACACACACACACACACACACGTCGCGGAAATCGTGATCGCGGCGGAGTTTCAGCACCGCGGCCAGATCCCTGCGAGAACAAAAGGCGGATTAACGTCCTGAAGTCAGGCACCGTCGCTCAATTACTTTCACTTTCAAAACGAACATGACCAGTGATCCTAATTTTTCTCTGAGCATGACAGTTGAACTAGCACAAATAACTCATCTAGTCCAATATATTTGGGCAATGTCAACCTTAAACCTTAACTTTAACCTTAATATTATAATATCTGGTCAATATTAACCTAAAACGTCTAAGTATACTATAAAATGGGAGTGAAAGTGTGTTTAACAAACTAGTATGCATATATAGCTAAGAAATGTCTTTTTTATTTCTTATATCACAGAAAAGATAGAAAATTTGGTCAGCAGAATTGATGTATAATTTGCTATCCGTGGTGTACTGCATTTAGCTTTCAGTGGTCTTAATGACCAATAATTGGAGAGAAAATAAGCAAGAACGAAATAAATGACATTTTGCTATTGGAGGCTTCTCTTTTTTGGCTTGGCCTAGTGGTTAAAATCTCATTTCAATGCATTAACAGGGTTAATCTAAAATGATAGTTGAATAAGACTATAGTTATCTTTTTCTAGTTATGTTTTTAATACTACATGTATGAATTAGGTTTACGCTGCAGAATTTGATCTAGGAATTAGAAACTGAATAAGCATGAATAAAATAGGTGTTATTTAATGTCTAGCAAATGTGGTCCCCAACTTTTTTTGCCACACAGACTAAGGGAATTATATGATGATAATATGACATATATAATTGAATAATATCATAAAACAGAATCAGTGGGAGTTTTATATATTGATGAATAGAACAAAAAATGTGGTTATACAACGTCAATAAAATGGAAATAAAAAAATTTATTTTGGTCTATTATATACATATATATATATATATATATATATATATATATATATATATATATATATATATATATATATATATATATATATAGAGAGAGAGAGAGAGAGAGAGAGAGAGAGAAAGAGAGATAGATAGATAGAAACATAGATAAAAAAATATATATATACAGTATATATATTACTTTTCATATATTATAGATATATATTTTACAAAAATTATTAAAAAAATTAATAAAATAAAATATCTATCTATCTATCTATCTATCTATCTATCTATCTATCTATCTATCTATCTATCTATCTATCTATACACAAATATTTATATTTATATACATATTCAGAGTAAATGTCTGACACGACCCATGTTTTTTTGGCTTGTTGTTTTGCGGTCGATAAAATGTCGACGCTCCCTTGACGAGTCATCCAGTTTTTCTACACCCAGGGGGAGGTCTGGATGTGGACAGGGGGAGACACCGGCTTACGACGTCAAAGCAAAGGACTACACAGCTTCAGAGCCCAGACAGTGTGTAGCCTCCGATCTGTCCATATTCTTCTCCATTACGGGTTTGGATTTGCTTCGGGATTTTTTTTATTTTTTTTTTTTACATTTCTTAATTTTTTGAGTCTTAGGGATCAGGATATTGAGCATCACAGTGTGGGCGGATTATCATACTGAAAAAAAAGCCTTCTCTAAGGACTGAAAGTGTAAAAAGACGCGATCAGGACGGACTAGAGGTGACTGATGCACAGATTTCTTTTTACCGTCTAGATTTTTCTTGTCTATGTGTCAATTTTGTATGCGCGTGCGAGTAAGGAAAAAAAGGAAGGAAGGAAGCATGCATGCAAACAAAAACAAACAAACATTTGATCTGAGACAGAGAGAGAGAGATATACATATATAACGGTGCGTTTGTACTTTCTGTCCATCAAAACGATGAGCAATGAAGAGGACAGCAGGTTGTCCATCAGTGCACCACCTCCTAGAAGCTTGTTTTTGTGTGTGTTTTTTTTTATTTTTATAGGGACGTGTTGCGTTACTGTGTTTCAGGTCTGAACATTTGATGCGTGCTCTCGCGCTCATGACAAAGAACAACACACACACACACACACACACACACTTACACACACGCCTATATGCATGTATGGCGGATTAAACAAAGAAGCGTCTCAGAGGACAGCCCTTGCCCTACATTTCTCATCAATTTCCTGCACAATAATAAGCCATTACATCAGCAGAGCATTCTGATGAGGACATTTATATCCAGATTGTGACTGAGATCTTTTTTTTTTTCCTCTCTGACTTTGTATAACCCGTGTTCTTGTCTTATCTCGTTCATCCCCTTTCACAGGTTTTTCAGACCGAGTCTCACAGTCGCCGCTGTCCCCAATGAAGGAGCCGGACGCCATCAAGCTCTTCATCGGCCAGATCCCTCGCAATCTGGAGGAGAAGGACCTGAAGCCCATCTTCGAGCAGTTCGGCAAGATCTACGAACTGACCGTGATCAAGGACAAGTACACGGGCATGCACAAAGGTAATTCAGTTTGACGGGACACCGGCGTATACAAGGGGGACACGGGACACATGTAAGCGAGAGCTTCGGTTTAGGATGGAGTGATGTCTCCAGACGGTAGTTCTGAAATTTAATAACAGTCTTTTGTTTTAACAACCAATCAATTTACTGTTTGGAAATCAATTAGGTTTGGGGGTTCACTGTTATTCTTTTTTTTATTATTTACTTTTAGCACCAAATCAATATTTCTATGAATTATATATTTATATCCTCAATGAAGGAAGAAAAACGTGTGTATGGTTTTATTATGAATTGAAAATCTGTATTTCACATTTGTAAAGATCCTCTGATGTTCTTCAAGTCCCCGCTCTGTTTATCCTAGCATTTCACTTAATGGCCATAATGATGTGCAATCAATTCAGCTTTTTTTTTTCTCTCCCCTCTCCTTGCCCCCTCACAGGATGTGCGTTCTTGACGTACTGTGCCAGAGAGTCTGCCCTGAAAGCCCAAAATGCATTACACGAGCAGAAGACATTGCCAGGGGTGAGTATTCGCTCATAATGTGTGTCACAAGCCGGACAGTGAACTGCTTATACAGTCCTAAATCTGCTCAAGCTGTGTTTTTTTTTATCAGTGGTTACATTATGAGTGCGCACCATTTGCAAGGATGGTGCTTTGTGCTGTGGGGCAACTGGATGCCTTTGCCAACTGAGCGGACCCTAATTAAGAGATGTAGGAGGGGCGTAATCCTTGAGAAGCATCCACGAATATGGTCCTCTCTTTCTCTGAAGTTGTTGAATAGCTAACTTGCTCTAGCCATCTGCTCGATCCCGCGCGGTAACGAGCAAACTGCGAGCCTTCGAACCGGCTTTGCCCCCCTGAAGAATTCTATCTTCCCAGCCTTATGCCGTGTCTCACATCAATCCTTCCAGCTTCCTTCTCGTTTCGTACAACCGAGCCTGGACTTGCGACAGGAATAAGCTTTCCCATGCCGTTCAAATTCCATTAAAAAGGTCATCGAGGGTTCATCACATTTATAACAAGGCATTATTAGGCCCACAATCTCCTGTCTACCATCAGCCAGCCAATCTAGTGGGTTATAAGGCAGGCAGTAAAGATCAGGAGGCCTCGTCTCCTTCCTATCTAATTGGATTTGGGACAATGTAATTGTCACAAAAGGGGGACGCGGAGAACGTCCGGATGTCACGAGCGAGACATAAAGGAGGCACGACGTGCCGGCGATTCAGCTCCAGGACGCGATTTATACACTACTAGCAGATGCCGGGAGCCGAGTTTGATTCGGGGTGTGTGTGGTCAGGGAAGCAGAACAGAAAAAGGCTGCAGGGGGGATTACAGATGAAACCCGACTGTCGGGATGTAGGCCGTGATTCGTAGCTTCTTAATGAGGCTGCTCATGATTTGGATACAGTTCTAGGGCAGGAGAGGGTTTTTATTTATTTCCCGGATCAGTTCGACACAATTTGATTGAACCAGGATTGAAATAAAGTGCATTCTACCTCTGGTTTTGGTTCTCAGGGATTATTTTTAGTGCATTGGATAATCAATATATATATATATATATATATATATATATATATATATATATATATATATATATATATATATATATATATATATATATAGGATGGGGGTTAGGCACGCACCCCTGTAGAGTCCTTTCCCAAATCCTGTTATTAGCATGACAGTAGTCTGACCTCTATGACCTTTCAAAGATGAGCCCAGGGGGTGCCCTTTTACCCCTCCTTTTAATTCCTCCCCTTTTACTCAATCCCTCCATCCTCATCACCTAAGCCTCCAAACCTGACCGCCCCACACACACACACACACACACTTCTTTTAGCAATACAATGAAAAGCACATTAAACAACAGCAGCCTCTCTATTTCTCTCTCTCTTTCCCTCACACACACACACACACACACACACACAGACAGCACCTGCCTTGGGAGAAAAGCCACACCCCCTCTCTCCTCTGTCAGTCATATAGAATTGCCATTACAATGTGCCATTATCAATGTGTGTGCGTGTGTGTGTGACATAGATAAGGACAGAAAGGTGGATACAAAAAAAGGAGAGAGCATGAGTCATCTTTTTTAACCTCCAGCCATTTCTATTTTTTTTTCTCTCTCTTTTTTCTATTAAACGTTTTGTGTTTGTCTTGGGTCTCGCATACATTGAACGGTTTAGCCGGGTGCCGAGGGACCGTTTAGTGAAGAGCCCTAGGAATGGTGGAAAGGGAGGAATGAGCGAACGTAAAAGAGGGAGGGAGTGAGGGAGGGAGAGTATAGGGAGGTATAGGGAAGCAAGGAAAGGTGGAGGGAGGGATAGAGGGAGGTAGGGGTATGGGCAGCACGGGGTGGAACAGATGGTATAGTCGCAGTGGCACCTGGCGCCCTATGTTTAATTTCAGGTGAGAGGCACACAGACTATGGAGCGAACGAGGTGATGGAACAGACAAAGAAAGAGGAAAGGGGTGTGTGTGTCTGTGTGTGTGTGTCTGTGTGTGTGTGTGTGTGTGTGTGTGTGTGTGTGTGTGTGTGTGTTTGTTGGGAATGAAGGGGGGCGGTGGTAGTCTGTCTTTTCTACCCAGACTCTCCTTTCGTCTTTTCATCTCCCCCACCTATCTCTCGCTATCTCTCATTCCCTGTATCCAGTTGCCATCCCAACGCGTTGTTTGCTTAAACACGGCTCGTCACGCACTCGGGCACAACAAAGCTCCGGGCACACGCAGCCGCACACAAGCATAATGGCCCTTATGTAAATCTGTCGTGGCTCTCAGACCCTGGGCTGGGGGCTCTTATCTATTGCTTATATATATATATATATTAGTGATTTAAAATGAAACCCATGACTCCATAAAGACATTAAAAGCATATTTATAATTATTTTCCATCTGATGAAATAGCTTTGTGTGACAAATGACAAATGAGCATAAGGACTGGTAATGGACAAGGCCTGGGAAATATGATCTATAATATAGTATCGATCTCACGATAGTGTCTTTTTAGTTCATCGGTGACATTTTTTTGAAATTGTATTAATTGTAATTAGAAACCAGACGGAGCTGCCTGAAAACGTTTGATTTGTCATAACTGCTGTTACAATAAAAAAATATAGTGTATTATATATAAAATAAAAAAAAGCCAAAAATTAAAGGCAAGTATTGACATATACGATTATTTTTCTTCCTAAAATACAACCAGGAAAATGAGGCTCTATTTTAGGAGCTCCTGTTCCTTCATTTCAATCTGGAAAATAGATATGAATGGATGTTTTTCAATGTGCACCAGTCTGTGATTAGGTATAGATGTTGTAGTTGTGCGTCCTGTGCCTGGGATGAGCTCGTCTTGTTTCTGGCCTGAGAGAGACAACAAAAGCACGTCCATAAGCGGAGCCATTATGTTGCTGTGTTAAATTTGGCCTGGGATCTGTTACCGCTGCTGCGTTCTTGTTTTGAGAGCATTTTCCCCGAGGCAGGACGGACGGAGCCCTGCTTCGTCTGTAGATGCGAATCTTATTTGTGCGCTCTGGTGGAGCCATGGTTCTCATCAGCGTGTGTAGAATTAACCCTGACTTAATTAACATTTAACGGCATTAGCATGCTTCGTGCTCGGTCTGCTCGAGGACAGCTCTGCTTGGAAAAATGGCAGGGAAGGTCATGTGGAGCAGTTGTATTTGTGTGTATGTGTGTGTGTGAGGGAGAAAGAGAGCACTAGGGTGTGTATGTGGTTTGGGGAGAATGTGATGTGCTGGTGTTGTGGGTGATGGGAGGGCAGGTGTTTGTGGCTGAATGTGAGGGGGTTTGCTCTGAGTGTGTGTATTGTGTGTGTGTGTGTGTGTGTGTGTTTTGGTAGGCCTAATCTCTTTTAGGCAAATAAATAAATTTTTCACTTTATAGACACCAAAAACAAATTCACTTCATTCATTTTTAGAATAACGTACACGTGTTTTCAGTGAATGACTGCATACACGTGAACATATTTTTTTTTATACTCCAATAAAACGAAGGGCACGTTAGTGTCAGTTTCTGTACGTTAGCCAGAGATAAGATGGATTCATTGTGTAGATGAATGAGGGGGTGAAGGGCTGGAGTGATGGGAACAAGGAGCAAGGCAACGAGGTGAAAAGAGGGGTAATTAAAAAGAAATTGGAGGCATAAATGAAGGCGAGAGGGGGAAGGGGAGAAATGAATGAATGAAAATTTGACATAATGAGCTACGAGTGCTGAAGAGGGGGGGGGGGGGTGGAGTGTGTGTGTGTGTGTGTTGGGGGCAGTATCTATCAGCTTAAACTCAGACATCTGTTAGGGTTTTTGTGTGTGGCCTTTGGTGATTAAATCCAGATCTGATAGACGTGATCTGTTCCCACTGTATTAACACCAAGAAAAAAAGAAAAAAAAAGTCAGCGTTCACCCAAAACATTAAAATAACATGAAAATAACTATCAGATTATTTTCTTTCACATGAACTTCACAAAGGAAATTCTCATCTGTTACTGCCTCTGTTTTTTCCTCACGATGTTATAATGAGGTTTTTTCTTAAATTTTTTTATCATATTGTATCTCATATTTAAAGATGTACCTTGTTCTATATTCTTTTATGATTTTTTTCAGAAATAAAGCACTAAACGGAATTACAGTAACATCAACAATGCCTTCTGTCAGGCGGATAAATGGCACGCGTTTCGGCACGTGATGAGGTTATAAATCACAGCCCTCTGGAGGTCGTGCGGTGCGTCCGTGCTTTTTGATTGATACTTCAGTCGGAGTATATTTATTTTCTCGAGCGGATCACCGGCGGCAACAATCCGTCCCGCTCTAATTCTTCACGCGAGGTGTGCTTCTGTTCATAATCGATGTCGTAATAACTTGCAATATGGGGTGAATGATGAAGCGTCTGTCGACGTTCGAAATTCTGTTTAGAAAAAAAACAAACAAAAAAAACAACAAAAAAGACCCAATTGTTTTTTTTTTGTCCAGCTTTGAACAAAGGATTGTACTTTAAGGTGTGTATTTTTATTCATTTAATTTTTTTTATTCTTTATTTTTACAAATAATTCCTGAAGAGTATGTTGACCATGAGAAAAAAAAAACATGAAAGAATTTTATGGCATTTAAGAAAAATTTTTTATTTTTGGTCCCCGGATAATATATTGTAGATCCCAGAGGCGGATCATCGTGAACCATCATTCAAATGTGGAATCCACTCGCCTACCTGTCATTTTTGAAAAAAATATTTATCGCACTTTTGGAATTTGTGCATGAAGTGACGTCTTACTGTAGTAAATCAGAATTAAGAATCTTGAATGGGTGACGAATCCTGAAGGAATACGTTGTGCGGTCAAAAGTTTGAGATTCGTATGTGGACATCCTATTCCACATTTAGTTTTCATTTGCTCTTATAAGAACCTTTACTCTTCTGGGAAGATGTTCCTCTAGATTTTGTAGTGCTCTTGTGGAGATTTGTGTTGATTCAGACACAAGGGTGTTGGTAAAGGCAGGTACTGATGTAGGTGATGTGATGAGGCCTGGGGGTGCATTCAGCGTTCACATTCATCCCAAAGGTGTTCAATAGGGTTGGGGGGGTCAGAGCTCTATACAGCAGACCACTCGAGATCTTTCAGTCCAATTCATGTTAACTATATTTTTATAGGGTTTGCTTTGTGCACAGGAGCATTGCTATGCTGGAACAGATTTGGGTCTATTCAATTTTACCAACACGGTTTCAAGAAGAACTACATATGGCGGGAAACGGCGAGTGCCCCAATAGTTGTGTCTTCACAGTGTATATTTAATGAATGGTGCAAAAGAATTGTAAATTTTCTTCATTGATATATTTTATATATTTTGCGTATCGCTAGCAGCAGCTCTTACCCGGTGGAGTGAGCTGTGATGGGTAATTGGCGTTAACGGCGTGGACGTATCGGAGAGTAACCGCATGTTTTTGCTTTTCAAGCTATTGATTATCGGTGAAGCGCACCTTCTGAGAACAGTTAATTGATTCGTCGTTATCGATCGGTTCAAACAATGAAGGATTTGTGTCAGGGACAGCGAGGACATCAACCAGTGACATCATCACACTATATTGTGTAATAGTTTCAACTTGTATATTTTTATATTTTTATATATTATATCGCTTTCGTTATATCATCACATGTGGGGTGTGTTTGTTCACGGCATGGTTCATAATGGTGTTTAATCTGGCATTATTGTGTAATTCCTTTGTGTGTGTGTGTGTGTGTGTGTGTGTGTGTGTGTGTGTGTGTGTGTGTGTGTGATTTTGAATGGCATAATATTCACTAGGCACAGATTGGACATTTCGTGCATCTGTTCATGGCTTTATGTGTTTTCACCATTTCATATCCCAGTATTGTGTCGAGAATCAAAGAGAAATGAACGACGCTCCGTCAGAGTGTCAGGGTTTTTTTTCCTTCTTCTCCCATCTTTGTTTGTGACACGGCAGGAGAACGAAGCACATGGGAAAAAACGGGGGGATTGGAGAAAAGGAGAAGGAGGAGGACGAGGACTAGTGTGTATCATTGGGGGTGGGGGAGCAGGTTGATTACGGTCGCAGGGCCTGTTGCTGGGAGACGGCTGGAACGAGGGATGCTGGGTTGCTAGGGAACGGGAGTGATGCGATGACCAGCGCTGCTTGTTGATTGGATGAAGGGGGAATTAGGCGTTTGTGTTGTGGCGCACACACAAGCACACACGCACTCAC